>NW_022639506.1:1532433-1568214 GCF_010583005.1 Odontomachus brunneus | reverse complement strand
ATAACATTGTAATATAATATATTGTTTCTTTCTCTATTAACTATTATATATTGTTAATAATTTCATCGAGCATAACAACTACAACATCTTTGGAGCATTTTGGAGTGTATTTTTCCTTTCTTTTTATTTTCGAATAAGCGGTCTCGATAATCTTTTCAATGGTAAATCACAAGCTTCTCTCTCTCTCTCTCTCTCTCTCTCTCTCTCTCTCTCCCTCTCTCTCTCCCTCTGCTCTCTCTTTCTTTTTATTGCTTCTACTTACAATAACATTGTAATATAATATATTGTTTCTTTCTCTATTAACTATTATATATTATTAATAATTTCATCGAGCATAACAACTACAACATCTTTGGAGCATTTTGAAGTGTATTTTTCCTTTCTTTTTATTTTCGAATAAGCGGTCTCGATAATCTTTTCAATGGTAAATCACAAGCATCTCTCTCTCTCTCTCTCTCTCTCTCTCTCTCTCTCTCTCTCTGTTCCGTGGACATATCAGCTTTTGGCTCAAAAGGCTCAATTGGCTTCGGTTCGGGCTTCCTAACACCGCAGCATTCAAACACAGGATCATATCTGTCTATATTCATGAGCAATACCTATACGGAACGGAGGAAGATGCAAATGTCGTGCGTTTCCGCCCCAAGATCCGGGTACAATTTTCGCGGAACCCAAGGGAGGACATACGTTTCCTCTCTCCTATATATATACGTCCGAATATATATTATAATGGAGCGTAAAGAAGGATTCCTTTCCTTTGCAGATTCGATTCCGCTCTCAAATGCAAAATTCCAAGCTCGGCGCGCGTCTTCCCGTGAGTTTTATTTAAAGTTATCCAGTGACTATATTTCCAGATCTCCGTGCGTATCTCCGTGCTAGAATTCTCGCTCGTTCAAATTCTCAACGCCGATTAAGCCCTGAAATGCGTTATCGAGGTATCGCACGATATTTTCGGGGCGTGGGAGGAGGAGAGGAGAGGCGGAATATCCCGTATACAGACGATTATTACGCGTGCATAAGATGTATTTCATCGTTACGACTGTGGGATGCGCGAGATGCGAAGTTTATCCGGCGAGATTCGGAATAGAGGAAAGATTTTCCCGCTCGCACGCCCGAATCGACTGATACCGAAAACCTGAAACACGGTCATTCGCTTAACGAAAATATCGATTCGGCTGGCGCAACATCGCAGATGTGTTTTCCTGACGCGGAACATATCGAATGAAAATGTTTCGCGCACTGCGTCCGTCATAAAATAAAGAGAGACAATTGTGTGTTTGAAAAAAAATGTTCCACCGCGCAACCTTATTCTGAACTTGCGACCCAAAAACACTAGGATTTTATGTCATAGTTTTCAATAACAATCGCTCGCACGTGACTAGATGTAGCGCTGGCGCAAAGCGCGTAAATCGTTTCGCGTTTATTGAACGATGGCGAAATCGACGATTATTTCCTTCGTTCACGCGGCGCCATTCCGCGATGAATTTGTATATATCCACGTGACGTCACTCTCGCGTATGAGGAATTTTATTGTTCGACAAATGATACCGGATTGACGTGAGATTGCGCGCTATGTACAAATATAAATCACGAGACAAAGGATACTTCAAAAATGGATAACTGCATTGCCAGTAGCTATCGCGCGCGGGACTCTGAGACGGGTGAGATAACATTACCTATAATAGCAGGAAAACTGGAAACTGGTATTGGGGTAATCTCCTGTTCAGGAAATTTATCCGCCATCTCGGCAGCTTCCGCCTACATCGCTCTTTCCAACTCCCTGTTCGGCTTCGCCATTTCGCTAGGATTAATACTTACGTCCTATAGCGCAGCTTGCTGAAATTTACTGCAAAATAAGATAGAGCGGTGTGAGAGGTAGAGAGGGTTCGTATACTTTAGATCACATTATGCCAATATGAGCCCGCGTCGGGATTAGATTGTATTTAGGCCGCGTCGATTTGGAGGAGGATCTTCGCGGAAATTAGTATCGCGTTATATTATCGTTTTATCACGCGCATGTCGCTGTAATACGCAAATCTCAATCGCAAAACGGCGTTGTATCGTCGCACCTCGCGCAGGTTCGCCGAGAGCGTGCCGGGGCGATGTGTCGCAAGTACGACGAGTGTGCCAATAGTTTTACGAGGGACACGCGTGCGAGAAATAACGGCCTTCGTAAAGCGCGCAGAAGGGCGATTAATTTTCAGTCAAGTGGCTTAATAAACCATGTCATCCAGTCGGAGGAATTATCGGGGATGCTAGGAATTTAATTGAATCTCAGCCGTGCAATTTCTATCTTCGGATCTGCGGAAGACGCGACAGAATCCGTCATCCGACTGCGTCGGCTCAAGGGGAGATGTAAAAGGGCATGCCGGATTATAAACTTGCAGTAAGCCGTCCCTCCTTCCCCGCGCCATCGCCGCGTGCGATACTCACGTCTACCTTTAGCACCTGGGCGAGTAAAAGCACGTTTTATAAGGGCGGACGCCGCGAGAACACGTCTCGCGGGCTTATGTCAAGTACTATTTCACCTTTATCACTTTCGAACATCGCGGCTCTTGGAGAAGGAGAGAGAGAGAGAGAGAGAGAGAGGAAGGGGGAGAAAACACTGCCAAGGTCTTCTTTCGCGTTTGCTCCTCGAGAATATAGACATTCTTCTTAGCCCACGTAGGTAGCCGGTATCCAAAATTGCCATTGCGAAAAGACGCGTTATCCGTCTAACATCGACAGAGAACAATATCGCCGCGGATACGTCGGCCGTTCAAGTACCGAAGTATTTCTTGAATCATCGCCCTCTCGTCGACGGATAGAGAGAGGGAGAAAGGTGGTGGAGGTAGAGAGAAAGAGAGAGAGAGAGAGATTTTTACGGAAACGTCGTGATACTGGGCAGTGATATTTGCCAGTATCGAGGTCGTGCAACGTTGAGTATAGACGTAAGGTAGAATTACAAAGCTCATATCGTCGCTCATATCGAACGTTATCCTTCGAGATTACTTGAAAAAATAAAACTGACGAAAGCGATTGAGAAGCTGGACCAGTTTATTAAGATAACATCTGTCAGACGGGGATCGACTTAAGATCGACTCACACGTAACACAGCACGTGACTTCTTTATTATCGGGAGTACAAAGAAGACGCGGGAATAGCGTGGGCGAAGTATCAGACGTTTTTATAGTTGAGCCGCAATTATTACAACACGATTAATACGATGCAACAAATAATTAATATAACGTGATTAATGTACGAAATGTATTTTGTGTCCAATATGTTGAATCAGTACACTGAGAGAAAAATATATGATATTTGGAACTATAATGGCATAGTAAAAAGATTATAGTTAGAAATATAATTCTTATAGTAAATGTTACCATATTATTTATAATATTTACAATATAAGCGTAGTATAACTGACCCGTATAAAATGTTTACCAAGAATTATAATTATTTGAAATAAAAAATATAGTAAGGTAGAAAATATTGAATGGTAAGAGAAATTAACTATTTTATATAGTCAATACAATGGGAATATTTGGCAAATATAGGTACATGTAACTATATTCCCAAAGCGTGCTTTACTATACACATAATAAGATGGTGACTATAAATCTATGTTCATTCTGCTATACTTTCATGTTTAAATGAACTATAAATATATGTTTGAGGCCAAAACGGACTATAAAATATAATGAGATTATAGTTATTCCAATTATTCTTTTTCTCTCAGTGCACTAAGAGAAAAATGTATGATATTTGGAACTATAATAGCATAGTGAAAAGATTATAGTTAGAAATATCATTTTTATAATAAATTTCACCATAATGTTTGTAATATTTACAATATAAGTACAGTATAATGAACCCATGTAAAACTTTTACCAAGAATTATAATCATTTGAAATAAAAAATATAATAAGGTTGCAAATATTGAATGGTAAGGGAAATTAACTATTTTATATAGTCAATACAATGGGAATATTTGGCAAATATAGGTACATGTAACTATATTCCCAAAGCGTGCTTTACTATACACATAATAAGATGGTGACTATAAATCTATGTTCATTCTGCTATACTTTCATGTTTAAATGAACTATAAATATATGTTTGAGGCCAAAACGGACTATAAAATATAATGATATTATAGTTATTCCAATTATTCTTTTTCTCTCAGTGTACTGAAAGAAAAATGTATGATATTTGGAACTATAATGGCATAGTGAAAAGATTATAGTTAGAAATATCATTTTTATAATAAATTTCACCATAATGATTGTAATATTTACAATATAAGTACAGTATAATGAACCCATGTAAAACTTTTACCAAGAATTATAATCATTTGAAATAAAAAATATAATAAGGTTGCAAATATTGAATGGTAAGGGAAATTAACTATTTTATATAGTCAATACAATTGGAATATTTGGCAAATATAGGTACATGTAACTATATTCCCAAAAGGTGCTTTACCATATATATAGAGTAATAAGATGGTGACTATAAATCTGTGTTCATTCTACTATATCTTCATGTTTAGATGAACTATAAATATATGTTTGAGGCCAAAACGAACTATAAAATATAGTGAGATTATAGTTATTCCAACTAGTTTTTTCTCTCAGTGTAGAGTTAGCTATGCCATATATGCGAAAAAATATATACTTCATCCAAGTAAATGTTACTTGTTTCAAGTATTTCATAAATTTGTATGTTATAAGTTCATCATGGACATCAAATTTATTCAAAATACCTTCTGCATCTTAGTGAGTTTAGCATTTCAATCAAGAATATGAAATTAAAACAGAAACTCGATTTGCTTACTACACAAAGTCGAGCCAAGCTTTTCTTCGATAAAGTTTTAGAATATTCTTGTATTTTCAAAGTTTCTCTTGAAGCGGAATATCATTCATATCGAGTGAAAAATGGCAGTATTTTCACTCGAAGCGATAGTAAAAATACTGCCACTCAAAATCGTAAGAGTGAACATTTCACTTATATACATTGAAAAAAAAAATTTTTTTATATTTGTATAATTATACAGAGAAATAATCACTATACATTTTTCTTGATGTTATATCAAGAAAACTATTTTTTATTAAATTCTGTTGTAATATTGATGATAATAACTTTATATGGTTGTTACTACCCTTATAGAAATATCATACTAAGAATCATTGATAATTACTTATTTTCAGTATTAAAAATACTGGATAATAAGTAATTATCAATGATTCTTAGTATGATATTTCTATAAGGGTACTGTCACTTTACAAAAAATATGATTAAGATAAAAAATAACTATAAATTTAGTTAGATAAATAATTTTTTCTCAGTGTAGAATGGATCCTAATTTCATAGAAGGAAATATTTCAACCGATTAGAGTGAATATATTTTCGTGACGGTGGAGTACATCACACAGATTCACTCCTCAATTTCAAGTAATAATCGTCGTTCTTTCGATGATTAAGAGTAGAGAATTTACTTTATACGACTGAAGAATCATTCGAATTCGTGTGATTCAATTGGACACTCTATTTTTTGAATAAAATTTCGAATAAATTCCAAGAAATTCAGAAAGTAAAAGAGACTAAAGAAGTCAAAGAAACTAAATTCTTCTTTTGAGTACATGATGAGCTATTATAAAATTCCCAGTGAGTACTTTTTTAGACTGTTATCAAGAAAATATTCTTTGTTAAAAATAACTTACTTAAGAGCAAGTATATAAACTATTTAAGAGGAAGTTCTAGTTTAGATAATCAAAAAGCAGGTTTTTAGGAATTTTTTTTCAAGGTAATCAAAATAGGCTTTTCTTATCATATTCATTTACATTCTTTATCATTATCACTTAAGTATAGAAGAATAATTTTCAAAAAATTAATATTCCGTCCAAGTTTCTTTTTCTATTGAGCGCAGTGTCACCTCTAACTGGCAGCCAATATTATCCAATTCTGGCCAATGGACTTGCTCCACGGTAAGAATACACATACATACATTGTCTAAGTCGAAATTTTGACACTATTTTCAATCCTATTTCATCCAACACATATTTTGATACACTGAAATCTATATCAATTACTTTTGATTCTATTTAACCTGAATCGAAATTTTGACCCTATTTTCAGCCTCACTATTTCATTTAGCACCTATTTTAACGCTAAAGAAAGTGAAAAAGGAAATTTCAGACATTATTAGAGACAAATGAATAAATTGTATCATTAGAATTAAATCTACTTTATTAACGTAGCTTCTACTGCGTTGTAGAATTGGAAGGTTTAATATAGGATTAAAATTTCGACTCGAGTACATAGTTCATGTAATAATCTGAAACCAATGAGACAAAAGAGAAAATTGGAAAATTATATGGAATTTGCTGGAAGATGAACTTTTGTTATATATAGAACTTTGATATGTAACAAAATGGTGACAAAATCCGGAATTACAAGTAATTTTCCCTTTCTATTTCTTTCTCATTCTTAGTGTCTTGGAAAAATACTAATTTTGGAAATTTTCCAAAGAATTTGGGCTCATGTATATGCATGGTTATGTTTTCTGTTAAATATGGTTAAACAGAGCAGCACATATTCGTATAAAATTTATATATATAAGAGATACGAAAATATACTAGCGCGATCGTGTCGGTGCTTATCTGACGTGACGTTATAACGATCATCTTTGTATTATCAACTTTTTCTATGTTCGTCATCCCCGTTGACACATTCCTTTATATTTCCTTAACATACTATAACAATTTAAAAATATTTCTAAGAAAATGTGCTTACGAGGACAGACTGCCTTGAATTTTTTACAAACGCGCGACGAATTTCGCGAGATGTTTTCACAAATTCACCCACTAATAAACCGGTGTCGCGAAGCACCGAGATTCACTCGAGCTACGAATCATAAAAGCGAACAAAATATATTAATACACGAGGGCCACGCATGGATGGCTACACGGTTATCGATAAAAGTACCCTCTAGCTCGAAGCGTAGCACGTTCAGAAAAGCCGAACAACGCAGACTATGTGTATGTGTGTATTGCGTGTATGTTTGTGTGTGTGATAGAGTGATATCATAAACGGTATACAGAGGCTATGAAGAATATCCGTGTAACCGGCTATCTCATTGGGTAACGCGAAATGTATTACGGTAATTTTTACGCGTAAGGGAGAATGGGACAAATAGTGACGGATTTTTTTTCTCCCTCATGTAAGCTATTTTCAAGTTGTCAAGATCGGATGTTTTACTAAAACGATACTTTGCACCTTCAATTATACGAAAAACTTAAGTACAAGATCCATAAGTCATATGGAATAACTAGATTTTCATAGAAACTAAAATCATAGGATCTAAAATCTAAAATTTTGTCACTATTTGCTCCAGTATGGGGCGACGATCATGAAAAACAGCCCTGAACTTCCATTCAGTTTCTCTTTTGACGATGTGTGACTAAATAAAAATTGAAATATAATTTCTTTACTGCCATATGTAAGAATTTTATTAAAACAAATGATGTATAAAATGTAATTTTGGTGAAATAATATGACGTGCTTTTGGAAAATGATTTTTCAAATTACTTATTAATATTTTCTATATTTAAACCTAGTTTAATGGCAAGTTACACCCAACAAAATAAATGGGAAGAAATGCAATTCAACTAACACTGAATAAGTCAAGTAACTTAAAAGTTATTTAAAATTTGGCACTCTTTGCCCCAGAAGTTGCCTCTTCTTTTAAAACACTTAAAACAATAAACGAATTGATATATACATGTAGAGGTTATACACTAGAAGACTAAAAGAAACACATATCGTACAACACCGAACAGGTAAAATCTCATTTACGGGTTTGCGAGTCAAAACAATCGAAATAGAAATATCCGAATAAGATTCAGGTTTCATCTTGTTTCACAAAAGCCAAAATTTTAGGCTTCTTTATTAGCTATATTTCGTTTAGCAGTTTAATCGTTTTTTTATGATCGTTTTTTTAACGATGATTAGATGTTCGAGAACTTATTCGCTATTGATGGTGGTAGTACACTAAAAGAAAAATGTATGATATTTGGAATTATAATGGCATAGTAAAAAGATTATAGTTAGGAATATCTTTTTTATAGTAAATGTCACCATACTGTTTGTAATATTTACAATATAAGCATAGTATAACTGACTCATGTAAAACTTTTACCAAGAATTATAATTATTTGAAATAAAAAACATAGTAAGGTAGAGAATATTAAATGGTAAGAGAAATTAACTATTTTATATAGTCAATATAATTGGAGTATTTGGAAAATATGGGTACATGTAACTATATTCCCAAAGTGTGCTTTACTATACACATAGAGTAATAAAGTGGTGACTATAAATGTGTGTGCATTCTGTTATATCTTCGTGTTTAGATGAACTATAAATATATGTTTGAGGCCAAAATAAATTATAAAATATAGTGAGATTATAGTTATTCCAACTATTTTTTCTCTCAGTGTACGATAATTATTGCGATTGTTTTGCAAACAACTGCAATAAATATTCCTTTACTTTAATGCACGATAACAATATTAATTTTGTTACAAAAAGAAGATAGGAATCTAAACAATTCGACCGCAGATGAAAGAAGTTATGTATTATTCATATGAGTATGTTTACTATACTTTAATCAATAATAATACTCTACTTTTTCAAATAAGAAAAGCGGCATAGATGCTTGCCAAAGAGATTACTTCTTATTTTATGTCGCTTCGTCGATTTATATGTTATGTCGCCTCGTTAGCGATTTATAGCAATTTAAAGAGTGGTTTATTTACCAAAAGATGTCTAAAATTATACAAAAATTTACGTAACATTTATCACAGTAAAACATATTATCCAAATATAGGAGAAATTTAAATTGTCACTATTTGCCCCTCTCTCCCTTACTTTATACGGATGTTTTTCTACTTGGAAATTCTGAGATTAGTGCATTCCCGACGGTAACTCAAATAATGTAATTGTATCATTCCGCGAGTGTTCGGCACGCTCGGCACCTTGATTCTCGTATTTATTCGAATTCCATTTTACGGTAATTTACGCAAATTCTTTGAATCTCGGCGAAACTGCCGGTCAAGTAAACCGCTCCTCCCAATTCGACGCGATTATTTATCCATTAATCTCGCGATATTGTCAGATCGAAGCTATCGTTACGCCGTATCGATTTATTGGCACCGTGCGTTGCGCAAAACGAGGTGAAGCGGGACAAAGCATTTTTGTGCACGTCTTGAACACACGGAAAATCGATATTGAAAATCTGCGATATTGGAACACTTTCGGATTTGGTCTTACCGCGTCGAATTATTCACTGTCTCGGCAGCGGCAATTCCGCGCATGGCAGTGCGAGGATGTGCGCGACATTCGCATGCGAATCACGATCGGGATGACAATTTGGACGCGGGAATAGCCGCGTTTAAGGCCGATCGAAGATCTATCTTGCGCAGCGCATCTCGCGAAAGCGAAGATCGTTTACTACGCCGGACCGTCGGACGTAAAGTAACGAAACTGATTGTGGAATACCTTTTTTCAGAACAACATTGCTACCATATAAATGCATATCTCAACTTTTTAATGGAGACATATTGCCTGTGAAGTCCAATGAAAGAAAGTATCCAAAATTTAACTTAACTGCAACTTGGATACTGATAAAAAAGATAAAAAGTCAGAAAATGGAACGGTCGAAAAGATAGGAAGTATTATACAGACTGGCATAACTTTTCTCAAAGTGACATTGCTACAATGCAAATGCATATTTTATTTTTCCAATAGCGTAGAAACATCGAGAGACATCCCGAATCGAAATTTTGATCCTACTTTCAGCTTTACCATTCCATTTAACATTTTGATATTCTGAAACTTACATCTCTTTTAATATTATTTAACCTACCCGAATCGAATAGTTAAACCTACTTTTAGTCTCACTAGTCCATTCTATTTTGATGCTAAAAGGAGTGAAAAAGGAAATTTCAGATATTACACTGAGAGAAAAATATATATTTGGAACTATAATGGCATAGTAAAAAGATTATAGTTAGGAATATCTTTTTTATAGTAAATGTCACCATAATGTTTGTAATATTTACAATATAAGCATAGTACTTACATCAACCTCTTTTAATATTATTTAACCTACCCGAATCGAATAGTTAAACCTACTTTTAGTCTCACTAGTCCATTCTATTTTAATGCTAAAAGGAGTGAAAAAGGAAATTTCAGATATTACACTGAGAGAAAAATATATATTTGGAACTATAATGGCATAGTAAAAAGATTATAGTTAGGAATATCTTTTTTATAGTAAATGTCACCATAATGTTTGTAATATTTACAATATAAGCATAGTACTTACATCAACCTCTTTTAATATTATTTAACCTACCCGAATCGAATAGTTAAACCTACTTTTAGTCTCACTAGTCCATTCTATTTTAATGCTAAAAGGAGTGAAAAAGGAAATTTCAGATATTACACTGAGAGAAAAATATATATTTGGAACTATAATGGCATAGTAAAAAGATTATGTATAACTGACTCATGTAAAACTTTTACCAAGAATTATAATTATTTGAAATAAAAAGCATAGTAAGATAGCGAATATTAAATGGTAAGAGAAATTAACTATTTTATATAGTCAATACAATTGGAATATTTGGAAAATATTCCAATTCATGTAAAACTTTTACCAAGAATTATAATTATTTGAAATAAAAAACATAGTAAGGTAGCAAATATTAAATGGTAAGAGAAATTAACTATTTTATATAGTCAATACAATTGGAATATTTGGAAAATATGGGTACATGTAACTATATTCCCAAAGCGTGCTTTACTATATACATAGAGTAAGATGGTGACTATAAATGTGTGTTCATTCTGCTATATCTTCGTGTTTAGATGAACTATAAATATACGTTTGAGGCCAAAACAAACTATAAAATATAGTGAAATTATAGTTATTCCAACTATTTTTTTCTCTCAGTGCATCAGAGACAAAATAGGAGTAAATTGTATCATTAGAATTAGATTTACTTAGCTAATTTAGCTCCTACTGCGTTATATGATTCAAGGTTTAACATAGGGCGAAAATTTTGACTCGAGATGTGCTATTAAAAAATTTTCTGTGTTTCTAACGCACGTTAGAAAAACACGTTAGAAATTTTTACTATATACCTTAGCAAAAAAAACTTTACTAACAAACTATTTCTGCATTATTAGAAATTTAGTAAAATTAAAAAGAATTATAAAAGAATATATAAAAGAAAATATAATATTATCTCCACGTGAATATAATAAACTACAGAAAATAACGGAAGAAAATCTATCCTATTCTTTAAGTGCATCCGTGTCATTAAAAAGATTAGGAATAGCAATTGAACGATAAAATATTTATACAGATATATAAAAAGCATACATTGAATACAAACATTAATGATCTTATCTTAAGTAAGTAAGAGCAACTTTATTGCCACAATGTCTAACTTTCAGGCGAGACGAAAGTAGAAAATTTATATCATCGTATACGTTTCCTGCTTGGCGCTCAGTGGCGTTACTTATGACGAGTTTTACAACAAATGCAACAATTTCCAACAATTGCCGTCAGAATGCAGAATTCTTCATATGAAAAATAAGCTTGTGTTCCATATTACCTGCCTATTCCATAATCGATTCCGTCACCATAATACTCGCGTATGATATGAACGGACATTTGGCGAACGACGGCGAGAAAAAGCTCGACCTCGAGAAAAACGAAGGCGGGTCGGCGGTCAGCGAAGAAAAAGTGGGACTCGACGAGAGATGCTTTGATAGCCGCGGTCGTTCGTTACGATATGTATGCTACATTACGCTCTCTTTCTCCCCCTTGTCTGCACCTTACTAAAGTCCGATCCTCTTGGCTTGGCCCGGTGGACTCGAAAGGCCAGCAGCGAGGAAGAGAGAAACGTCAGGATCGGCGATTCGGGCAAGCGACGTGCGTTCCTATAGAAGGAGGTTCACGGCGCCGGGTAGGCGATGGGTAGGCAGTGGGTAGTTTGGGGGATGATGGGAGGAGTGTGGGGAGGACAGAGGAACGGCAGGGAAATGGGCTTGGCTGTCACATACACGTACTCCCCGGAGCTGCAAACTGATAGTGGACAGATACTGCGCATTCGTGGCGCACGGTTAGAATTAATTGCCAATGTTTGGCCCGGTACGTGGATATTGGGATGAATGTTCGTTAGCGCGGCATGGTTCCCCCGGCATTATCCCGACAGAACGAGTTACCCCGTCAGAGCGGCGGTACTTATGTTGGCCCTGATGCCCGAAAACGAGCATCGTGTCAACTGATAATAGGACTCCACGGTCATTAATCATGGGACATGATCCCGAAAAAAATATAAAAAGCGGCGAATCGGATTTCGGGCGGCGAAAACGTCCGTTGATAAGTACATCCGCCGCGTGCGCGCACACGCCCGCCTAATGGTTACAGCGTGTGACTTTACCGTTCGGAAATAACGTTTTCGAGTAGGCCATGTAAACGGCTATTGTTTGAGCGAGCCACACATGCAATAGGGTCTGGTTCGCGATGCGTTTATCGCCGACGATCGAGTAACGTTATTGCTTATCGATTGCTGCGTAATAACGCGCGCACGAACTTATCGATTATCCGCCCCGAGTTAATATCAAAATTGATTATTCTGTCGTTATGCTCGTTATTTCGTCAAACACTCGATCGATGAGTCATCACGTAGCGTCCGAGTGAGAATCGTTGTCGCAACCAAACAATCCCTACTTCAGATAGATGGATGTAGTCAAATTTGGTAGCAATTTTATTTATTCACTTGCGTAAAGGTTGCATCCCTTATGAGTGATTCATATGGCATCCACATTGATCATCTAAAATGACGAATAAGCTGTAATCATAACCAATATTAAATAATCATAACCAATACTAAGGAGATATAAAATAATTGTCAAAAAATTCGCTTTAAAAAATATATCATATGAAATGTAATGCAAATCTGTATAATTTTTTGTAAATTTGTTGCCGCATCAATAACAAAAAGATTACATTATTGTATAAAAATTAAAGGTAATTATTAATTCAATACGGTATATTTAGTCCATAAATGTAATTAAGAGAAAGGTAGACTTTCGACCATCAATTGTCACACCTCGTGTTAATCGCAAAAATCTATCTGTGTACCTCAGATGGGCAGCAATATGTAAATTTGGAAACAATTTTACTAATTTATTTGCATCCCTTATGAATGATTCATATAGCACTTCTTTTGATCATATAAAGTTAGATTTTGATATTACATTTTATAGGACATATTGCTTTAAGCATATTTAATCATTCTTTTCGTATTTCATCATTCTATGCGGTAAATATATGCCAATTACTCATAATGGACGCAAACGTTACAAGTCGGTTATCAAAGTTGCTGCAAAATTTATATACACTTGTCCGAGAATACACTGAGAGAAAAATGTATGATATTTGGAACTATAATGGCATAGTAAAAAGATTATAGTTAGGAATATCTTTTTTATAGTAAATGTCACCATAATGTTTGTAATATTTACAATATAAGCATAGTATAACTGACTCATGTAAAACTTTTACCAAGAATTATAATTATTTGAAATAAAAAACATAGTAAATATTAAACGGTAAGAGAAATATTTTATATGGAACTATTTTATATAGTCAATACAATTGGAATATTTGGAAAATATTACATGTAACTATATTCCCAAAGCGTGTTTTACTATACATATAGAATAATAAAATAGTGACTATAAATGTGTGTTCATTCTGCTATATCTTCGTGTTTAGATGAACTATAAATATATGTTTGAGGCCAAAACGAACTATAAAATATAGTGAGATTATAGTTATTCCAACTATTTTTTTCTCTCAGTGTAAATCACCCAAAATGTAATATAAAAATCTAGGAGCAACTTTTATTAAATTTGTTGCTGCATCGATAGAAAATGAAAAACTTACATTACGGTATGATACAAATTTATTAATTAGTTCAGTCCAGAGTGAAGTTTGCTTTGTAAATATAATTAAAAAAAATTAAGGTAAAGTTTTTCCATGATCAATTGTATCGCGCGATAATCGCGAAAGTCTATCTGGGGCAATACGCTTGGCGTTAATATCCTCCGCGGTTGAGCACGCGGAGAGTCCACAGTAATGACATAATTGCGCGCGATGATACGACGAGGACGATCCCTAAATACGCCGCTAATCGCGGAATGCCGGACCGCAACGACGTAGGCAGATTCCCGACGCGCGATTAGACTATCGCGGCCGACCTCCCGTCGTCCTTTTTCCGACAACGTGGCGAAATTTCAGCCGGATAACGCTCCGTCGGACCTGACGCACGGTCAATTTAGAAGTTAACGACATTACCTTGTACGCGAGGATTATGTTAATGCGATATTTCGGCGGATGCGTTTCTCCCTTTTCCTCAGCCTCCCTTTCCGCCCGGCCAGCTCGCGCGTGCAGATTGAAGCGGAAGCGACGCGACGCGTCTTCCTCTCGCGTACATACGCGGACGCCTTCTTAGACGGGAACACCCCGGCGACGCCATGGAGCGTGGAAACGATTATTGCCCCGGGTATAAAACGTAACTACTTCCTTCCGCGGCGCAGCAAAGTGCGACAGTTTTGTAGTCGCCCTCGGCCGCGAACGGCTCGGTATAATGGTAAGTGAATGAAGTCCACGCCCAAGCGCGCCACGGTCGGTTTTAAATAAAGAAACCGCGCGGCGTAACGTGATTTCTCGTCGCCACGGCCACGAACAAGAGAGAGAGAGAGAGAGAAAGAGAGAGAGAGAGAGAGAGAGAGAGAGAAAGAGCTTTTATCCCAGTTCGAGGGCTCATCGTACGGCAATGGCGACGTCGACGATGGTGGTACAGTAATTGCGCCGTGATCCACGCTAACGTGCAATAATTGGCAAACGTGCACAATGTCTTTCCAGTCGAACGCGAGCTACGAATTTTCCGTCGCGCGTGGAACGCGACTTCTACCCTCCCGCCCTCCTCTGTCGGGCCGGAATTCTCAAAGAAATTCCGTAGACGGAGACAAGTCGCGCTTTTATTTTCGAATGCGTCGTCGGGACGGGATATCCGATCGACGTAAGTATCCAATAATATGGTCGTGATTTACGGAACGCAAGTAACGTATACACACGCATATATATATATATATATATATATATATATATATATATATATATATATATATATATACACATACACACACACACACACACACAAACCGCGCTCCTGCGAGGAGTATTAGCCGCGCGAGAAGTTTCTTTCTTAGGTTATTCTCGGCTGCTTCGTTCATTTTCACCGAAGATTCGGTGTTATTTAAGAGAAATGCAGCTTACACTTAAATGGCTGCTTAAGTTTCAGTTAAGTGAATTTTTGGACGAAATGGCCAACTGTGCTAGGCCATTGCCGGAAATACAATTGAAATGGTTTCGATAGCGGCCAGTACTGCCTCAGAGTTACATCACGGTCTAATGATAATTATAACTCGACCACAGCACCAACAGCCAATTCTCGGCCGAGCATTCGCAATCATGCGTCAAACAAGGGAGGATTTCTTGTACACTGCTTAACGTTGTTGGAGTGTGATATCGATCTCGAAATTACGTGCACACCATTTGGTAGAAGCGATCACCCAGAAATGTCAATGTGAAATTGCTCGAACAAAATACATGCAGGACATTGTTAGGGAGACTGGCGTACTGCCGGAAAATTTTTCAAAATTTCTATCTAATTGTTGCGACTGACTATATAAAACAGATTAAAATAACTTTCCTCTATGTTTTCATAGCAAATGCAATTTTGTAAAAATCTTATACTTTTCTCTAATAACCGAATAAACATGCAGTATTATTGCAACATTGCATCTCGGAATACATCCGCAAGCAGCCAGAATAGATCAACAACATATAAAATACATATGTTTGCTTGAGAAACGCTTTATCGTTTAAAACAAATCTATGATAAATATAATCTGCTGTATATTATTATCTTGCTTCAAAGATAAATGGAAAATATAATGATTTTAATTTTTCTTTTATTTACATTAATTTAATACGTGATTCTTTAGAGCTAGAGATATCGATAAGCATCATTATTGTGCTAATAGTTATCACATCTGTTACAGCGAGTTGACATGTGTGACCTTGTCCCATACAGCAGAGATGTCCAAAATATATCATAGGGATATCCTAAAGATATATTTGGAATATCTTCAAGATATCCCTATGATGTATTTGGGACATTCTTGCTGTAACACATCTTGGGGGGTAACACATCGCACTAATGTATACAGAAAAAAATGTTATAGTTTTTTTTTCATACAAATTCTTTTCAATTTTACTATATTGTATGTGTGTAGTATAAGGTGTATGTGTGCGTGTGTAGTATAAGAATAATAGATTATCAGTAAGATCTATCTTGCTAAGAAACATAATAAATTTCGCTAGAAACAAAAGAAATTTTCTAATAACACATTTTAGTCCCTAAAATATAACACATTTCAATTCCCAAAATATAAATATGAAATGAAATAATTATAAATTGTTACAAAATGTCGTTTTATTCCTCGGGTACAAAATTCTAGTAACTTTTACTACAAAATTCTTTCCATGTAACTTCACTTACGGATATACTTCATTCGCTCATTTCTACAATTTCAATAATTTCTTGAATGAAAATTACTCTTATTACATGAAGTATTATATCACATAATTGCAGAAGACTTCATTCTAACTAATAACATGTTAAGTTAATTCATTTATTCGCATTGGAGAATGTTACACGATATTGCGAGAATATTTTAATTCAAATTTTATGCCCGTTTACGCTCGCTGAGCAAGGATACGTATTGGTGCCATTTTCTGGGCACAAGTTGTGCACCAAACACGCGACGCCCCCTAACGGCCAGTCTCTAGTATATGATTTCTAGGCTAGTGTAGACAAGAGTTTCATTTCCAAGCTTCCGACATGTATTTTTCCGGAAGCCAGAATCTAGAAACTGAGCGTATCTTCAATCACTGCCATCCTTTTTACGATGTTACACAAACGTTCTCAGCACAGATAAAATACGTGGGATGGTTGATCACAAAGTGTTCAATTCACGCGCGAATAATACATGATAAGATCCATTATTTTTACGCAACTGATACTACGGCTATATCATTTTATGGACAGAAATAATCATAGTAGTTAAAGATATGCTGTGTGAGTTTTGGTCCCCAAAAAGATTGGCGAGTTTGGAGATAACGCGCTTATTTACACTTTCCTACACTATTTGACTTTCAAAAAGGACTCAATTAATAAAGCATATCATATATTATACACTGAGAGAAAAATGTATAATATTTGGAACTATAATGGCATAGTAAAAAAATTATAGTTAAGAATATCTTTTTTAGTAAATATCACCATAATGTTTGTAATATTTACAATATAAGCATAATATAACTGACTCATGTAAAACTTTTACCAAGAATTATAATTATTTGAAATAAAAAGTATAGTAAGGTAGCAAATATTAAATGGTAAGAGAAATTAACTATTTTATATAGTCAATATAATTGGAATATTTGGAAAATATGGGTACATGTAACTATATTCCCAAAGCGTGCTTTACTATATACATAGAGTAATAAGATGGTGACTATAAATGTGTGTTCATTCTACTATATCTTCGTGTTTAGATGAACTATTGGGAGTACAAATTAGTTCGGTCCGTTTTCAAAAGATGGCTTTGGCTGTTATGAATGTTTCATAGTGACAGCTGATTTCGGTGGTTTCAGAGAGGTTAGACATCTGTCAATAATATTCAGTTTATATCGCTTTGAGTTTCATACAAAACCCCTGTTTTTTACTGTATTGAATATGTCAAATTTTATGTTAATTAAACAGCATTTGCGAGAGGTTTTAGTTTTTTGCTTTAATTGGAAGAAAAATGCAGCTGAAGCGCATCGAATGCTTGTAGAAGTTTATGGTGACAATGCTCCAACTGATAAATCACGTAGGGAATGGTTTCGACATTTCAAGAATGGTAATTTCAGCGTTGAAGACAAGCCTCGCTCTGGACAACCAAAAAATTCGAAAACAAAGAATTGAAGGCATTACTCGATGAAAATCCGAGTCAAAGGCAAGAGGAGCTTGCAGAATCATTGAAAGATGCAGAATCGTTGATTTGTTTGAGCCGTGGATTACGAGAAAAACGGCCGGAATACGAGCAAAGACATGACAAAGTTATTCTTCTGCATGATAACGCTCGGCCTCATGTCGCAAAAGTCGTAAAAAATTATTCGGAAACGCTCAAGTGGGATATTTTACCGCACCCGCCGTATTCGCCGGACATTGCTCTTTCTGATTATTGGTTGTTCCGACGGATGCAGCACGATTTGGCAGGTCACCGGTTCACTTCTTTCGCAGAAATCGAAAATTGGCTCCTAACTTGGATCGTCTCAAAAGACGAGACATTTTTTCGAGATGGAATTCGAAAATTGCCTGAGAGGTGGGAAAAAGTAGTAGCCAGCGATGGACAATACTTTGATTAATCTGTTCATTCATTTTGTTCTGAAATAAATGCATTTTTGACCACAAAAAAACGGACCGAACTAATACTCCCAATATAAATATATGTTTGAGGCCAAAACGAACTATAAAATATAATGAGATTATAGTTATTCCAACTATTTTTTTCTCTCAGTGTGGTACGCTCGTGCCATGTGCTTCGCACTTCTGGCTTCACAAGAAAGGAGCGCCGTGCCACATCGTCAGCCTCGGTCCCCTCCAATAGACTCGCTCGTCCATTTCTCCGCGTAGAAAGATCGTATAGATGTGGAGTAAATTGCATTCGAAAGTTGAGATTGATCCGCTTCCGATGAGATGGCGGTATTTTCTCTGTCTCGTCGACTCGTTTAATGGCATATTGGAGAATATCGTTTTTCCCTTATATAAATTAAAGATTT
This sequence comes from Odontomachus brunneus, assembly GCF_010583005.1. Classification (NCBI taxonomy): domain Eukaryota; kingdom Metazoa; phylum Arthropoda; class Insecta; order Hymenoptera; family Formicidae; genus Odontomachus; species Odontomachus brunneus. The sequence goes on along the minus strand of NW_022639506.1, from coordinate 1,549,196 downwards.
ACAAATCTATCTAAAAAAAGAATAAAATAAAATATTGATTTATATCATATTTGAAGCAAAGTGTCCCATATCTCGTGTGCATGTGAATTAAGTCAAACTGAAGTTCCTCTACCATTTTGTAAATAACTACGTAAAATTTTGAGTTAATTTGAAAAAATTGACAAATAATCGATACGACAAATAAACTGTGATAACAACGCCTACAGTCGTATGCGTGCTTGCAGATTAAATAAAACTGAACCCAAAATTTCTCCACTATTTTTCAAATAACCACGAAAAATTATGAGTTATTAATTGAAAAAAGATTGCGGACGATCGGGCGCGATAATGCAACAATATTCTTTAATTAATAACTAAAATTCTACACTGAGAGAAAAAAATAGTTGGAATAACTATAATCTCACTATATTTTATAGTTCGTTTTGGCCTCAAACATATATTTATAGTTCATCTAAACATGAAGATATAGTAGGATGAACACAGATTTATAGTCACCATCTTATTACTCTATATATATGGTAAAGCACCTTTTGAAAATATAGTTACATGTACCTATATTTGCCAAATATTCCAATTGTATTAACTATATAAAATAGTTAATTTCTCTTACCATTCAATATTTGCTACCTTACTATATTTTTTATTTCAAATAATTATAATTCTTGGTAAACATTTTATACGGGTCAGTTATACTATGCTCATATTGTAAATATTACAAATATTATGGTAATATTTACTATAAAAATTATATTCCTAACTATAATCTTTTTACTATGCCATTATAGTTCCAAATATCATACATTTTTCTCTTAGTCCCTTATAGAAATATCATACTAAGAATCATTGATAATTATTTATTTTCAGTATTAAAAATACTGGATAATAAGTAATTATCAATGATTCTTAGTATGATATTTCTATAAGGGGTGTACATGGTTATTTGAATTCTACATGATTATTTACGAAAGGATTTTTTTGTTTAATCAATAGACATAGCATATTTAAACCGAACGTTTGTCCTTATTTGATAAATGTCGAAACGTAAATGTAAAAAATTTTGTTTTGTATTCTTTGCGTTCTGTCTCGCATGTTTTTTTATACGTGCGTGCTAGAATGGAAAAGAACGTAAAAGGCGCAAAATAGAGTCCTTTTCTACGTTCACCTTCTCTTACAGAAAAGTATTACTGGTAATTACTAAAGAAACAGTAATGATTAATCACTTCTCAGTGATTCAGTGATTCAGTGATTATTTGGCAAATTATTGTATATAGCACATTTTTTTGTTGAATTTCCATATTTTGTGTACGTCGTTGCGCGCTTTTGATCCTGTAATGGTACCCATATCCTTTCTCATACCACACTATCCGTTGCTTAATCTGAATAATCAAACTGGATGCCAATGAGCTGTGATGATACTTTACTGAATTATGGTTATAATATGCTCTTGTATCGTTCAAATATTGTTCATTGTAATAGCTTGTTTATTGACAAATGATGTAAATGTCGTAACAACAATCAGAGTGCGACTAATATTGTTATAATGTATATCAGCGAACCATTAGAGACATGATTGCTTTTAGATTTTTAACTAAATATTATAACAAACTAGAGCAAACAATAAGTTAGTTTAAAAATACAAATATAGATATGAAATTATAAGAAAATTGATGCTTATTTATGTCGTTATTAGAGAATAAATCACACTATTACTTCATCAGAAGAACTTAATAATATATCAGTGATTATCACTATCGCCATAATCACTGAACTACTCTGAAGCATTAGTATCCCTGTAACTTAAGTATTCAAAATCATTTGCTTTAAAATTCTTAATTAAATATTATAATGAATTAGAGCAAACAATAAGTTGGTTTAAAAAATACAAGATATAAGATATAAGATTTAAAATTTAATTGGTTAGAAATAAATTATATGTGAAAGTCTGTCGTTCATCTATAATAGAAGTCTAATAATTGTCCATGATGGATTTGTAAAATATATCTACCATGGGGAAAATATAGATTTCTATTAGAAGTTTATATGAACTTTAATCATAACGGAGATAGATGTTGCATAGAGCTAAGGACAGGATTATATGGATGTCGAATGGACTTTATGTTTCATGTGGGAAACATTGCTCAATAAAACTCGATCTATACATTAAAAGAGCTTGCAGGATACCTTGTTGGTAAATTAACAGTATCCCACCATTTAAAAGCATTGGAAAAGATCCAGAAGGAAAAAAGATGGCTTTCCTAAGATCTCTGCAAACGTGATTACGAATTGGCTTGCCATCTCTCATTGCAAGCATAAGAAAAAAGAAATGAATTTTTTATGGCGAATAATTATGCGTAATGAAAAGTATATCTATTTCGACAATCCTAAATACAAAATGTCATACACTGAAAGAAAAAATAGTTGGAATAACTATAATCTCACTATATTTTATAGTTCGTTTTGACCTCAAACATATATTTATAGTTCATTTAAACACGAAGATACAGCAGAATAAACATTTATAGTCACCATCTTATTACTCTTTGTGTATAGTAAAGCACGCTTTGGGAATATAGTTACATGTACCCAATTTGAGTTACCGTCGGGAATGCACTAATCTCGGAGTTTCCAAGTAAAAAAACATCGTATAAAGTAAGGGAGAGGGGGGCAAATAGTGACAATTTAAATTTCTCCTATATTTGGGTAATATGTTTTACTGTGATAAATGTTACGTAAATTTTTGTATAATTTTAGACATTTTTTGGTGAATAAACTCTTTAAATTGCTATAAATCGCTAACAAGTCGACGAAGCGACATAAAATAAGAAGTAATCTCTTTGGCAAGCATCTATGCCGCTTTTCTTATTTGAAAAAGTAGAGTATTATTATTGATTAAAGTATAGCAAACATACTCATATGAATAACACATAATCTCTTTCATCTGCAGTTTAGATTTCTATTTCAGTTTAGATTTCGAATTGTTTAGATTTCTATCTTCTCTTTGTAACAAAATTAATATTGTTATCGTGCATTAAAGTAAAGGAATATTTATTGCGGTTGTTTGCAAAACAATCGCAATAATTATCGTACACTGAGAGAAAAAATAGTTGGAATAACTATAATCTCACTATATTTTATAATTTATTTTGGTCTCAAACATATATTTATAGTTCATCTAAACACGAAGATATAGCAGAACACACATTTATAGTCACCATTTTATTACTCTATGTGTATAGTAAAGCACACTTTGGGAATATAGTTACATGTACCCAATTTGAGTTACCGTCGGGAATGCACTAATCTCGGAGTTTCCAAGTAGAAAAACATCGTATAAAATAAGGGAGAGGAGGGGAAATAGTGACAGTTTAAATTTCTCCTATATTTGGGTAATATGTTTTACTGTGATAAATGTTACGTAAATTTTTGTATAGTTACATGTACCCATATTTTCCAAATATTCCAATTGTATTGACTATATAAAATAGTTAATTTCTCTTACCATTTAATATTTGCTACCTTACTATACTTTTTATTTCAAATAATTATAATTCTTGGTAAAAGTTTGACATGAGTTAGTTATACTATGCTTATATTGTAAATATTACAAACATTATGGTGACATTTACTATAAAAAAGATATTCCTAACTATAATCTTTTTACTATGTCATTATAGTTCCAAATATCATACATTTTTCTCTCAGTGTACGTTGATCTCGGTCAACCATCGACATCCACAACAAAACGCATTATCCACGGTCATACGGTTCTCTTGTGTATCTAATGGGATCAAGAAGAAGTGCTTTACTTTGAGTCATTATCATGGGGGCAAATAGTGACAGGAGATCGCCACAGTCATCAATTATGGCAAACCATAAGGAAAAACGCCCTCAAATAGCCGCGAATCAATGCAAAGTCATCTTGCTCCATAACAACGCTAAGCCGCATGTTGCTATTGCGGCTAAAGAATTGTTTGAGTTAGTTTGGGAAATCTTATCGCATTCAAAGTACTCTCTAGACATCGTCCCATCTGATTTTCACCTATTTAAATTCATGCAACATGATCCATTTGATACACAGTTCCAAAATGTTGAGTATGCGAAAATTGATCGATGAATAGATTGCCTCAAAAAATAAATAATTTTATCGACACGCGATCAAAATATTGTTCGAAAGATGGTAAAAGCTTATTGATAGCAACGGCCAATACTTTGATTAAAATATTATATGATATCTAATTATTATTAATAAATAAAAATGCCTTTAATATCATGCAAACAAGTACTTAATAAAGGAATTATTTATGGGGCGAGCAATTCACTCTGCTTGGGAGTCGAAACGTTAACGACTCAAAATTTTACATGGTAAAAGTGGCAGAGGAATTTGGTATTCAGTTTTTAACCTGGTCTAAAACGAGATATAGGACATACGTAAGCGAGATATGGGACAGTTCATATCGGGCATACTGTAGTCGATAATCGATAAATTGATAGAAGTAAATTTTTATAAGATTGGTGTTCCATTTTACGAGTTTTCTTCGATCTTAGTATCAGCTAACGAAAGTTTCTAATCATAGAATTAATTTATGATTAAACATGCGATTTTAATTTTGATTCGAAGACAAATAAAAAAAAAATGGAACAGATCAGCTTAATCAAACTTTGGCCTCGTTTATCGTCTGACTATCCATCAAGTTTTCTGTCTCTATGTGATATAAACTTACATGATATCGTATAAAGACGTAATCGCGAGAATTCCTGCGGAGTGTCCTCTCCGTCGACGATATTCTTATCTCTCTTTCGCACTTATCCTTTATCATTTCAAAAACTTTTCAGCTTCGTCTGCGCCATGCAGCTCTGCCGCCGATGTAAATGACATCATTTCCGGATTAACTGGAACTTACCTGAAATTAAAGAAAAATGTTATCAGAGACATGCTGCCTTTATATTAACCTAAAATAACATTTGATATTGATATAATCGAATAGGCGGAATAATGTACTGACGCACAAATCACGTACGTGACACAATACTGATGTAAATGAGAAATTGCAATCAACATAGATTCCATCAAGTAGTTTACTTTACTTTAAACACCAGATAAGAGACGATTGTAGCATATTGCTGCAGGAGAGACGATAAAAGTAAATCGACTTTTCCTGTAAGAGTTTCATCCTGCGAGTTTTTCTTTCGATATCAGTATCAGCTTACGGAATTCCGCATAGGACAGAATCGTGCTGCGACACAAAAAAGCGGAAAAATCCGTCGAAATTTTCTTCCGATAACGAAGAAGATGTATTAGACGCATATCTCTCTTAAAGCAATTTATATATTATAGTGAAGATCTTTAATAACAAATACTTCGTTTATCCCGGCTTACTTCCTCTGTGGAAGCTATTTAATTAAATAAAATCATTTAATGAAGTAATTACCCAGCAAAAACAAAATATAACTATTATATAACACAGAAGTAACACGTAATATAATGGATGTTATACGTTATTAATGTTAAAATTACATAAGTTTTTTTTATAACTGCAATCTAATTGTATTTGAAACTGCATTATAATCCTATGTTATTTACAGATTATAATTGTATAACGCCAACATAACTAAAATATAACAGGTTATATAACATGTGTTTATTTGCATTACATCTATGTTATTTAGTATTCTTATATCTAGATATCGGATCATTCACTAGATGGCTTTCTCGTGTCTTTCTCGTATGTAAAATATAATGCATTAATATATATAAGAACGATGATCACAAAACGGCGCAACTTATACCATGGAATGCACTTTTATAGTGAAGTGGTACACTTTTTGATTAATGGAAATTTCTGTTGCAATAGTAACTTTTATTTGAATATGTACAGAGAGATGGGAATAAATAAAAGAAAATAGCATAAAATGCCTGGGGAGATGCCATGTTGAGACACTAGACGTCTAGAATAGCTCTAAGATGATACTGGAATATCTTTATAACTATTCAATAACAAAAGAAATAACAGTTATATATCAATTTTATACTTTATTTTTCAGCGAGCTATTCTTCTCTTTTCTATAAAGGGAACAATATTTTTCTTTCCAAAGAGATAAATACTTTTCGATTATTATACATATTATTTATGTATTGTATTAACGTTATTTATATTAACTGTTATTTATATCAGTAAGAAATAATATAAAATTACTACTAACGTCTATATAACCTGATATATACAAACGTGTTATATTGCGTTTAATTACAGTAATGTTACTGTTATATAATTGTGTTTGCTAGATAACGAATATCAGTGAACAAGCGAGCTATTCTTCTCTTTTCTATAAAAGGAACAATATTTTTCTTTCTAAAGAGATAAATACTTTTCGATTATTATACATATTATTTATGTATTGTATTAACGTTATTTATATTAACTGTTATTTATATCAGTAAGAAATAATATAAAATTACTACTAACGTCTATATAACCTGATATATACAAACGTGTTATATTGCGTTTAATTACAGTAATGTTACTGTTATATAATTGTGTTTGCTAGATAACGAATATCAGTGAACAAGCGAGCTATTTTTCTCTTTTCTACAAAAGGAACAATATTTTTCTTTCTAAAGAGATAAATACTTTTCGATTATTATACATATTATTTATGTATTGTATTAACGTTATTTATATTAACTGTTATTTATATCAGTAAGAAATAATATAAAATTACTACTAACGTCTATATAACCTGATATATACAAACGTGTTATATTGCGTTTAATTACAGTAATGTTACTGTTATATAATTGTGTTTGCTAGATAACGAATATCAGTGAACAAGCGAGCTATTCTTCTCTTTTCTATAAAGGGAACAATATTTTTCTTTCTAAAGAGATAAATACTTTTTGATTATTATACATATTATTTATGTATTATATTAACGTTATTTATATTAACTATTATTTATATCAGTAAGAAACCTGATATATACAAACGTGTTATATTGCGTTTAATTATAGTAATGTTACTGTTATATAATTGTGTTTGCTAGATAACGAATATCAGTGAACAAGCGAGCTATTCTTCTCTTTTCTATAAAAGGAACAATATTTTTCTTTCTAAAGAGATAAATACTTTTTGATTATTATACATATTATTTATGTATTATATTAACGTTATTTATATTAACTATTATTTATATTAGTAAGAAATAATATAAAATTACTACTAACGTCTATATAACCTGATATATACAAACGTGTTATATTGCGTTTAATTACAGTAGTTACTGTTATATAATTGTGTTTGCTAGATAACGAATATCAGTGAACAAGCGAGCTATTCTTCTCTTTTCCATAAAGGGAACAATATTTTTCTTTTCAAAGAGATACTTTTCGATAAATACGTTCTGCCGCATACGATAGCCGTTGTTACAAATGAACTTCTCTCTTTCTCTATGCCACCGCCTAATCGTATGTATGCGTTGGTGTGCGATTTCGCTAACTACGCAAGAAATTATACGAGCCACGTGCAGCCGTTGTAGCCGACTGTGTTTCGTCTTCCTGCGCGTAGACGTACAAAGTTTCGCCTCTTCGTCGTTGTAACAGTACATATCGTCCCGACTGTAGGTTATGACTTGTGCCACGACACATAATTAATCTGTCAGTTACGAGGGAGTAACAGAATGAAAAGACAGGAAGGAGAGCCCGGTGTATAATGGCCGAAGTGTCGGCAAAGAAGCTACATCGGCCGCCGGTAAGCTACTTACAACTTCACCTGCTACGGTGAACGTAACGAGAATGGGAACGTAAAAATACAGCGTAATAAACGGTAATCGCGAAAGCGCGCATTAGAGAGCCTCGCGCGGTCCTCTATGGGCTTTATTTCCTCTCAAATGAATATCGTGCACTCTATGCTCGCCTTTTTGCCTTCGCTCTTGGCTTTTGTTTTCTTCGTGGGTCACGAAGCAAATGGCCTCCCTAAGTCCATCAGCGAACTCTCGCCCAACTAATTCGGAATGAATACTCTATAGTTGCGGCTTGCAAGATTCTTTTCATTCGCAGCCAGATAAAACGCGATGAAGGAATCTCGTTTAACTTCGTTGCTGCATCAACAACAAGAAAATATTGTGTGTATTTACGCGAGAAACTCATTCGTGACAGTTCCGCGAACTTGCTTCGTTAGATCGTTGAAGATTACATGCCGAATCTTCTGTTATCGTAAATTCATGTTTACATTAGATGCATTGATTTCCACATCTTGAGAATTTTTGTTGAATAATATACCATACTAAAGCCCGGTTCCACCAACGTTCTTAAATGTCGATTAAACCTTAACCCGAGTTTAAGTCTTCGTCCGAAGACAGTTTAAACTCAGGTTAAGACTTAATCGACGTTGGTGAAACCGGCCATAATAGTGTCATTTACAAGAGTTGTACTCCGCAACTGGGATATACTCATGCACGGAGAAAATATAGTAAAAATTATGTTGAAATTATATTCCTTTTCACAATGTTATTTATAAAGTTAGATTACGCTGAAAGAAAAGTCTTGTAATAGTTAGTAAATTCATTTGCTCGAGATTTTCAGTGCAATATTTGATAATTAGTATGAAATATTAACTATACCACATATTAATGACATAATTAGTATGAAATATAAATAATACCATATAAAATATAGTAATAGTTACTAACCACTTGATAATAATTACAAAATAATTAATAAGACAAATTCTCCATTTGATTAAATTAATTAATTTTGATAAATAATATCAAATAATTACTAAATAATTTGTTAATATTTTGATTAAACTATTATCAAAACATGTGTTATATTTGTCATATATTTCGTATATATTTTGTATATATACACACACGTATATATTTTGTATATTTATATTTATATCCGTATATTTACATTTCGTACATTTATCACACATGTGATAAGTGTTGTTAAATACAATATGGTTTTATTTAATGAATTGTTTGGTAATATGTACCATAATATATAAATTGACAATATGATCACTAAGTTTTAACAACCAATATATAATTTTATTAAAAAAATCAAACATACACAATATTTTTAAGCAAATATGTAGTAATTTCAGTCATGAGATTCTATATGTCTGAAATTACACAACTATTATTGTAATTTTTACTACAATATTTCCTTCACGAAGGAATTTTATAATAAAAATTATTATAATACAGAATTTTATTTTGCGATAATTCACTGTATACAAAAGAAAAAAAATGACGAGTATCAAACAAAAATATTATACAAAAATTATTAAAATAAAAACTACAAAACGAAAAGTACATGTTAACTTAAACAATGTGTAGATATTTTAAATTAATTATATTCAAAAAAGAAGTAAAATCAATATAATTAACCAAGTACGTATTTGTAAATACTTATTATACAAGTAATTATGTGATAAGTATCAATAATATTAATAATTGAACGCTGAAATATCCGAGTATCAAATTAAGAAAAATTTAATATCAAGAATCAAAAACTCAGCGTGCCCCAATAAATAAATTTATAAATAAACTTATAAATATATTCATACAGAAAAATCATTCCTATATATGGCAACACACAATCTTGAATTCACAAAACATCAATGTAGATTTCCCCATAGTGAATATATATATTTTTTTTCAATAATGTACATAAAATTATTAGTAGCATTATAAACATTTATATTGAAGAATAATGTATTTATTGAGGTCGACTTTCTGATTCTCGATTAAGTTTTTAGAAGTAAAAGTAGAAAGAAAATATCTCATTTGCTGATATGTGTATTTCCGATACTGCAGCTTGGATTGCTTGTTATTTTTAAAGCCAGTGTAGAACAAAATTTTATCTCGGATAGTAACTATTGTGTAACGTATAGTGTTACTGTATATGCGCGTCTATGAGAATTGCAGGAAAACGGGATATTTGTTGCGCTTCTGGGCAGTGATGATTAGTTATAACCGTGTAGATCGCGTTACATTACTTGTTATTATTTGCAAATAAACTGTTGTACAAATAAATAGATTGAATTGATTTTTCTTGAAAATATAAACATTCATTATCTGAAACAGTATCATGGTAATCATGATATCATAATAATCTTGTCAATCAAGTATTATATCAAGTATCATCTTTCAATCAGTTAAACAAAACACAATTTCTGCTTCTTATGACCTAAATTCGGTTCTAGGAACCAGAAATTCTGTTTTCTTCAACGGAAGAACGCGTTAGATTCGTTCCATTGTCAGGTTAATTTAAACAAATTTTTCTTCATTTAACATTAAAGTAACGCATGACATACATATATGAAAAATATAATTCGGTATAGGAATTTTTCAGTATGGGAACACGTGTTTCAAAGCTATTGGGAAAGTTCATACCTCTTGGAAAAAATTACTTCTGCGTAGTTTTATTCTTTACTCCCTAAATTTCTCATACTTTCTTGAAACTTTTCCTACATTATAGATATACCCTACTTCTGGGCAAAATTACTGTGATACTACAATATGATATTTGATTGACAAAAGTACCATGATACTATGATTATCATGATATTCTTTCGGGTAATGAATGTTTATATCTTCAAGAAAAATTCGATGCATGCACTAATTAGCTTATTGATTATATCATCGTAAAATCCGAGAAAGATGAATAAATAATTAATGTAGGTTTTGTCACCGGAACATACGGAAAAGTTTACCGTATGTTTATACATTATACAATATATAATTTTATAATAAGAATACTATTGTAACCGAGAAATGGATCGCAATAAAAATCTTTGATGACAACAATTGATGACTCTTTCATTTTATTATTTATATTTTAAGAATTAAAATGTGTTATTAAAAAATTGGTTATGTCTCCAGCGAAATTTACTGACAGCCTGTTCCTACACTACTATAAATATAGTAAAATATAGTAGTATATAACAGTGTAGTAAATATAGTGAATATAGTAAAATTGAAAGGAATTTATATAAAAGAGAAAACTATAATATTCTTTTCTATTTTACTAGAAAATTTATATGCTCTTATTAGACCAACTGACTTATTGTATGTCAAGCAATCAAGGTGTGACAAAGAACCAAGTCTATCTTATTTTTCCATAACGAATTGTGAAGTCTATCTTTCTGGATCTGTTTACAAAAATTGTTCTAACTCGACGGTGAGTTATTGGAAACGACACGTTATACTGAGAGAAAAATGCATGATGAATTGGAACTATGAACACATAGTAAAAAAAATACAATGAGAAATACCATAAAATCAGTAAGCGTTACCATAATTGTAGTAAAGATTACAATATAAGCATGGTTAGACTTACCATAAAAAATTTTTACTCTGATTTATGATGAAGGGACATAAATATAGTTGAGTTACATATATGAAATAGTACAATGAATTAACTATTTTATATAGTCAACGCAACTGTATTTAATCGCAAAAAATAGTAAATGTGTTTATATTTTTACCATTTATTTTACTATATACACATGGTAAAAAAAACAACAAAAATAATTAAACACATAACTATCCTAAATAGCGACTATAATTATATGCATGATAAATTTGACTATATTTATAATTGCCAATTTATCATAAATGTAGTAAGGAAATCTCTACTGGACGAGCCTATATATTAAATTAAATATAAGAAATATTATGTGAACATAGCATGGCAGACAGCGCACTGGACTATCATGTTACACTAAGAGAAAAAAATAGTTGGAATAACTATAATCTCACTATATTTTATAGTTCGTTTTGGCCTCAAACATATATTTATAGTTCATCTAAACACGAAGATATAGCAAAATGAATACACATTTATAATCACCATCTTATTATTCTATATATATAGTAAAACACGCTTTAGGAATATAGTTACATATAATATTTTCCAAATATTTCAATTGTATTGACTATATAAAATAGTTCTATATAAAATATTTCTCTTACCATTTAATATTATTACCTTACTATGTTTTTTATTTCAAATAATTATAATTCTTGATAAAAGTTTTACATGGCTCAGTTATACTATGCTTATATTGTAAATATTACAAACATTATGGTGACATTTACTATAAAAAAGATATTCCTAACTATAATCTTTTTACTATGTCATTATAGTTCCAAATATCATACATTTTTCTCTCAGTGTAGTAAGGGTCCCGGGTTCGATCCCCAGTAGAGCCGAAAATTTTTCATGCACCACAGGTATATGAAAAAAAAGATCAACCACCACACGCTCGGACCGTAGCAAATAGGACTGGAAGAGAAGAGAAGAAGAAGAAATAATAATGTTACTACTAAAATATTAGTAGAGTTTCGTACACAACTATTGCGCATGTTAAAATTGTACTTTTAAATATGTTTCTTGTAACAATATTTTATGGTAAATTTTAATGTACCAATATTTCATTTATTTTATGACAGCTAGGTAAGATGGTTGTGCGGGCTGTATTTTATAGTTACCTTTATTATAAATTGTATGTTTAAGGTAACTATAAAAATATGGTTGACGCCAAAATTAACTATAAAATATAATGAAATTATAGTTAATTCAACTATTTTTTTTCTATTAGTGTAGCATTCGCACGTTTGATTTAATTACCGCGGAGCTCATTGGGGAAAAGACACACAAATTGCATCGCGATGTGTTTACCTTTGTTTGGGAATAAAGCTTCAAGCTTTATTTAGCCTGAAGTGAACAAGTTTTTATCTGCTTTAACTAAAATAATCGCTACCAATATATGTGAAATAAGTATATTGCCTGCTATTACTTAAATGGATCACGTTGATTTGAATGCTTTCATGATATTGCGTCACAAACAAAATTATAAACGTAATAAAGTTGAAATCTCTATTTTTTTCGAAATAACAGTAAAAATAAGATCAGCAATATCTTTCATTTTATTGTATTTCACACACTGAGAGAAAAAAATAGTTGGAATAACTATAATTTCAGTATATTTTATAGTTTGTTTTGGCCTCAAACGTATATTTATAGTTCATCTAAACACGAAGATATAGCAGAATGAACACACATTTATAGTCACCATCTTATTACTCTATGTGTATAGTAAAGCACGCTTTGGGAATATAGTTACATGTACCTATATTTTCCAAATATTCCAATTGTATTGACTATATAAAATAGTTAATTTCTCTTACCATTCAATATTTGCCACCTTACCATATTTTTTATTTCAAATAATTATAATTCTTGGTAAAAATTTTACACGGGTCAGTTATACTATACTTATATTGTAAATATTACAAATATTATGGTAACATTTACTATAAAAATTATATTCCTAACTATAATATTTTTACTATGCCATTATAGTTCCAAATATTATACATTTTTCTCTCAGTGTACACCGCAATGCAATCATCCAAAATGCTCGTAAAATGCAGTCGCTATTTGTCGGCGATGAATATATTACACGGCGGACAGTATCGGACATTAGCGTGATTTCGTTTTGCATTCTTTGTTACTTTCTGCGGTTGAAAGTAAATAAACCGAGCAGACAGTCGGGGTTTTAAACATTTTCCACGTTTTACTTGAATTCTCGTCAGACAGCTCGATATTTAGCTCACATTTTGTAGCAAATGCATGTTACACCGTCTTTGAAATATGTAGAAAGTCGATCGTTAGTTTGGTCAACCGTTTCCATGTGCAAACTTTTCATTTCTACTTCATTTAATATCGGATTCCGATGACATTTTTTTAAAAAAGGGAAACTAAAAGAATCATGATTTACTAACGTACAGACTGTTTTTGGTATTATATTCCTAGATTTTCTAAACAATTTCAGGTCAAAAACTTATATATTTACGCACAGTGTTTGATCGTTCAACTCGAATTCTAGTTGGTAATTCCCAGATCTATAATAGTAATCCCAGATCTATAATAGCAAACACAGTTATATAATAGTAACATTACTGTAATAAAACACAATGTAACATGCAATATAATGTTTGATTCAAGATATATAGCCGTTAGTTTTAATTTCCTACACGGAAAAAAAAGATTTGCTAATATATGGACAACTAAAAATATTAGCTGCAGGAGCAAATTTTCTTGCTTTCACAGCAAAGTTATTTAGTTGTAATAACTAAAAGATTTGCTAATATATAATATATATATATATAATAAATTAATATATATATATATATATTAGCAAATCTTTCAACTATCACAATTAAATAACTTTTCTATGAAAGCAAGAAAATTTGCTCCTGAAGTTAATATTTTTAATTGTCCATATATTAGCGAATCTTTTTTTTTCGTGTACTCATATAAATAACAGTTATATAACGTTAATATAATACATAAATATTGTGTTATATAATTGTTGAATAAGTGATATAATGATTATATAATTGTTATAAAAATACGATAAAAGTTATATAATTGTTATATGAAGTATGAAATTGTTATATAACTGTTATTTTTTTGTTATTGAATAGTTACGTGTATAAAGATATTTCAGAATCATCCTAGAGCCATTCTAGACGTTTAGTGTCTCAGCATGTCCTCAGACATTTTATACTATTGGAGCTATTTTCATTCATTTATTTCCATCTCTCTGTATATATACAGATGGAAGAATTACTATTGTAACAGTAATTTTCATTAATCAAAAAGTGCACCACTTTATTATAAAAGTGAACTCCATAATACAAGTTGTGCCGTCTTGTAATCATTGTTTTTATATATATTAATGCATCATATTTTACATACAAGAAAAACACGAGAAAACGGAAGGTATCTAGTGAATGATCCGATACCTCGATATAAGAATGCTATATAACATAAATGTAATACAAATAAATATTTGTTATATAACCTGTTATATTTTAGTTATGTTGGTGTTAACAATTATAACCTGTAAATAACATAGAATTATAACAGTTCTAAAACACAGTTAGATAGCAATTATAAAAGAAAATTATGTAACTTTAACGTTAATAACGTATAATATCCATTATATTACGTGTTATTTCTATGTTATATAATAGTTATACTCTGTATTTGCTGGGATGCTACTGTCAGCTAAAAGAATCAGGACAAACTTTATTAGACAATACGTATAAAAATCTTAAGTACAATACTTCATTTTTTTGTAATCAGCATTAGAAGTATTCTAACCTTAAAAAAAAGCAAACGTTTCGTTGCAATCGGTAGAGCTTTATCCCCAAGAAGCACGATTAATTTACCCGACTCTTTCATGCAAATTCTTTTTTCATGAGTACACAAAACAAAATATTTTATACTCCTATACATTTTCCTTCTTTTATATAGATTTTACATTTTAATATAAATCTAAATATAATTCAAAAATATCAAGAAGAAAATCCGGATAGTGAATCCGATTGAATCCCTGTCTGTTTTTCTAACTGATATACTTATTAAAAGTGAGATGTTTTCCAATTGGATTCAGATAAAGATTCAAATAACCTATCATATCCTAGCGATATAAATGAGGGAAATGACTAGATCTCTGATTATATTTTTATATGAGTTTTTGTTGTTCCTTTTTTATTGACTAGTCATCATTATGCTCCGAAACGTCGACATAAATCGACATAAGAATATCTAGAAGAAGCATGTACACAGAGCGGAATAATAGCCTTGACATTTACTAAACCTAGTTCTCCAAACAAATTTCTCAATTACGCGCAATGTATGTACATATTCGTACATCATGACTATTATGATATACGAATATGCAGACGTAATGGAGAAATTCATTTGGAACTAAACAACATAGACTAATAACATTAGTAAATTAGTAACAATTAGTAGCCTTAATACCTAATAAATGTTGGGGATATTATGCCAGTCCCTGTACAATGGATTGTAAAACGGCTTAAACACATTGTAGCTAGGTAAAACACATTAGTAGCTCACCAAATAGTAAAAATTGAGAGTCATTATTGTCGGACTTACTTAGTATAATTATGCTATTAATTATTATTATTTATTATTATTAATTATTATTAGCATTATTATTATTATTTTCAATACTTAGTGTTCTTAATTATATTATTATTGCGTAACTGCGTCGGTAATGACTCTCATTTTTGACAGTTTGGTGAGCTTCCAACTTTGCGTCTAAGCCATTTGCAACTCACTGTGCTGTTAATTTAGGCAAGGAATATAGACTAATTTGCGTAACTTTCCCAAAAGGAAAGAGTTACGGTACTTCAAGTCATTTGGCTTGACTTAGCAGCACTGGGCTCACACATACTTACTTTGTTTGCCTACATCTTACAGCACGCTTGCTGAATTCAGCAGAGAGAGCTGTTTCGCTGTTGTTGTAAAATTCGTGAACATGATTGATGCATGTTCTTAATTTTGGCAGAATTTAAGAGCATACACAGTAAAAAATAAAATGTTAATTTTAACATTTTTTGCATATCCCAGAAATTCCACTCTAAATTTCGTGTTAAAATAACATATTCGTCGTGAGTCATTTCTTAACATACTGAAAATGTTAATTATTTGACATATTTTGTTCTACATTTATATATGTTGTTTCAACTTAAAGTTCGACGTTAGAATAACACAAAAAATAGTTAGAAATAACTGCAAATAATGTTAAAATGCAATTGTTTGCGTCTTAAAATTTAACATTTGAAAGTGTTACACTTTTCTTAGTTTTACTTTAAATGTATATTAAAACTTACATTATTGGATGTTATATATTAACATATTATGTATGCTAATGTCT
>NW_022639506.1:1526649-1527851 GCF_010583005.1 Odontomachus brunneus | reverse complement strand
AATTCAGCGGCCCAAAATTTCACTGTCGTAAATGATGGTGCAGAGTCCCCATACACAGAATCCAACTCATCTTTGATTTGCGTAGGCGTATTGCCTTTCAAAAACAAATATTTAATGACAGCTCGATACTCGATTTTGTCCATTTTCACAAAAACACTCACATCAACTTACTCAAACGACTGTTACATAACAACTGCGAGTCCAAAATGGCTGAAACTTCGGTGAGTAACTGTCAACAGATGAACAACGAAATTCGCTAGCTTTTATTTACAAGTGCTGCTATCTTCACGTTGAGGTCGGAAACTTTTCAGACCACCCTCGTAATCCTCTTGCCCCTTGGGCTTCACAGCTCCTCGTCTATGAACACACTTTTCGCTCCGTCCATGTATTCTTACGTCCATAGGTAACCTTTTTCTATACATGAATGTCCACCGCGACCCTGTTAATTATATATTTTGTTTTGCAACAGTCAAGTTACATGCAGCAACATAGCCATCTTGTTCTAGATTTAGTTGCCCAGAAGCGCAAAGTAAAGAAGACCACGTATAAAATATGTACTCTGATTAGTAGTTACAGAGTGTCCATGAGAGGTCTCCATAGCTCTCCTGCTGGCTCTTAATTATGGACCAACTTTACTTCGCCCGCCCATATGTTCTATTTCTTAATGAATGAAAATTACATTTATTAAAAATAATATATCATATCATACACTTGCCAAAAAGAATTCATTCTAGCTAGCAACTTATCGCTCAATTTTATTCAATCGCGATGGAAAAAATTAATACAAAATTTTGAAAAGTTCAAAGATTTACTTTGCTACCAAATCAGTTTCTTCTATTTCTTAACTGTAATATTGTTTTGATTTTAATGAAACTCAGGGAAATTTATGTTTTAAAAAAACTCTGGGTATTTATGTTCTAAAAGGTCCATTTCGCGATTTTGTAGCCATCATTCTTCTCAAGATAAATATTAAAGAAAAGCATATGAATAACACACTTCTGAGGCATATAGCCTCAGTCTTCCCTACATTAATAAATAAATACGCTGTCAGAGTACACACCTATTAAATATAAATATAAATATTTACTATTTTTTAGATATATTTTCTCTCAGTCTATGAAAACCATAATATCTTCATGAATCGATATATATATATATATATATATATATATATATATATATATATATATATATATATATAT
>NW_022639506.1:1520827-1526342 GCF_010583005.1 Odontomachus brunneus | reverse complement strand
TACGTAACTGAAAAATTATGTTAAAGTATGACATTTATATTATTTACATCATACGGACAAATATGTTTCAGGAACATTTCTGACGAGTTATTTAAACTACTCTTTTACGTATTTTTAACGTGAAAAAGTAGTTTAAATAACTTGTAATAAATGTTCCTGAAACATGATGTGAATTTGTTCGTATGATGTGAATAATATAAATGTCATACTTTAACATAATTCTTCAGTTATGTGAGACATTAGCATACATAATATGTTAATATATAACATCCAATAATGTAAGTTTTAATATACATTTAAAGTAAAACTAAGAAAAGTGTAACACTTTCAAATGTTAAATTTTAAGACATAAACAGTTGCATTTTAACATTATTTGCAGTTATTTCTAACTACTCTTTGTGTTATTCTAACGTCGTACTTTAAGTTGAAACAACTGTATATAAATGTAAAACAAAATATGTTTGTGTCAAATAATTAACATTTTCAGTGTGTTAAGAAATGACTCACGACGAATATGTTATATATGTTACGGACAAATATTTATATTATTATATAAATAATAAGTTTAAATATTTATATTATTATATAATATTTATATTTATATTATTTTAACCCGAAATTTAGAGTGGACTTTCTGGGACATGTAAAACATGTTAAAATTGACATTTTATTTTTTACTATGTAATTTCACTCTTTCCAAATGTAAATCAATACATTCATCGTATGTTAAAAGAACACATTTCTCGTGTATTATATTAACATATAAAATTAATTATTTTAACTAGAATTATTCGTAATTGAGACATTTGGTTTTAGTCAATTTGACTATTTCATATATTAAAATTAATGATTATTTCAATATTCATTTTAACTTACGTCAATGTTAAAATAACTTCAACAGTGATTTCCTACAATGATAATGTTAAAATAATTCAAGATAATATGTTACTTGTAAATGACACACAAAAAATGTTAAATTACTAAATTGACATAAATTTAACACATGAAAACATCACGAAAAGAATTATATATGAACTGTGTGTTAATATGACTTCGAAATATTAATCAAAAGTCGGTAACACAAAAAAATTTTAACATTTGGACGAAAGATTTCTTACTGTGTACACCAATCAGATTCACGAATTTTACAATTGTTGCAAAGCAGCTTTCTCTCTAACCATTAATAATTTACAATGAATTGACGTAGCGAATCCTTTCAAAGATGCAGTTAGTTGTGAACGTCACGGTTTCAGCGCAAATTGGTATAAAGCCGAATATATTCGAAGAGACCATGACGGAAATAACGTAACTTTCCATTTACCGCTAATTAGATCTTTCGTAGAATGTTCCGTTCTGGTATTCTAATGTCGATAGTCGCGCAATCGTGCAACGAGTGAGTCAAAGATCATGAATGCAATCAAAGTAGAAAGCGTACACTTTGTGTCGACACATTGTTATTTATGTTTACGGTATATATGGAATGTTTCAGTAAAGGGAATCAAAACATGTATCAAACTATTCTAATGACTTTCGCTTGGTATAAAAATGATTCAAAGATTAACAAGATCTCTCCTCTACTCTCTCTCTCTCTCTCTCTCTCTCCCCCTTTTTGTCTTTCTCTAAATAATATAAAAGTTATTCTTAGGAAATGCTTTTCAGATCCTAATTTTAGAGGCGAATATCTTAGCAAGGATGCGTTATAAGGAAAAATTGTATAGGATCTTGTGGAGTTTCTTTCATATCTAATCTACTCACTTAAAGTAAATCAATAAAAGAAATATTTCATTGCGATAATCAGTGAATATTCACTGATTTTCAATGGAAACACTCCCACTTTTCTGCTTATATCTCACTGACTATAATCAGCAAAAGTAAGATTTTACTGCAAAATCTGTAGTACACAAATCTTTATTATGCCAAATCTAACTTTCTGCATTGATGGCGATGGAATTAACGGTCTTTATGCAATCTGTGTGCAAGGATACTGTCTGTGGCTGGTATTCATAGTCAGGTCTTATATTTAAGACCGTCTTAAGTTCATCTTCAGATGCTATATGCATCATTTCATTAGCTATGGACTATCTAAAGGTGAACTTAAGACGGTCTTAAATATAAGATCTAACTATGAATACCGGTTTATGTTTGCAGACTGCATTAATAATAGGAATAGTCGTTACTATTAACTGATTTTTTCAGCGAAATCTTACTGATTGCGATGTGGTACTTATAACGCTAGTTATAAATATAACATTTCAATGAAGAATACATGATTGTACTTCAGAGAATATACGCCTCTAAGAAATTACTTTTATTTACGGAAATATCGTGTGTAATAACGAAGAATATGCATTAAGGGAGAAAATATCTAAAAAATAAAAAATATTCACCCGATAAGTGTTAATAACATTTACTAGTATGTGTGTGTGTGTGTGTTCTGATAAATAAATAAATAAATAAATATATATATATATATATATATATATATATATATATATATATATTCTTTTTTATATATTGAAAAAACATTTTTCTTACATGACAAAATTTACATTTTCCTAAAATCATTGCTTTTCATGAAAGCAATTGTTTATTCTATTTAAACAAGAGAATTTATAATAAGTAAATATGTTATTAGTACACACCATCATGTTTGAAATAAACATTTTTTAAATCTTTTTTAGGTATTTTTTTCTCTACCAGTATATGTTTTTAATGATAAAATGTTTGAAATAAACATTTTTTAAATCTTTTTTAGGTATTTTTTTTCTCAGTATATCTTCTCTGCCAGTATATGTTTTTAATGATAAAATTACAGCAATATGCATGTAAAATGATTATCACTGACACTATAGCAATACTTGCTCTAGAGAAATGCTTCTGCCGATTATAATTATTCCATTACAGAACTAGTTGCAAACACCAAACACTCTTTTTCCAATGTGAAAGCCCAGCGCGTTTAAAAATGCCAGTCCCGGTGAAAATTAAGCGTGCAGGTGGCAAGCGAGGCGTGCGAAGCAGGAGACCGGAGAACTAAACTTAACTGTTGCGAGACAGATTTAGACGTAAAATATTATCGAAGATGCAAATCTCCGCATTTTCGCGCAGTCGACGTTTAGCTCGTTTAGCAATGGATGTCGTTGGCGTGGCTTGTTAGCGCGAAAATCTGAGAGTGCGCAAAGGTGTTATAAAAAATCTTTAACCTGTCCTATAAGCGAGTTTGCGTCGCAGTAATTTCCACTTGGCTTCTTTCCACCCTCCGGCCACCCCATTGACCCAAGGGTATTCCCTCCGGTGTTACCTCACGCTGACCAACTCGTGTTTTTTCTCACCCTTAACCTGAGCCGAGCGTGAGGTTAACCGTGAGGGTAGAGAGGTAGAACAGAATAGGGGAAGAGAGTCGTCTGACCGAGGCAAGGGTGAAGCGCGGATTTGGAGAAGAATCAGCGGAATCGAGAAAGAAATGCCCGCACGGCCTGGACGACCTCCACGGAAATTCGTCGTACCTTCGCCTTCTAAACGCATTAATCGCAATTACTTCGCGGTCAGAAACAAGCGCCATGGCGGCGCGTCCACGTTGAAACGCTATAGAGGTCACACTCTGCGGCGATTAATCAAGCGGCGGGCCGATAACTCGCGCAAAACGGCCGCGTATAAATAATGTAAGAAAGTAGAACAAAGTCGGATGATGTATACTTTTCAGGGAGGAAAAATATTCCATGGTTTATAGAACTGGGTTTACGGCTGTGGAGCGTTTTATCGATTCCTCCGTACTGTCCGCCGAGAGATGACAACGTAACATTTCATTCCAGTTATAGGATCTAGCGTGGCCGTCGTTGCACTTCTGAGAAATTGAGATTAGCGCGTTGGTCTAATTTCATTCATTCCGACGCGACGAAGCTACCCGCTAAAGAGATTACTGACCCCTGCTGCTTTTTTTCTTATTTAAAGATACACGTCAAGATTGGTTATTAGTTCGACTTGTTGACGCGCGCGTGCGCGTAAATTGCAGAGGAAACTATTTTTATATCCGACGAAAAATAACGTAACTTAATTGGCCAAGGTAAAAATCAATAACTACGGGACGCGCTGGAAATGCAGACGAAAATAACATAGTCGCGGCGACGTGTGCTTTTATTGTTCGGATACGCCGACGAGCTCGGATACGAGCGTTTCGCGCATCCGTTGTTACATTTCCGACAATTATACGAGTGGACATCCTCGGGGATCTTCTCCGCCTTGTATTTCGGCCGCTCGGCCGCCATCTTTCTTTTTTCGCCCGTAATTTTTCACCGACATCCTTTACGTCGGCCGTAAGATCGCGGCACACGCCATAACGATATCGCGGCGTCCTTTTTTGCCAGTGAAATTTATGGCGAGGTAATAGAGGGCAAATTAGAACCACATGACTGGCTTCGCCATCAATCTCCGTGCTTCCCTCTCAGGCAATGGGCCTCTTCCTTGCGTCGAATAAACTAAACCGCCGCGCGCCAAGCGAGCTGGATTCCTCGCGATTCTCGCGGAGGGCTTAAAATCGCTGAACTTGTTAAGTGTTCCGCAATAACACGAGTCCGCCGCTCGCGATCCCTTAATTGGTTCGTCTGCCGAGCCAAAGAGCAGGCAACTCTGGACTAAGAAACGACGAGCTTGCTCGTGAGGCTTTATATAAAATGCCGTCTGCGTGGCTGTTAATTTGTTGATTATTTACGAACGTCTTCCGAGAAATATTTATAACGCTTAAATTATTATTCCTTCAATTGAGAACGTCTATCAATTTTAGTTGACACTACTATCGCAATAATGTAACAACGGATAAATATTCTGACGTTTTTTTGCTGTTTATGTGCATATCGAGTTCGTCACAATTTGTGTGCGTGTAAAATTTATCTGATAACAGAACAATTTATTACGTTCTCGAGGATTATTTTGGGAATATTTATCGTATTCGACTTATCCATCTACAGTATACTATCGTACACATATAAAGCGAGATGGATTTTCCGTTATGTTACGTATGCATACATTGAGAAAAAAATATCTAAAAATTAGTAAATATTAATTTGATGGATACTTACAAGATATTTACTTACATCTGAATTATCTTATTTAAACAGAATAAATAATTGCTTTCGTAAAAAACTAAGTTTTATACACTGAAAATAGATACAAACTCCGGCTTCAACATGGCCGCGACGATATACGAGGGTGGTCTGAAAAGTTTCCGACCTAACAAAGATACAAGTCATTTTTTCTGAAAATTGTTTTTTATTTTTCAACATAGTCTCCTTGTAAATCTACACACTTCTCCCAGCGATGCTCCCATCTCTGTAACCCGTCGAAATAGTACTCGGCGTTTTTCTCTGCAAAATAATTGTTCACGAAGGTGATTGCCTCTTCATTTGACGAAAATCTCTGTCCTCCGAGCGCAATTTTTAGATGAGGGAACAAAAAGAAGTCGCTTGGGGCTAGATCTGGTGAGTAAGGTGGATGGTCAAGCAGTTCAAACCGTAATTCGTGG
>NW_022639506.1:1516952-1519538 GCF_010583005.1 Odontomachus brunneus | reverse complement strand
CTATATATATATATATATATATATATATATATATATATATATATATATATATATATATATATATATATAGGATTTTCCAGAATAACTTCCAACATTTACAATATTGCGTGTGACTACCAATCTTCTTCAATTAATATCTCGAGATTTATTGCGAATATCGCAAAACGGTATGGGACTTTTATGTTTATCTCAATTCTACTATCTCAGTCCTACATTTCCACAAAAATTGCGGAGGAGAGTCTGGGACATCCTGTATATTTATTTATATTTGTATATTTATATATTTATATTTACATTATCACACGTATAATCAGGCACCAATCTTCTTTAACTAATAACTAAAAATCTATGTGGTTATTTATAGAGAGGACTTTCTTTGTTCAGTTTTGATTAATAATTCAAAATTTCATGTGATTGTTTGCGGAATGATAAAGGAGTTTTATGTTTAATTTGACAATTATAATATTATATAAAATCTCGCGCGCACGCGTATATATTATTATATAAAATATATCAAATCGTAAGTGATTATTAATCCGCATTATACACAGCAAAGAGAGTTGATTTAAACGAACGATTCATAAGATTGCAATCCTTTGTGAAACAGCGCACACATGCATTATACAATAACAAACACAGTGCAGCGATAAAACCATTTAACGAAATGGAGAAGTCTAGTTTCGAAATACAAATCGCGCATGGCGTAGTATATGTCCGAATAACGATTGAATATCTCCCGCCGCTTCATCGAGAAAAACATCATGTCGTTTGCGATTCGATATTGTGTCATATTTACAAATATGGCAATCTGACTTGCAAAATCGACATCGCGAAAATGTCACGCCATCGTAGCGTATGTCATAACGAAACTGTCGCGAATCGAGAGTATAATAAGCTTCCGAGGCGAACGCGCTCAATATATCTGCAACTACGCTCGATGGAAATCTTCAAATAGGCGTTGCGATATCTGAAAGTTTCACCATAGCTTCCAGGAGGATGAGCTCTATCGACCGAGCAATCTGAACGACGGTACCGGCGCGGATAAATTTTAACTTTCCTCGGGAGCAGAAATGAAAACTAGGAGACGTAATCCTCTTGCAGATGCCAAGGGCCGATAAGACCTCGCGCAATTTAACTCGTTAGTTCGAAACAATCGGCGTCGAATTGACGATTTTCTATTTTCCCCTTTTCTTTTTTTTTTCGTCGATCGCGTTCCGTCGCTAAATACCCCGCGATTAAGCTCATCAGCGCGAGTGGTAGAGATTTCTTTTATCTCGCGCAAGTTCGATGAATAAACACCTTCTCGTACTTTGGGCAGCGTCTCGAAGAAAATACAGTCCTGGGAGATTATGATAAGGAATAGCAAAAACTTTATACCCAGGACGTGCTCGATTTGCATCGACAATGAGAAGTAATTATCCTCGGAACAATGGGAAATTATCGTGTAACAGAATCTTGAGGACTGCGGTGCACTCTGCGCTTATTAATAGCGTCGTAATCGGAACCGCCGAGCGCGAGCGCAGCCGTGAATCGCTTCAGGAAGAGAGGTACTGGCGTCTCTTCCTCTTTCTTCCCCGAGATGCATCGTATTTCGTCCGGTGCGAGTCAGACTTAACAAATCCTATGCGTAGGTATGCTATTTTTGCACGGTTACATTTCTGATGCCAAACATATAATACTCGCGCGATACGTTATGCGTGTAAATAACTGAATCTTTAATATGTGAGTTTAATGAGTCATTATACAGGTAATATTGGCAGCAACTCCACTATTAGATTTGTAAAGATTATATCCCTTATAGTTCAGATTGTACTCATATTTATTACATAAAATAGCAAGATAGAAATACAAAATAAATTATCAAAATTTGTTTTAAACTAAATACGTCATGCAGTAAAATGCTAAATATGTAATCATACTAAATACGTAAAATGCAGTACAAATTTTAGAGATCTGTGTCTAGCTTTTAGCAAATTTGTAACTGCATCAATGTAACAAAATTTACAATGTAATTTAACAAAAATTTACATTATTGCATGGTATAAATTTAATGATTAATTCAATGCAGTATGTTTGCTGCATAATATAATTAAGAAATTGTAAAGTTTTTACCATCAATTGGCCGTAGTTACGCAAGAATGATCTGATCCACATAAAGTATGTTTCGAGAAAAATAAAAATGAAAATTTAATATATTATTTAAACAGTATAGACAGTGAGTATTGAGTAATTGCAATTCTTGGCAATTGTTCAAGAAGTCAAACAAGTCAAGAAGTCAATTCTCTTCTCTTTAAGGACATTTATTGACAAGCTTAATTCTTAAAAAAAACGCAACTAAAAGAAATAAAGAAAATAAAGATTATTTTTAATTAATTTTAAGCTTGAATCTTTTCTGTTTTATGTGGACTACCTATTAGTAACAACTCAGAAATTATAATTTTATTTTTGGTTAAATAATTCTTGCATAACTATAGCTCATTATCGTATATTATATAACATTTATATATTATATAATTAACATCCCAGACAAACAGAAATATACAAATTTAGCAATATATATATATATATATATATATATATATATAT
>NW_022639506.1:1516689-1516873 GCF_010583005.1 Odontomachus brunneus | reverse complement strand
TAATTTTTAAATTCACATTGTACAATAATGTAAATGTTCTATTGATACAGCTGTAAATTTACTAAAAACGATACTCTCTTAGAATTTCATGTATAATTTTGAATTGTTATAAATCGACTATGTGTATATACACACACACACACACACACACACACACACACACACACACACACACACACACACA
>NW_022639506.1:1514473-1516624 GCF_010583005.1 Odontomachus brunneus | reverse complement strand
CACACACACATAGTCGATTTGTAACGATTGCCTTTCTTATGAGTGATTCATATAATGCTCAAATTTATTATATAGATTGGCAAAATAGAAATACAGAAGAAATACGAACAGGATGATCAAAATTTATTCAAAACAATGTCATTCAAAATTATACATAAAATTCTAAGAGAGTATCGTTTTTAGTAAAGTTACAGCTGTATCAATAGAATATTTACATTATTGTACAATGTGAATTTAAAAATTAATTTAACCTAAATTAAGTAAAATTAATTTAATAATTATTATTTCAAATTAATAATTAATAATTGATAATTAATAATTACTTGATATTTTAATTAATTAATTAAAATTTATTAATTTAAGTATTTGTTTCATAAACACAATTTAAAAAATTGCAAAATTTCTATCATCAATTGTCTCAAGTTGTAGTAATCGTGAAAGTCTATTTATAAACTTTATTAGTCGATTTGTAAAGCATCTTTTTATGAGTGATTCATATAGCACATTTATAATTTTTATTTATAGTTTACAGATTTTATAGATTGTCGAAATAGAAATACGAAAAAATTATTAAAATTTTTTCAAAACAATGTTATGTCAAATGTAATATAAAAATTTGAATGTAAATTTTGATAAATTTGCAGCTGCACCAATGTAACAAAAGAATCGCATTATTAAATCGTGTAAAGAGAGCGGCCAAGCTCTCATAAGCTTTTAAGGGGATGCTAGAATCGATGACGAACTCGAACAATGTCGATAATGCAGAGACGATCGTCACTAACATAATCACGCTATCCTTTTCGTATGTCTTGTATGTACAGAACTTACATGAATGTGTGTTATTTTGTTTTACCATATTCAACGGAAAACCTAACCATATATGTGTAGAAATCTTCCAGCAAACTTTTTCGATATTCTTTAGCTTCCAAATGCAGATGCAAAGGTAGAGCAATGTTTTTCAAAATTTTTCTATTTGGAGCATCCACACTTTCGATATGTACAAGTTGCGGAACTTTTGGATTAGACAAATACTACGCTAACAGACAGCTTGAGATTTTTTGTTCGTTTTCATCACATATTGAGCAATGCTCTTATTAATTTTTACACGTATTTTCATTGCGTAAAATCATTTGTAATTCTGTATAACCAATACGACGTAAACTTTGCAGAAAAATGTCAGTGTTCTGTCGGTAAACTTTCAGCTTCAGTATCCCGTTGGTGGCATTTAAAATCTTAAATTAATTTTTTTTATAAAAATGTAGCTATTGATGAGTGGATTAAAAGATAAATATAAGCATCAAAATGATCTGAAATGTCGTAATAAATATGAGAGAGATAAAGGACTTTATAAAATAATAAAATAATATAAATTATGAATGCTAATAATATTTATTAGTCAAAAAATAGGAAAAAGGGCAATTTCAAGTTCAAGCATAGGACTAATAGTGCTATATATCATATGGATAAAAACCTTCCTTGTGTTAGGAAATCGTGTAATATTTATTGAACATGAATAATCAATATAAAACAATCATACGTTTCGGCTCAACCATGAACCCTCTTCAGTGATAATAAAACTCAAGGTGTACGACACAAACGCATTACAATCAGTAAAAGACCTGCGCAAATTGACATGAATGTTAGTTGCAATATTAAAGCCGACAAGACCGTTACCGAAATAATATTAAGTAATAAATTAAAATAATGATTAAAATAAATAATAATTAATATTGAGAAGTAACCGTCATAACTATAAAAAACATATAAAATAAAATAAAAATAAGTGAAATTGAAATATAATAAATGATTAAAACTGACAATATAAAATACCTTTATTGAGTTCAGCTAAAAGTAAACCGATCCTGTCAACGATAACATTGCCACGTCTTCGAAATACAAATAATTACAGATTTATATGTCTAGCATTAACAATGCGGAAACAACTTGTAGAAGAGAAAGAAACCAAAACAAAGTTTATTTTCATAACAAGCCGTAGCTGGTGCCCAAATATTCAGTATCCTTTTGTAAATTAAGACCTTGCTTCTGAAATTTGATGAATATCATTTCTGAGATCAGGCGTTTTAAGTAAAAGCATTCCTCATGTAAAACTTTGACATGATCCCAATCAAAATCATGGTTCTTCCTCAAACG
>NW_022639506.1:1505785-1508466 GCF_010583005.1 Odontomachus brunneus | reverse complement strand
CACACACACATAGTCGATTTGTAACGATTGCCTTTCTTATGAGTGATTCATATAATGCTCAAATTTATTATATAGATTGGCAAAATAGAAATACAGAAGAAATACGAACAGGATGATCAAAATTTATTCAAAACAATGTCATTCAAAATTATACATAAAATTCTAAGAGAGTATCGTTTTTAGTAAAGTTACAGCTGTATCAATAGAATATTTACATTATTGTACAATGTGAATTTAAAAATTAATTTAACCTAAATTAAGTAAAATTAATTTAATAATTATTATTTCAAATTAATAATTAATAATTGATAATTAATAATTACTTGATATTTTAATTAATTAATTAAAATTTATTAATTTAAGTATTTGTTTCATAAACACAATTTAAAAAATTGCAAAATTTCTATCATCAATTGTCTCAAGTTGTAGTAATCGTGAAAGTCTATTTATAAACTTTATTAGTCGATTTGTAAAGCATCTTTTTATGAGTGATTCATATAGCACATTTATAATTTTTATTTATAGTTTACAGATTTTATAGATTGTCGAAATAGAAATACGAAAAAATTATTAAAATTTTTTCAAAACAATGTTATGTCAAATGTAATATAAAAATTTGAATGTAAATTTTGATAAATTTGCAGCTGCACCAATGTAACAAAAGAATCGCATTATTAAATCGTGTAAAGAGAGCGGCCAAGCTCTCATAAGCTTTTAAGGGGATGCTAGAATCGATGACGAACTCGAACAATGTCGATAATGCAGAGACGATCGTCACTAACATAATCACGCTATCCTTTTCGTATGTCTTGTATGTACAGAACTTACATGAATGTGTGTTATTTTGTTTTACCATATTCAACGGAAAACCTAACCATATATGTGTAGAAATCTTCCAGCAAACTTTTTCGATATTCTTTAGCTTCCAAATGCAGATGCAAAGGTAGAGCAATGTTTTTCAAAATTTTTCTATTTGGAGCATCCACACTTTCGATATGTACAAGTTGCGGAACTTTTGGATTAGACAAATACTACGCTAACAGACAGCTTGAGATTTTTTGTTCGTTTTCATCACATATTGAGCAATGCTCTTATTAATTTTTACACGTATTTTCATTGCGTAAAATCATTTGTAATTCTGTATAACCAATACGACGTAAACTTTGCAGAAAAATGTCAGTGTTCTGTCGGTAAACTTTCAGCTTCAGTATCCCGTTGGTGGCATTTAAAATCTTAAATTAATTTTTTTTATAAAAATGTAGCTATTGATGAGTGGATTAAAAGATAAATATAAGCATCAAAATGATCTGAAATGTCGTAATAAATATGAGAGAGATAAAGGACTTTATAAAATAATAAAATAATATAAATTATGAATGCTAATAATATTTATTAGTCAAAAAATAGGAAAAAGGGCAATTTCAAGTTCAAGCATAGGACTAATAGTGCTATATATCATATGGATAAAAACCTTCCTTGTGTTAGGAAATCGTGTAATATTTATTGAACATGAATAATCAATATAAAACAATCATACGTTTCGGCTCAACCATGAACCCTCTTCAGTGATAATAAAACTCAAGGTGTACGACACAAACGCATTACAATCAGTAAAAGACCTGCGCAAATTGACATGAATGTTAGTTGCAATATTAAAGCCGACAAGACCGTTACCGAAATAATATTAAGTAATAAATTAAAATAATGATTAAAATAAATAATAATTAATATTGAGAAGTAACCGTCATAACTATAAAAAACATATAAAATAAAATAAAAATAAGTGAAATTGAAATATAATAAATGATTAAAACTGACAATATAAAATACCTTTATTGAGTTCAGCTAAAAGTAAACCGATCCTGTCAACGATAACATTGCCACGTCTTCGAAATACAAATAATTACAGATTTATATGTCTAGCATTAACAATGCGGAAACAACTTGTAGAAGAGAAAGAAACCAAAACAAAGTTTATTTTCATAACAAGCCGTAGCTGGTGCCCAAATATTCAGTATCCTTTTGTAAATTAAGACCTTGCTTCTGAAATTTGATGAATATCATTTCTGAGATCAGGCGTTTTAAGTAAAAGCATTCCTCATGTAAAACTTTGACATGATCCCAATCAAAATCATGGTTCTTCCTCAAACGATGTTCCTGTATGGCCGTTTGAAGAAGAACCATGATTTTGATTGGGATCATGTCAAAGTTTTACATGAGGAATGCTTTTACTTAAAACGCCTGATCTCAGAAATGATTTTCATCAAATTTCAGAAGCAAGGTCTTAATTTACAAAAGGATACTGAATATTTGGGCACCAGCTACTGCGGCTTGTTATGAAAATAAACTTTGTTTTGGTTTCTTTCTCTTCTACAAGTCGTTTCCGCATTGTTAATGCTAGGCATATAAATCTGTAATTATTTGTATTTCGAAGACGTGGCGATGTTATCGTTGACAGGATCGGTTTACTTTTAGCTGAACTCAATAAAGGTATTTTATATTGTCAGTTTTAATCATTTATTATATTTCAATTTCACTTATTTTTATTTTATTTTATATGTTTTTTATAGTTATGACGGTTACTTCTCAATATTAATTATTATTTATTTTAATCATTATTTTAATTTATTACTTAATATTATTTCGGTAACGGTCTTGTCGGCTTTAATATTGCAACTAAC
>NW_022639506.1:1502305-1505775 GCF_010583005.1 Odontomachus brunneus | reverse complement strand
ATTTATATATTTTTTATAGTTAAGACGGCTACTTCTCAATATTAATTTATTACTTAATATTATTTCGGTAACGGTCTTGTCGGCTTTAATATTGCGACTAACATTCATTTCAATTTACGCAGATCTTTTACTGATTGTAATGCGTTCGTGTCGTACACCTTGAGTTTTATTATCACTGAAGAGGATTCATGGTTGAGCCGAAACGTATGATTGTTTTATATTGATTATTCATGTTCAATAAATATTACACAATTTTCTAACTCAAGGAAGGTTTTTACCCATATGGTATATAGCACTATTAGTCCTGTGCTTGAACTCGAATTGCCCTTTTTCCTATTTTTTGATTGATATCTTCGTTTGCGAGTTCTTATTTCTTTCTCTAAATATTTATTAGTTTAGAATGACTTTCACCAAACTCTGATTAACTTAATCGTCGATTAATTCCATTATGATCATCAAGTAACTATTGGCCAATTATGCAATCCATTCCTTGCAACTTTTCCTTGCAACTATATATTTCTTATACGTTTACATAAGATATCCTAACGACCTAATTTATTTCGAAAATATTATATTTTGAGCCATTTTCACTCTATATATGTGTTGATATCCACGGAAGAAGGAAAGACAATGCGAGCGGCACGCCGAAAAACAATTTTCCATGCTGCTCGTATTATTTTCTGTGGACATCTACGTTTTGGCGATACTCCTCGCTGCTAAGAGGTCAGCCAATGTGCGATCATTCGTATGAAAATTTGTTTGCCAAAAATTATTTAGTTCTGTCCAGTTTTCTTGATATAGTTTTCTTGATATAGTTTATTTGGATAAGCGTTAGACGGAATACAGCTCGTATTTCACTCTCTCTGAATATAAATTCCAGTTAGTTTCCTGTCTAATTACTATAACCTCCTGACTGGTCAATAACTATCTCGATTTTCTTGATATAGATGATGTCATCGGAGTTCAATTTATTCTTTTCTTCTGCACTGGTTGTATCAGTGTATTATATAACATTATATGTAGCATAACCTTTTTGGTTCGTTTCGTATTGTATGTATTCTTTGCAATTTATAGTAGCAGTTGAATATAACTGTGTCATGGAGGACGGGAAAAGACAATTCTCTAACTCGAAAATAGTTGAAAAACGTCGTCAACCTAAAGCAGTCAAAGCTACTCAGACAACATAATGTCTAAAATCGGGACATAAGACGTTTTAAAGATAATCTTTGAGACGTCTTAAAAATTTATACGTAAATCGTCTGAAAGACATCTCAAAGATAGTCTCTAAGACGTCTTATGTCCCGATTTTAGACATTATGTTGTCTGGGTATAATGGCAAAGCAATCTCAACATCACCTTCATACCGGTAAGCTAATTTTCTTTTTTGCACTC
The DNA here is from genome assembly GCF_010583005.1 of Odontomachus brunneus. Taxonomy (NCBI): domain Eukaryota; kingdom Metazoa; phylum Arthropoda; class Insecta; order Hymenoptera; family Formicidae; genus Odontomachus; species Odontomachus brunneus. The sequence continues at coordinate 1,504,383 of NW_022639506.1, read as the reverse complement.
TGTTGCAAACTCTGTTTTTCATTTTACAAATATCCTTGCACTATTTACTGACACATAATTTTCTATAACTTACTGCACATATAATGGATTCCATGCATTGGAATGTAGCATCGGCTAAAAGGCAGACCTGCTCCCTAGCCAATGGTCTAGAAACGTGTCTGGATAGTTTTATATTTCTAAAGACTAGATTTCACAAGGTTACACATAGACCTAGGTGCTGGTCAGGTTTACAAGATAGATAGTACCTAGGAAAACTGGCTCGCATCTAGCCTATTCCGGATAGGGATTTCCACATGAGCACGTGATCAGCATTCGTCTTACTGCATCGCGCGCGCTACTAGTTGGTCAGTGGACTGACGCTTGGTGCAAATCTTTCTTCGTTAATAACTCAAAATTTTACATGGTTGTTTCGAAAAGGATACCGATCCTATTACTTGTTCTGATCTACCTAGTGATATATTAACTCTGGTACAGATGTTGTTAAACACCTTGAATATTTCTAAACTACTTATGAATAGCTAAAATTTTATCAAAGAACAATTTCTGCGATAAACTGAAAGCCGATTCTTATATAGTTAGACATGATTTTATTTTTCACGTTTTCCTTTTTCGATAATCTTTTGTCACAAAAGAAAACAATCAATAAATCATTGAATAAAATTATACGCAACTATAACAATATCAGTCTTGAATCCTTAAATTAAAAATCTGTACGAATTTATCAAAAATAATTCAATATATTAATGTCCCAAATAGACTTTTATGGTTATCACGACGTGAGACAATTGATGATGGAAATTTTACAATTTTTTACAATTTAAGATTTTGAATGCCGCTAAATTTGATCGTACTCTTTAATAATTAATTCAAAACTATATATTTGCCTCATAAATGCAATTTAAAAAATTGTAAAATTTCCATCATCGATTGTTTCACGTCATGATAACCATAAAAATCTATCTGGGACATTAATATATTGAGTTATTTGTGATAAATTTGTACAGATTTTTAATTTAAGGATTCAAGACTGATATTGTTACAGTTGCGTATAATTTTATTCAATAATTTATTGATCATTTTTTTTGTGACCAAAGATTATCGAAAACGGAAAACGTGAAAAATAAAATCACGTCTAACTATATAAGTATCGACTTTCAGTTTATCGCAGAAATCCCTACTAACTTATCCAATAAACCAATAGTCTGTTACACACACAGAAGTTAATTATATAATACATTATCTGTTAGATTGAATAATATGTTACCTATTTAATATATAATAATAGATGATATATAATTAATACATCATTTATCATAATTAATGTTATCTATTATGTTGGTGCAAAACGTTCGTCGCATTTGTCAAATAAAATCAAGAACAAAATTAGAGTTCCAACCCACACACGGCTTTTGTTAAAGTTAGTTCTAATCATCATTGCATCTCATACAGGCACAGAACGTCACCTCATTTCACCAAGTGGACAACTTTGTTCAAGGGTAAACCTCTTCACAGAGAAGCGGCGAGCCTCCTGCCGATCTGATACCTTGCTCGGGTCCTTGCCGACGTAAAACTTGCGACGTATCGCGCGACAACAATGAGGTCCCGTAATATTCCCGTCGCGGGGCAAATCGCGATAGTGAGCACTCCAGCGCCAAAGGAGACGTTCATTCGCCAAAGGAAAAGTCGGCCGTAATGAATCGCTCGTACGATCGCTCGCGAGCGCCGAGGTGACGGATTGTACAGGGCGAGTAATTTGCATGATATTTGACGACACGTAAATTATACGAAGCGGCACGGCTCTTTTGTGCGAAGTAGTTACTTCCACGTGGCAGCGTTACGCTTAAAGCGATCGCCTGGAAATTTCATTCGCAAACGTATATACGCATGCCTACGGCGCGATGTAATGAAATATGCTTTCCCGATATTCCAATATTGCCGAGGAACAATTTATCTCCTTACGAGTGCCCGACGCGTAATACGGATAATGAAAAAAATTCGCTATACGGCGCCATAAGTATGGTTCCGGACTCTCTCTCTCTCTCTCTCTCTCTCTCTCTCTCTCTCTCTCTCTCTCTCTC
>NW_022639506.1:1467783-1501408 GCF_010583005.1 Odontomachus brunneus | reverse complement strand
TCTCTCTCTCTCTCTCTCTCTCTCTCTCTTTTCTCTCTCTCTCTCTCTTTTTTCTCTCTTTTCGTCCGGCTCCACCGGGAAATGTAAACACGCATCACGCTGCGCCGAAGAAACGCGCGCGATTCCGATCGTGATTAAATCATATCTCCCTTGCATTCCAAGCTAACGTGAGTCGGAGGGACCTATCTTCAGTTTATTCTAAGAATAGATCCGCGCACAGGTAGCGCCCAATACTCGCGGTAATATCTGTATCGTCGATATCAATCAAGAGCCAGCCAATACCGCTCGGAGATCCACTTCGTGCCCGAATGAAAAAGGATTTCGTGACCATGGCCCACTTCAACCCTAAGACCCGGAAAGCTCCTCGTTCCATTAGACGCGAAAATTCCCAGAAAATGTTTCGATTTCAGATAGCATTTTCTTCGAGATAGCGGACGCCCGCTATCTCTGTTAAGCTGGCACTCGCGATATATAAAGTCGAAATGGGAATTACACCAAAATTAGCTGCAAAATTGGGTGTTAACTTAGTGAGCTCGATTTTAATGTTCGAGCAATTAGCGGCAGTAAAAGTGGGAGTGCCAGCTAGTAAAAAATATGTCAAAAAGTATACCAAAACGTAAAAGTATACAAAGAAGTATACCACAATTTAAGTTTTTTAGAGCAATAAATGCTTTCAACAACAACAAATAGAATAGAGAAATATCCAGTTTAAAAAATACGAGTCGAAAAAGAAGATATACTCTACATTCATTACAGTAAAGTGTCTGTTAGAATTAATATAGTGAGCCGCTTCTGTGTTTTAAAAAATGTCTCCCAATTTATATTATTTTCTGTTACATTTTCTTATATTCTATTTTTTATGTTATATTGCGTTATATTTGGTTATTGTATTAAAATATAAGTAAAACATTAGTAAGAATAACAGGCTTAGAATCGCAGATAATTTCTTTTTATTTGCGCTATCTCCTTGCTCATTAGAACTGTTGCTCAGACGTTGAAAACTAAGAAAATTTCGTGTGCCTGCAGAAAATTCATGCAAATTGTTCGCTCATTACGTGTTTCTTATATTAAAATGCTAAAAATGTCGAAGTTTTTAAGGAGTTCATTCACTAGGTGTATATTTTCAAGGCGTCCAAAGGGCGTATTTTCAATGGCGCATCAAGGAAGTTACTCATAAATTCACTATTTATCAAACAAAATTAAATTTCTATATATTTATGTCACTATCTAAATAATAAATTTAGAGAGAGAGAGAGAGAGAGAGAGAGAGAGAGAGAGTTAATTTGAAACTAATTTTACTTTGGTATCAGAAATAGGTAATGATTGAAAAGAAAGCACGAAGTTCTAAAGGAAAATTTAAGGAGTTCATTCACCTAAAGAACCTGACAGAAGTAAAAATTAGACAAAACTTGGGAAGATAATTGTAAAAGATTACAAATTAATATGAGCATGATTTTTTTGTTATGTATGTCCACTAAATACGTTTAGCAATATCTTGATATTAAAGAATATTCAAAAAGAATTATAAAATTTTAAACGCGTAATTTCCGAAATATTTTTTAATCACCACAATAATTTGAGAATGGTTTATTCGATTAGCTTAATGTTTGAAACAAATATTGATCATAATTGGTTGTATGCAAGATATGCAAGAACGATACAACCTACACGAAATACGTTATAACAAAAATGAGGATGAAAATTTGATATATGATTTAAAAAGTATAAATAGCTCTGAGATTTTCTTCACAAACTTAAACGTCACTTTTCTCTTCTTTAAGGATATTTATTGACAACCCCTTAAAAAATGTAACTAGCAAAAAGTTACGCAACTAGTAGAAAAATTAATAGAAAATGAAAATAAAAGAATATTAAAGATTAAGAGAAAATAAAAGTTGATTTTTTATTAATTTTAGGCGCCTTTAAGACTTTACTCTTTTTGTTTTATGTAGACGGATTTGGTCCATGTAGAAGTATTCATTGGTAAAAAAACGAAAACTCAAAAATCATAATTTTGTTGATTGAATATAACTATGATTAACAGTGTGTGTATCGGCCCATGCAGGCGTTCCGCAAATTTCAAAGCTGTTTTTCGTTTATTTATTTTACAATTTCAGATTTTTCAGTGAGAAAATTAAATTTTATTTTTTATAACTCCAATTTTATGAAAAATTGTTTTCTCCAAAATTCACTCTGTAAACTAATAACTATAATCCTGATGAATAAAAAATCTATTAATCCAGGAATCCAAATTTCCAATCATTCCTGAAGCTAGAACGGTTACTGTTGAAATATAATTTTTTACAGAACAAAATTGAAATGATGTTAAGACTAAAATCTAATTTTTTTAACCTAACCAAGATAATAGACATACATAACAAAAAATTCATACTTCCATTAATTTACAACTTTTCACAACTCCCCAAAGTTCGCCTAATTTTTATTTCTATTAGGGTCATCCCTTAAACCAAAATACTTAAATTTATACATAAATGTAACATAACATTTGTAAAACACATTCGTAGTTAAAATTTCATGCCTTCTCATTCAATACATAATGCCATTCAAAATATAACATAGCAGTTTATTAACTTACAATCAACCGTTACTAAAAAAAGATGTAATGACGATTACGGTGTAGTATTATAGTAAGAGAACCAAAAAACGACTTGTTGATTCTAAGAACCATTCTGATGAATATAAAAAATATAAATATAAAAAATATAATATAAACGGGAAATATTCTGCAGTAATTAACTATTCTTTTATTTCATATGTGCATATCTATTTTCTTTGTTTTAAAAACTAATGTACAATTAAAACATTTGCTATATTTCTAGCGAATCTGCTATGTTCATGGAGAAATTTACTATGATATTCAACGAGGCAGACCATACTGACATTATCTATTCCTGGATTACTAAAAGCATGATATAAAATTGAAAAGAATTTATATGAAAAAAGAAAAACTATAATATATATTCCCTCCGTGTTGACGTAAGCTAGCAACATTATTTTCAAATATAAATTCCTGCTAAACTGACACATTAAAATCGAAGACTTTAGTGTTTCGGACAATACTAAATTAGCACTTTTTGATGTAGTTTCTATTTGGATCTTTCATGTTGAGAACTGGTATCGATATCGGTTGCTACTCCTAGAGCTTCTCCGATGTGCCAGACGATTCGTGCTAGGCGATACTGCGTAGAATGGGGGAGGATATGAGAGGGGAAGGACATTTGGAAACGAGGTAACAGCGAAGGCATCCACGGCGAGGAACAGACGAGCGCACTCAGCAAGGGATAGGTACCGAGCTGTCTCTGATCTGACACGACGGGATTACTGTCGAAAGAGGAAAAACGCGTACGCCCTTCCAGGAAAGAATAAATGGCAAAAATAGACTCCCGGGCTCCTGCGCCGGCTGAAACACAGAGGAAAAGTTACGACGAAATATACGAGCGCAGCCGCGCGATAGATTACGCGCGGACACATTATCCGTTGCGGAATATGTGCATAAATATGCATACACGGTATGTGCGGAGGATTTAATCTGGAACTGCGAAAGAAAAATCACGCGTATGAGACGGAGCAATCGCTGCGCGCGGTCAACGATGTGTCACTTGAATTCCGAAACAACACGTTCTGCCGAGCGAAGTGTAATCGACGAAGTCATTCCTTGCAGTGTCACACGAGTGTCATGTCGACAATAGGCAGGTCTGTGCTTGAAATCATCGTGAGCTGATTAATAGTGGCCGAGTTTACACGACATATCTCGAATACGAGATCTGGTTAAATCTGTATCTCCTCCCATTATCGTGATCGCGACTCACATTTCTTTACGTTATCTCCATCAATTTCTCATCAGACTCGAACAGTGATAAATTCTTACGATAAAGGTTTTTGCAGCACCTTGATAGTTAATAGGAGATCATGGCGGTCATGTATTTTCTTGTTAACTTAAAATTGTTGAAAAGTTCTTAAAAAATTCAAGTAGCTTTTTTCAAGCCTCAACTAATAAATTACGAGATTATTAAAAAAAATAAAATTAGATTATAAGATTATTAAAAAGAGAATAAAATTGTACATAATTTTTAACTGTTTTTTGAACACACAAGAATCTGCGGAAGAGGCTACTTTGTTTAAATAATCATAATTATTATAATTTTCTTAAAGGAAAATTTGATGTTTCATGTTTTCAGGGGATGTCAAAGTGGATAACAAATTCCAAAAATGTCAATAACGTAAATACGATCATCACGTAATGAGCGAACAATTTGCACGAATTTTCTGCAGGCACACGAAATTTGTTTAGTTTTCAACGTTTGAGCATCAGTTATAATAAGCAAGGAGGGTAGCGCGAATGAAAAGAAATTATCTGCGATTCTAAGCCTAACATGCTATTCTTTTCTTACACATAAAAGTTTACATGCGTACTGCTTTGTTTTATTATATTGAGCGGAAAACTATGCATATATTTAGAATCTTGCTGCAAACTATTCGTATATTTTTTATATTTGCAATTCTATGCAGTTAATACGACATGAACAAAGAATAACCAGTATGCTGTCGATAATGTTTTTAACTATGGCATCCTCTTAAAACCTATGCTCTACTATTTATTTAATAACTTTGTAGATTTTTAATAAATTAATTAAAGATGATTGACGGATAGTCGCACGCGATAATATATTAATGTTATCTAATTAATAATTAAAAATCTGCAAAGTTATTAGGAAAAAAGTAAAAGACATTTTTGTTCAGTTTGATCTAGGCACATGTATGTCATCATTACAACTTATCTATCATATCTCGCGCGATCATTCACAAATCTTCTTTAATTAATATCTCAACAATTATTGCGAATATCGCAAAATAGGACTTTTATGTTCACCCTAATCCATACTCCATGTCTCCACGAAAGCTTTCGAAGGTCGTTCTGAAACATCTTGTATATAGAGACAGTAGCTACAATTTTATAATTTAATAATTTATTCGCCGTTTTAATTTCAGAAATCGATAACATTCGAAATCGTAGCAATCATACAAGTAAAATTCCTCTCCCCCTTCAGCGCTCCACAAAACTATTTATTAACTTTATTTTTACTTATTTTTATTATTATTATTATTATTGGAAATAATTATCTATAGGAAAATTACTGTATAAGTTAAAACATACACAAATATTTGTGTGAGACTACAGAGTTGTATATGTTTTATAGTTTCTTAAAAAAAAAATTCCTAAATGTGTCACGTGTAAAACGACGTTTCGAATGAGAATAGCCCCTTAAGGGTTAACAATCCCACTGTGAATTGCGGTCGCGTGTACCTTAAACGGCCCCAAACAATGGGAGCGGCTGGGATTCAGAACGTGATGCGTATAATTCCAGATAGGCCCGTCCGCCTTATCGACCGTTTTATTCGCAGATTGAATCGTGATCCAAGCAGGACGCGAGATGCACACGTGCGATACGACAGAAAATATACGCATAATTATATAGGCGCCGCTAACTCGTTCAATTAAAATAATAATGTAAATTTGCGGGCGCGCGAGGCGGTCTCCATTAAACGGCGTAAATTGCGTGATACCGGCGGTACGAGACCTTTTTTCCTGACGCGCGCAAAGATATACGCGCGGCAATTATGTCATTTCGGATTTTACGTCTTTCTATTAACGTCCAATAACGAGCGGCAAAGGAAAGCTTTAACCGCACAATCGCGCTGGGTATTCATACGGGAGCTTGCGCGTACTTGTAACAGAAACTACGCGGTAGATTACTTTTTATTGAAACCATACTGAACGAGCTTACGAGCCGCGTGCGCACGGCATAGCGTGCAATGTGATATTTTACATGAATTCTCGGACATGAGATTTTATTTTCCCGTTATTACAGCTAATACGTAAACTCATTTCCAGCTGTGTATTAAATTAACGTATAATATCACACAACGCGATATTTCACATTATTTCCCGGCTGCGCACTCCCGCGGCATAACGGAGTCCCATATTGCCCGCGCATTACGAATCTTCAATTTTCATTACTCCCTTAATTATTCGACGAAAGGATATCCTCCGTGCGCGTTAATGTAACGACGTTAATAGTCGCTGCGCATCGAATTATAGCCCGCGCGATATAGAAAGGCGCGACTTGCTCGCGCCGGCGACGCGCGAAATTGTCGGTCGCATGGATTTTTAATTAGAGGCAAACCGTCGATCGGTCGCGATCGGATTGTCCCGCGTCTAAACCGCGCCATCGCTTCGCCGAATCATCCCGGCGCCTTTCGCCATCGGAAACTATTCTCTTTCTGCGGTTCTATTCGCCGCAACAAGCTTTAATCTGCTTAGCCGCATTCAGAGTACGTGGGAAACTGCACTCGTGTAACTAGATCGTGAAATCTAGTGTGTCCCTAAAATCGAGGCCATGTTCCTGTCCCGGTGAGCTATAGCATCCTGTCCGCCCACGACGTGTCTACAATCCTGCGCTACAGATTTAAATAGTTTGCTCGCCACGTGCACCGTCGTACTTTACGTTCTTCCCGTCCTGAAACTCCTGATAGCTCCGCGCTGAAGTAGAGCCTGTTCACCCGCGCGGGACCCACATCGGACGACACTTTTAGCCGACACGATGCGCCGAAAATCGCGCCGGTATTAATTGATGAGTTCGCAATTAATCTCTGCGCGGAAAGCTGAGACGGAAAGGGAAAAAATTTTTCTCTACACTGAAAGAAAAAAATAGTTGGAATAACTATAATCTCACTATATTTTATAGTTTGTTTTGGCCTCAAACATATATTTATAGTTCATCTAAATCTAATACGAAGACATAGCAGAATGAACACACATTTATAGTCACAATCTTATTACTCTATGTGTATAGTAAAGCACGCTTTGGGAATATAGTTACATGTACCCATATTTTCCAAATATTCCAATTGTATTGACTATATAAAATAGTTAATTTCTCTTACCATTTAATATCTGCTACCTTACTATGTTTTTTATTTCAAACAATTATAATTCTTAGTAAAAGTTTTACATGAGTCAGTTATACTATGCTTATATTGTATGCTTAAATATTACAAACATTATGGTGACATTTACTATAAAAAAGATATTCCTAACTATAATCTTTTTACTATGCCATTATAATTCCAAATATCATACATTTTTTTCTTAATGTACTACCACCATCAATAGCGAATAAGTTCTCGAACATCTAATCATCGTTGAAAAAAACGATTAAACTGCTAAACCAAATATAGCTAATAAAGAAGCCTAAAATTTTGGCTTTTGTGAAACAAGGTGAAACCTGAATCTTATTCGGATATTTCTATTTCGATTGTTTTGACTCGCGAATCCCTAAATGAGATTTTACCTGTTCGGCGTTGAACGATATGTGTTTCTTCTAGTCTTCTAGTGTATAACCTCTACATGTATCAATTCGTTTATTGTTTTAAGTGTTTTAAAAGAAGAGGCAACTCCTGGGGCAAAGAGTGCCAAATTTTAAATAACTTTTAAGTTACTTGACTTATTCAGTGTTAGTTGAATTGCATTTCTTCCCATTCATTTTGTTGGGTGTAACTTGCCATTAAACTAAGTTTAAATATAGAAAATATTAACAAAAATCATTTTCCAAAAGCAATCATATTATTTCACGTCATATTATTTCACCAAAATTACATTTTATACATCGTTTGTTTTAATAAAATTCTTACATATAGCAGTAAAGAAATTATATTTCAATTTTTATTTAGTCACACATCGTCAAAAGAGAAACTGAATGGAAGTTCAGGGCTGTTTTTCATGATCGTCGCCCCATACTGGGGCAAATAGTGACAAAATTTTAGATTTTAGATCCTATGATTTTAGTTTCTATGAAAATCTAGTTATTCCATATGACTTATGAGTCTTGTACTTAAGTTTTTCGTATAATTGAAGGTGCAAAGTATCGTTTTAGTAAAACATCCGATCTTGACAACTTGAAAATAGCTTATATGAGGGAGAAAAAAATATAATCTATAAAAACTATAATCTTTTTACTATGCCATTATAGTTTCAAATATCATACATTTTTCTCTCAGTGTATATGCGCAGAGAATTTTCTCGAAGATATAGATATTCACTGATCATATATCTGTAGGAAGATAAGAGTAATAAACGAAAAGGTATATATACAGGGTGTTTCCACAAAATCATTTATCATTTATATGGTAGATAGTACACCCCATACTGAGTAAAAAACTTTAGTGAACATAGGTTGAAAGCTCAACCGTTTCTGTGATATAAACGTTTATATGTTGGCATCATGAATGACTTACTGGCTTTACAGAAGGTGTTCCACGTGCACTGCTTCCATTTTCATACATGCTTGGCATCTTCTTTTTACAGAGTCGCGAATTTCTTGATTAGAGTAATATGCTGTCATTTTTAGACTTTATTACTGCAATGACTAAATAAGATCCGCAATCACAGATTGATGACACCTGACTGATTGCCAGTGAAATCTTCTGTTATGAAGTATGTACGGAAATTGAATAAAGACATACAGAACGCGGTTTATAAACATTGAGGTAAACATCGCATACGACATGTATAAACCCGTCATTCATGATGCTAACATACACAAATGTTTATATCTTACAAGGAAATTCATACAAGTGTCCGTCTCCAATTTTCATGAACTTGTAATATGTTGTACTTTAGATAAAAATAACAGATACATTTTTTATTATATATGTCCTTTCGCAAGTTTAGAGGGTGAAATATCCTTTTGAAGAAAATCAGTTTTTTTCATTCGAAGGCAATATAATGAAAACTATAAGAGATGGGGAAAAATATTTTGAATAAAAGCTGAATGGTTTAAAGAATACAGAAGAATACTTTACAGAAATTATTGGAAAAAAATTTTTTTGTTAATATTTTCTCCACCACTTCTTATTATAATTATTAAAATAACTTCTATAAAGTACTCTTTAAACCATTCAACTTTTATTCAAAATATTGTAAAAGGGCACATATAATAAAAAACATCTGTTATTTTGATTTAAAGTACATATAATAAAAAACATCTGTTATTTTGATTTAAAGTACAACATATTACAAGTTTATCAAAATCGGAAGCGGACACTTTTGTAGGTTTCCTTGTCAGTATGGTGTGTACTATCTACCATATAAATACTGAATTTTTTGGAAACACCCTTTATATTATTACACAATAAGTTGATCAATTTTTTCACTAACTTCTAATATTGTAAGAATATTAAAGTAAGATTGTAGATAAGTAAGAATATTGATCCAAAATTATTTCATATTTTTTAGGATGTTTAAAGTTTTTAAAGCCAGTTTATTTTTAGTTTTCTGATATTTTCTCCTATATATTTGTAAACCATCGAGTTATCAAATATATCTGAGCAATATATATTCGTTTATTACTGTCATACATATATTTTGACTTCAATATGAGAATATATCCCAGTCGCGCAACACAAGTCTTATAAATTATATTTATTAGTGTGCTTATTGTTCAACAAAAATTATCTGCGTATACGGGTCATTGCTTCCCAAACAACGATCGCACAAGAAGAAATAGAGATTCGCGGTCAGCAAGAACGAGAAATATACTGCGTTGCGCGAGGTTGTCTGGGCCTGTCGTTTGATATACATGCTTGCATATTTCGTTGAAAGAAGGAGGTCGCTCTGATATGGTATCAGAGATGTTCCAGTAAATGCTCGCGATAAATGCGGTTCTATTCCACAGAACATCTGTTACAGAAACTTCCTCGTTCGTGTGCTTTCGTCGAAAGCAAAAGCAATGCGCTTTGCGACATATGTACAACGCGCGCGCATTGTGTGTGTTGTGTATGTGTGATCGGACGTGCTGAAAATAGCGTGCGAAATTAATTAAAAATGTGCCGCACAAGGTAGCGGCAGGATCTAAATACGTGGATACTTTGTCGGAGTGAATTTTTTTCCCAAAATAGTCTCACCATTGTGGAAATATACAACGCAATATCCGAGTATTGCGCAGCTCTCAATGACACTTTATTTTTCATTCTTATTAACGGAACAAAATAATCCATTACGTAAAGTGCAAAACAAACAAAATTACAGTGAAGATAAAAACAAAAGAAAGAAAAAACTCTTAAAGTAATTATTAGAAAATAAACATGTTTGGACCAAGCATTTTGTCATAACAGTCTTGAAATTATCAATAGACATATTGATATAAAGTAGTCAATCGCAAAGGAATATTAGCAAGTATACCAAAACAGTTTTCTAATTTAAATATTCCATGTAGTGTTTTGCGCAACGTGACGAAAAACGGATCACTCATTCTCAAGCTTCTAATGAATATATTAAGCCCAAATAACATAAAAAAAGAAGAGCTTGATATCAAATCATTCGTCAACTTATTAAAAAATGAAATATTGGATAATATTCGTCTGTTCTCAAATGATATCCGCAAGAATAGAAAATTCTTGACAGTGATCTATTCATCTATTCATATTTTTTAATAGCGCACTAGAAAATGATATCACAAAATCGTCGACTGTCGAGATAATGATGAAATACCAATGTCTGCGCGAGCCGCTGATTCAGAATGTCGAACTGGCAAAAGTGGTGCAAACGTTTCACGGATGAACCTACCAGCACACACGCGGGATCCCGACGAGCTTTAAAACTCGACTCAGCCCGGTCCAATCACCGATCGTTATTTCCTCTAGGGCACGACACAGTGGATACACTCTCAACGACTAATCCAACATCAATCACGTATCGATTTCTCGCCGACGTGGAAGCACGCCCGGCAACTCGATCGACGAAAATGCTTGAGACGTACCGAACAGCACCGATATGCGGGGCTCATCAACTTCTCCGTGCCTATATAATCGAGCAGGCGTGTGAATTCTCATTAATATTCGAAGACACGAACCTCGCGCAAATGAAAATAACTGCGCTGCTAAGGGGACCGGAAGGGAGAGAGGCGAAAAGGGACGGAGAAACAGTAGAGATGTAAGATAGGATGCGCTGAAAAAAATATTGTAATAGTTAACAAATGTATTTGATTGAGCATTTCAATATTTTGTAATTAATATCAAATATAATATCAAATATAATAGTTACCAATCGCCTGGTAAAATTAGATAATAATTACGAAATATCACAATTAACAAAACAAATTCTTCATTTAGTTGAACTTAATTGTCCATTTAATAAAACCAATTAAACAGTTTATTAATTAATATCAAATATGCTGAGAGATAGTAAATATTTATTCGATGAATACTGTATATATAATATAATATAAAGCAACATATTTTTACTTATACTAATATATAAAATATTTTTCAAATAAAAGATATATATTTTCTTAAAATCTTAAAGAAAAAATATTTTTCAAATAAAATATTTTTCAAATAAAAGATATATATTTTCTTAAAATCTTAAAGAAAAAATATTTTTCAAATAAAATATTTTTCAAATAAAAGATATATATTTTCTTAAAATCTTAAAGAAAAAATATTTTTCAAATAAAATATTTTTCAAATAAAAGATATATATTTTCTTAAAATCTTAAAGAAACCTTAGCTTTTTGATAAAAACAATTGTTTATTTTACTCAAATAAGAGAATTTGAATTTAAACAAATATGTTATTAATGTATCTATCAAATAAGTATTTATTATTTTTTATACATTTTTTCCTGTCAATATAGGTATACAAATTAATTTATAATTAACATAATCTCTATTATTTTCAACGGTATTATGTTATTTTTCGGGTAATTCATGGATTACATCTCGATGTAAACGATAATCTCGATTATCTCGATAAAAACTGAGCGGGGTTTTAAGTCGATAAAGTTATCTATGCAATTTTTAACATTCTGAATATCTCTAAAATGTGCATCTGACAGGTGATGCTGTAACGACCGAAACAGATGGTAATCTGAAAGGGCCAAGTCTGGAAAATAAGCCGCGTGAGGAAGATCTTCCCAGCCTAGATTAAAGATGATCCTTTTGATCATTGCTGTTACGCGCGGCTGAGCGTTATCATGCTACAAGATAAATTCTCGGCTTTTATGTTTAATAATCCCTCTTTTGTTCTCTGATCCAACGCTCAATCGGTTGATTTTGATAGCCACATTTCAATAGCTTCAGCTTTCAGTTTTTTCCCAACCGAGGTGCAAACAGTATATTGTGGCGGATATGCGCATTGTCGGCAACAAATGTGTTTATTAACATTTTCCACATTAATGTTGCTCGTCATCTTACAAGACGTTTTGTGAAGGATTTTAGTGAGATTGAAGAACAACGAATTGAAAGCATTTGTTCAACAAAAACTCGGTCCAAACATTAAAAGAGCTTGCAGGGCAGCTTGGAGTTGATGAATCAACAATATCCCGCTATTTGAAGGCAATGGGAAAGAACCAGAAGGAAGGAAAATGATTTCCCCATGAGAGAACTCTCTGCAAACGCAATTGCGACCCAGCTTACTATCTCTCATTGCTTACCAGGTATAAGAAAAAAAAATTTTCGTGACGAACAGTTATAGATGATAAAAAGTGGATCTATTTTAACAATCTTAGACACATACATATCATAGGTCGATCCCGGTTAACCACCAACATCTACAACAAAACGCAACATCTACAATCCTAATCTTTATGCATGATGAAATAAAAAAAAAGTGCTATGAGTTATTATCACCAAGGCAAACAGTCACAGGAGATCACTAAAGTCAACAATTATGGCGTTTGAGTCAAAAAACGCCTTCAAATAGCCGTGAATCGAGACAAAATCATCATGCTTCACGACAATGTTAGACCGCATACTGTTACAACTAAAAAGACGTTGTTTGAATTAGATTGTTAATTGATTACTATTGACATATTTATAATGTCAAATGTATAACAAAAATTGTATTTTCACGTTAAATACTTTGTCTTCTTTATTACGTTGTTTTCTTTGTTTATTATGTTGTATTATGAACTTTTTTATGTGAACTATTCTTAATCTTTCATGTGCCCTCTAATTGATTCAATTGATATCATATTTGAAAAAATTTCTTGCCATAGATGCAATCGAATTTCACCTCTTGAAAGTCACTTACCTCACTCCTATTATATTATTTCTATTCTAATTGTAGACATACTTTGTATTGTATATATCGTAAGATTGCAAAAACATAATTTTTTAGTAAAATTAACATCTGTAATATGTTAATCTATACTGAAATATAAAATGTAAATAAGTTTAATTATAATTATATATATATATAATTTAAATATATATTATATATACTTATTATATTATATTAATTATTTAAATATATTATATATTATATAATTATTATATTTGCATATCAATATAAGTTAATATCAATTTAATACACAAAATTATGCGGGTAACACAATATGTAACATATATAACATATATAATATATTAGAAGTTTAACAGAAAAATATTAACAAAGACCAGTGCTGACACAAATACAAAATATCGTTTTACTGTGTTGCTAACCTTATTTATTAATATTTACCACATTATTTAATTGTACTCACTGTCATGTTTGATTGAAACTATTTCATCAAAGCACCAGACTTGATGATTACTATCAAACCTTCCCTTTAGTGCAGAAATTTGTAACACCCAGTCTCAATAAAGGAATCCATCCATTGCAATTTCCGTTTCGCGAGGGCGGTTCGGTCCCCCGCGTTTCGACGAGGCACTCTTTTTTGTTGCTATGGCGAGAGCACAATGTTGGCAATGTTGGCAACTTGAGGAGAACATAATACCGAATGCGACTTATCCGAATACTGATAGAGCTCGGAACAAAATCCTTCGTAAGCGCGGCCATACGTAGGCTTACCGCGGCTTACTGTAGGAGCAGGATGGGGGAGAGGGGGAAGAAGTCGCCATCCTCCTGTGCAGTCTGGTGTCCCGTCTCGCGAATTTCGCGAAACTCAAGGGGCTATCATCCGCGAGGCGGAAAAATATTTGGCCGGATCCGCGCGACGGCAGTCGAGAACGCACGGTCTCGTAAATTCCACGAGATAATAGCGACCTGGCGTCGGCAGATAGACGGGGCGTATATTCCACGGACGTTGGACGAACTATAAGCGAAATAAAGTACAGCTTATAAACTAACGTTTCAGGTTCCGCGCGGTTAATCGCGCTCACTTTTGCCGGAGGTGGAGTACAGTACGCGCGACTCCTGAGCTAACGAAGTCGACTTGGAGGCTTTCAATACGTCTCGTTTGACTATCGGAAACTGTGCTGCCGCGAAACTTGTCGGAGCGCAGCAAGCATTCGTAAAATCCGGCAATTTTTCACGCTGCATACTTCTGCCTCCTTTGATCCCTTAATCCCTGAATATAATATTTTATCAAGAGACTTTTCACCCTCTTGACTCTGACATAAAACACAAGAACTAACATGGACGATAATGTTGCGAGAGGAAGAAATACGTGTGTATTTTCGCGTACTATATCAATATGTAATAATCTTGACACGAGCGTTAATCGCCTTATGCCTGTTTAAATGGGAGCTCGCAACATCCCAAGTTAACAGTCCATTAGCAAAGATCACGCAGCGTCGCGCATGCTTCACGGGACAATGCGAAAACGGGCGCTCTCGCTTCCCTTCTCCCTCCCACCCTCCCTCTCTCTCACTCACTCGCTCTGTATCCCTGTCTCTCATCCTCTCTGCGAGACGAAACAGCATTATATTCTCGGGATTTACCACGTACAATTTTCGCGGAAAAGTGCACTCCACGCGCACAGAATTCATTCTCACGATAAAATATTATATTGTTATAAAAAAGGAAACACGTATCTGGCCGATAACGAATCGAAAAATCGCGCGCTCAAGTAATTACAATTCAAGTAACTACACTTCGGGGCTCAACGCGCTACCCGAGGCTTAAGCGACATTCTACTCTCGAATAGGACACGGTATTAATTCTCGCAGCAATGTACTGTGCATTATTCCCTTTGAGGCCGGAGGAGCAAGAATCTTCGTCAAACCACTCTGGTTCATTACGGTTGGTACGGAGATATGTTGACGTTGGTATCGTGCAGAGTGAGATGTGCAGTAGATATGAACTCCGGTACGATGGCATGACGACATCGAGGCATACGTCTTCCCGTGAATTCATCGTGCCACGCATGACAAGATTAATGACCGGAAAGAGTGTAGGTCGTGCAAATTCACACTCGATAAAATTTGCAACGCTCCGCTGTCCCATTTCTCGCTCTCTCTCTCCCTCTCGCTCTCTCGCTCTCTCTCTCTATTTCTCTGAAAATATAACATACTCGCCGGAGTTCTCCGGTAAATATGCGTATTGGAAATGTCCTCCCACATCCAGGGTCCGTCCGTTCCATTTCAGCCGAAGAATCGACGTGGTCGCACCGGGACGCCTCGCGCAAATCGCAAATTTGAAAGCACTTTTCCGACGGTACGTAGTAGATACGGCCGCGTATGTATTTCCGCGTCATCCCCATTTACGCGCGCGCGAGCGCGTGACTACTGCAGCGCGGTGCTTCTCGAGATTTGCGGCAAACGGCAGCCGGAAAATGAACCCAGCTTTATCCGGCGTTATCGATGAGTCCCTGCGCCGGAAATGTGATTGAAATTTGCCGTGCAACGACGGCCTTAATACACACAGCGGTCAGAGAAAGTGCGCGAAATTCCGTATCGATTATTAGTTTTTGCAACAACGCCGCGGGCGTTACTTTTCGCGCGCGTTATTCTCGAGATAACGTAAACTGAAATTAATTGCGGAATTCATTGTCGTCGTTTGTACGCTGCGTTCGTCACGTGTGATTGGTTCCATCGCGCTGTAACCGGAACTTTCGGTTTTCAATAATCAGCATAGACACTACTCAAGATTTAACCAGATACAGCATATGTTCCGAATAGAATGCTAAAATTCATCAAATTGATTATCCCACTATAACATCAATTGTTCCATTCTATTTTCAAACTCAATTGAGTTCATTATTTAGAATCACAACATAAATAACACTTACACTCCTTTTCACTCAATATCATCATAGAAGTATCCCAAAATCTTCCTACACTGAGAAAAAATGTATGATATTTGGAACTATAATGGCATAGTAAAAAGATTATATTTAGGAATATAATTTTTATAGTAAATATTACCATAATATTTGTAATATTTACAATATGAGCATAGTATAACTGACCCGTGTAAAATTTTTACCAAGAATTATAATTATTTGAAATAAAAAATATGGTAAGGTGGCAAATATTGAATGGTAAAAGAAATTAACTATTTTATATAGTCAATACAATTGGAATATTTGGCAAATATAGGTACATGTAACTATATTCCCAAAAGATGCTTTACCATATATATAGAGTAATAAGATGGTGACTATAAATCTGTGTTCATTCTGTAACTTCATGTTTAGATGAACTATAAATATATGTTTGAGGCCAAAACGAACTATAAAATATAGTGAGATTATAATTATTCCAACTATTTTTTTCTCTTAGTGTAGGTACAGCATAGATTCGGATTAGAACGTCTAGAATTGATTATCCCAATATAATCAATGTCTCAATGTCAATCGGAAATTCCATTCTTATTGCAAACATGTATGTAAATTCTCTGTTTAAAATTGAAACAGAATATTGCGAATTCGCACTTGCTTTTCAGAAGCCCGCTTGAAAATATATTTTTATATGCCAACTACTATATTAAGGAAGACCTCTTAGGAGCAACTCGGCATCGGGTCGTTCCTTCCTTATAAAACGGACTGAAATGTTCGCGAAATGTCGGAATCAAATAAAGATGACGCGACTCAAACCCGGAAACCAAACTAATATGCATGGAAACCGCGAAAGTCTAAAAAATCAAATATATTTTTTCTAAATACACAAATTATAAATAAAGATTTTCCTAATAGTATAAATTCCGATTAGAATGGATAAATATGTTCCAAAGTTGACTATCTCATATAAACATATCAATTGGAAATCCCATTCTTATTTAAAACGTGTATGTTATTTAGAATAGAAACAAATACTATGGAAATTCATGCTTGTTTTTCAACCATTTCGGGATGGGTGGTCATTTTTTATGCCATAACTATTCCTTGCTTTTATATTGGAAACTATTCTTCTGATTCTGATGGAACTTGCTATAATGGGGTTTTTAGGGTCGCTGAATTCGAATATAACCTCACAATTTTGATATTTAAAATGATTGATCCAATATGGCGGACAAAATTGGCTTTTCCGGAACGTAGCTTTCTAACAGGAATGAAAAATCAAGACTTTTGGGTTTCTTCTGGTTTACAGAGATTTTTAGGATCGCTGAATTTGAATCTAAATGTTCTTTATTTTAACAAAAGTTTGCATGGTATTGATAAGCTGCAAAGAAAGTATCATCAAAAATCCCTGTGATATGAATTTCATGGATTTTAAGCAACATTTGAATTTTTTGACTCCTTCAACGTTGACCATGTTGGATCCGTCATCTTGAATTTTGAATTTATGTCTTCAGAATCAAAAGAGCACCATCGAATACTCCTATAATATGAGTTTCATGGATATTGAATAATATTTGTATTTTCGACCACTTCTATGGTGGTTATATTGAACTCGCCATTTTGGATTACAGAATTTTGAAATGCTAAGGTCAGATTCGGATGTAGCGACCCAAAATTACCCTTAAGCACTAGATTTCCCATAATTTTTAGCAACCTCCCGTCCTCAAAGGGTTAATCGCCTACATAGAAATTTCTCAAGATTTTTCCAAATGCAGCATAAAATTTAATTAGTATGTCCAAATTTATCCCAAAATAAGTTTCCCGGTACGATATTAATTAAGAATCCTATTCTTGACTCAAACGTGTCTCTGTCTAGAATCTCTATAGAAATATATTGTGGGAATTCGCACTTTTTTTTTGTCAATAACACATTGATATGCTTTTCTGTAAACGACGAATTTTTTTATAAACTTTTTTATAAATGAAAAATCCCATTTTTATATACCACAAAAGAATAAAAAATCAACCAGAAAGTAAAATATTTTTTGAACAGTTTTAGTATTTTACTGAATAATAAAATTATTTGGAAATTCAAACTATGTTTTATTCAATTCTAATATAAAATGAAAACTAAAAAGAATATTGGGAAAACTTTGAATTTCCAGCTTAGAATTGCATATTTGAACATTACATTTTAATCCCCCCAGAACCCATCCTTGTTATATCATTTATTTTATATATTCTTTTCTTCTTCTTGTAAACTAATTTTCTTATTATATTATCAATTAATTCAACTTTTAATTCAATGTTATTTATTAATTTTATATCTTTTGTTCTTTTTCTTTTGTACGTTATGGTTGTCTATGCTATTTTTTGTATTTATACTGATTGTTGGCCTGACAGAATTTATCCTAGGGCGTATATTACTAACTATCCTAAATCCTTAAATTGTTTAAAGATTATTTACACGAGAGAGCATGCTTTCTTTTTTGTATATGGCACTTTTTACTGGAATATTATCTTATATTTGTGAGCATTCTCATTTTCGTACCGAGATCTGTGAAAGATCTTCTGTTCAACGTTCCCAATAGTCCAATAATTTATACATACTTAAGCGTAGAACTTGTGGTTGTCATAAATCTCTCTTAATAACAAGCATTAATAATTGCAAGTCGCTGCCCTTGGCCTACAAAACTCTTTCACTTGGACCTTCCAAACATGTAATATATAAAGATTATATGGATGAGCAAAATTAATCAATTTATTAATTATCATTTGTGGTTTGTCATATTCATTATCACTCATCTTTTCATGGTTATTCCTGGATTTTTATACTCTTATTGCGATGTTTTGTATCTCCTTTTCTTATTCGATGTATTCATATATTATTTTCTTTATTATTTCTATTTCCGGTCTGCTGACCCTTCTGTTTACATTGGCGATCTTTTTGATCTCTTTGTTTATATTATACATGGTGACTGTCTATACTAATATTACTTGCACCTGTACGTCGCTTTTACGGAATAATATCCTAGAGCAGAATAAATCTGTATTCTGTTCCATTCTATTCTAATAAGAGATTCTGCTTCTGATTCTAAATCGGAACACGACCGAATCGAAGCGTCTCGACTACCTCGAACCGCGCGGCCATGAAGGGACAATAAATTGTTCGTAATTATTCGAGAGGAACGCACGTGTCTCCAAGAATTCAGGATATACGTATGCTACCATCAACGGTGAGATTCCCGGTGACCAACTCGCGAAAGATAATTGCCAGGATCGTTGCGTGCACGGAGAGCCAAATACGAATCGAGAACTTTCTTCCAGAGTACGCAACGCATTCAGTGTGCCGCTATATAATCCGGCAAGTTATGAAAGTTCAGGCAAGATCGGGTCGTCATTCGATGGTCCGACCGAACCTTTATGCGCATACCGACGCATTTCAAGTTAAATGGTGCTACTAACAAAATAGTTTGCACCTTATTCGGCACGAGCGCCGCACAATCCTCTCAAGTTATGCTCATCCATACTACCGGGAGAAAGTATGGAAACTTTTTAACGGCTCGTGGAACTCTCCTGTACTCGCTTCGAGCTTTCACGAGGAATCTAATAGCGCTTATACTCGACTTCACTCTAGACGTACGCGGAAGACAATGTTCCAGCTTCAATTCTAACCGATTATTACCGCCGTGGACGAAACGTCGCGGCGCTCATGTGAGCGCTCATTCACGTTTAAGGATCTTATAGAAATATCATACTAAGTATCCTAATTCCAAGGAAAAATCCATGAAATCCATGAAATTCATATCACAGGGATTTTTGATGATACTTTCTTTGCAGCTTATCAATACCATGCAAACTTTTGTTAAAATAAAGAACATTTAGATTCAAATTCAGCGATCCTAAAAATCTCTGTAAACCAGAAGAAACCCAAAAGTCTTGATTTTTCATTCCTGTTAGAAAGCTACGTTCCGGAAAAGCCAATTTTGTCCGCCATATTGGATCAATCATTTTAAATATCAAATCCAATTGGAATAAAATACTGGAATACTAATTTGAAATAAAATACTGGATAATAAGTAATTATCAATGATTCTTAGTATGATATTTCTATAAGGGGAGCTCGATTACTTCCGAGAGATCGCGCCGGAAAGATCGGTTTTTCAAGCGAGACTCGTTCGACGAGTTTCGCCACAAGATCCTCAAAAGTCGCCGCTTTGCGCTCGGCCGGCGGTCAAGGTCTTGTATTTTCGTTTTCTTTGTTTTCCTCCCGACATCCGCGGCGTGCAATTGGCGGAATTAGTACGCCGGTAGCGCTCCAATCGTTCTATTAGAGAATAATAATATACATGTATACTCTGGCGCAGATAGACCTGCCGGCAGTTCTCCGTCAATTCGTTTGTGAAAGCTTCCAACGGCGAACAAAGCACATCATTTTGCGAAAGCACTCGATAACAGACAAAGGATCCCGCGAATGGCCCAGATATCGAATGAATGGATGCTCCGCGAATTGTTGCGCGCTATATGCCGCGCGATTGAAGTGTAATCGTACATAAATTAAGGTAATCGACAAACGCGCGACAAACACTCACGCGCATGTATCCTCGTTTTGCCGTGCCATCGTAACCGACTAGACAAAATAACGCAGCTTGCGTCTGTCTTTAATTTTAATCGAGTGAAAGGCATGTGCGCGAGGCGAGGCGAGGCTCAAAATTGCGCGACAGTGTTTGCCGCTAAATACGCGGCGGAGTTGTGAGCCAATATCGTTGTGACGTGAAAGTAACCTCGGCAAGAGGGACCTCGGTGAAGAGATGGGTCTTCCATTAAAGAAAATTACCATATGATAGGTCCCATCAAACCAATATACTCTCGAATCGTCCGCATTCCATCGTCGTTCATTTCATCTTGATTTATTTGCAATGAAGGGCTCTCTCTCTCTCTCTCTCTCTCTCTCTCTCTGCTTTTTGCGCGACACCCTGAGATTAAATGTAAAAGAGGGAAGATCCCGTATACTCTTTATTTGCGTACCGCCCGTTACCCTGGATCGCGAGAAGGCTGGAGGAAGGCTGGGCTGAGAGGCGGATTCATGTGATCAAATATGGGATATTTGCGCCTTCGAGTGTGGATATTCGCTTTGATTTTGCGTTATCGACGCCGGCGTCATCGATCCGCGAATTCATTTGCTCGTAAAGATTTTACTATTCCACCCGACCGTGGATGCGATGGAGAGATTTTCCTACATATCCACGAAATTTAGTAACGTCCCTTTTCCGTCTGACGAAGCTTCATAACTTTAGTGGGAGACTAAAAATAACGGCGAAACCGCGGCGGTCGTATATCGACACGCCTCGGATTATGACTGCGCTGTTTAACATATGCATGTTAAAAATATTTTGCCTATAACTCAAAAATAGTGAGAAAAATCTCAAAAATAGTGAAAAAAAATCTCAAAAATAATGAAAAATTTTTGAAGAAACTAGAGATTAATCTGTATTGTGCATCTAAAAATAATCGAAAACTTTGTTGACGTTTTGATTCGGATTCTGGATCAAAAGTTATTTCATTCTGAAATATATACAAAAAAATTGGTATACATTTAATATTAATATACTTAAACTGACAATCACTGTTTCATATTTAAGCAACGATATACAATTTTCTTAGAAGAATTTTGAATCTGAAATTTCAACAATGACATATATATTATAATTTTATTTAATTATATATATATATATATATATATAATTTTCTATTTGATAATATGATTTTATTTTAATATTTTTTGTCATAATTTCATAAAAAGAAGTAAAATATAATTATTTTAATGATATTGATATATTCTACTAATATTTAGGAACATATTCTTAATCTAAAATTTTGTACCTCTTATTAACGAAGATTATTTTTCAATAATAATGAGTTTTTCTATGTTGAATCATAAATATATTTTATAAATTATAATATAAAATATATTTAAAATATATTTATAATCACATTTCAATTCCTGGAATATAAATATGAAATAAAATGATAATAAATTACTGTGGAATGTCAATCTATTCCTTAGTTATAAAATTCTATGATAATTTTTATTATAAAATCGTCTCCGAATAAAAACTTAAAAGTATGCAGAAGCTTTGCAGAAGAATTTCTATGTATGCATAGTTATGATTTTCGCTAAATATAGGGAAACAAAGCAACACACATTTATATAAGATCTGTATGTACAATATAAATAGGATAGCGTGATCGTGATAATGCTTATCTGACATGATAACCTCTTTCATAATCACCTCTATATTATTATTTTTAGCTTTTTTTTAATTCGTCAGGAATTTTGGCATTCCGTTAAACATTATGTAAATTTGTTTGATATTGATTTGTCACAGTATTATACACATGAATCATATTTCTAAAAATTTAGGCAGATTTATCGAGCTATCTCGTGTTGTACTAATCTTTACCTTTTCAACAGTATTATCACCAATCAGCTACCTTAATAACTGCCGCAAAAATTGAGCTAGACGAATCATAATTGTCAATAGCTGTTCGAGGTAGAGCGAATTTTTAAACAATCCATGCACTCACGTGGATAATTAATTAACGCATAATCGTCGCAGCAAAAGCACGTTGAATAGCGCGCACTTTTATGCGCGCTTTTATGCGCGCTGTCCGCACGGAAAACAAAATCTACATGACGCGGGCTTAATATAATTTATTAAAATGCGCTTACGGTGAGATTGGTATTAATTAAAACTGCGAGATTTGCATTGATTATAATGTGCCACTAATTGAAAGCGACTTATCTGCACATTGCATTAAAATGTAAATCAAATCTCCGACGTCACGGGCATTCACGCCCACGTCGGCCAATAAGCAAGGAGGCACGCCGACATGTAATCCAAAACATGTTTGTCACATTAGCGAGTTTTGTACATATTTTTTTAATAGATGTACAAGATAAGACGAAAATTTATGGATTATCAAATAAATTTATTTGTAATATTTAAATTTATGGATAAATCACGAGCGCTATTTATATTATAACTATATGTATATATATGTATATGTATATACAGGATGTCCCACCTAACTTGACCATCTTAAATATCTCGCTTATGTTTTATGATGGGAGGATGCCAAAGGGGCATATTATTCAGTTCGAGGAGACAAATATTGTAAAGAAAACAAACATTTTTTGTTCTTCTATCTTTTTCTTCTATCATATCGCAATGATAAAAATATGTAGTCTCATAAAAAAATGACAATGCCTTGAAATCCTAAAAAATATGGTCTTGAGAAAAATTTCTTCCTTCTTTTATGGCAAAAAAACATAAGCGAGATATTTAAGATGGTCAAGTTAGATGGGACACCCATATGACTTATGTATGTATGTATACGTATATGTATGTTTATGTGTGTGTAAGACTATTTTAATTTATATATATAATTTAATTTGTATACATATATAATTTATACATATACATATAGAGTTGCAGAGAGAGAGAAAGAGAGAGAGAGAAAGAAATATCTCACACTATTATAATTATTCTTTATTCCATTTTCCCAGGATACATAGCATTCACACGGAAGAGAAGAACGAGGATATAATTGGTTCGTTCGTAACCGTGGCGGTACTTTTTTGTTGATTCAGTCGATCGACTATCAACTTTGTATGCTGAAACGGACAAATTCTCTTTCCGTCGCGTGTATCCGCCGCGCGATCTAGTTTTCGCATGCAAGTGGGACACGTTATTTTCATATTTCTACTCAAACACGAAATATTTATCGCGCATAATTAGATTAGATACGATCACTTAGCGGCTCGCGTAACGACGCTCGCGAGCGATCTCCGCTTCATTTAACCGATAAATTGCACGTAATTGCCGCTCAACGCCCGGATCAATTATGAAACATTTTCCGAAGGGCGAGCGAGAAAGAGAGGGAGAGATCTGTGTCGTGACGCGAAATCACGCGAGGCCCGATGAGTCGTAAATTTCGTAAGTTGGCCGATACTCGTATCAACTTTCGCGATATCCCGAACGGCGGAGCCCCGAACGTTAAGCCGTAACTTCCGTCGCACATTTGGGCTCGTCTTCTCGAGAGCTGCCGCGTGCGAAGGGGATGGGACCCACGCACAGCCGGCCAAGAAGATATAATCCTTCTGTCGCGCGGAGAGTCGAGCCGGCCGAGAGTCAAATCTCGCGCCGACACCTGCACGCGCCGCACCTCTCGCCGGTCCGTCGACCAGTCGAGGGGAAAGGCAAAGATTGCCGGCGAGTACCGTGAAAACTTTCGGACACTATGAGCGCGAATATATATCGTCGCTGCCCGGACAACTCCACACCGGCTGCCGGCGTAGCGCGCTCTCTCACGGGTTTTACACGCTCGGCGGTTCTTAGTTAAATGCCGGCGCAAATGCGCGGGGTACACATGCACGTCCGATGCGCTTCGCCGACGGTCGCCGGTGAAGAAAGAGGAGGAGTAGGACCTTCGTGGACTTTAAGGCACCTGCAGCGATGGCAGCCGAGTTCGGATATAAAAGACTCGGCAGTTACAGCTCGGCGATGAAAGGGAAACGCGTCTAATCGATCGCTCAAATGAAATTCAAATGGAGCACCGCAGCTCGAACTTATATTTTTTGCAAAAAGAAATGATGTCCGAAAATTAGGTCAGGTGAGAGTTATAAAATGAAAATATTAATATGAAAGATCGTTGTCCAAATTGATATTTCCTGTTAAGGGGACTGGAACGGTTTGAAATCTTTGAAAAAGCGATTTTTGAATTACATAATCATTTAGTACAATTCTTTAAGAACATTTTAGCGCAAAAAGAACCTCGATGTTCGCAAAATTGAGTTCAGGAGAGCGAAAAATGTGAAGCGACGCGCGGCTTGCGGAGCGCGCGTGATCATGTAGTGGAAGAAATGTAGATATTGTTTACTTAAAACAAACTGATAAACAGTAATAACGATTCGAAAACTTAGAAACAATAATATCGAACACAAAAGCTATAGGTGTGTGGAAGTCACTGCTAACAAATATAAGAGTAACAACAAAGAAGACGAGAACAGTCGGTCGGTCGGTAGTAGAAGTAGTCGTCGTTTATTTTTCAAAATAGCATTTTCTGCTCGTTTTGCCACGATTACTCAAGAACTGCTAAAGATATCGACTTGATTTTTTTTTTTAATTAAAGATAAAGACGTACTGCATAGATTGAACCGAAGTTTGCATATGAAAATTAATTTTTAATACCGTTTTAACAATAAATAACTTGAATTTTTAGATATTTTTGGTTTTTTGTTCACTATTTCTCTCATTTTTGAGATTTTTAATTCTATTTCGGTTCAATCTATATAAGGAAATCTCATCTACAAAATGACGCTTGGCGCATTAAAAAATTCTAACTCGTTTTCCCGCAATCGTGGCAAAATCGCAAAAACAACGTTTCTTTAATCTAACAATATCTCATTCAATTATTAATATTTTTTGAACTTCTACCGCTTATTGTATTCCTAAAAGTATATATAAAAACTAAAAAAAAAAAAAACAAACCTTAGGTACGTTTATTTCTTCGTCGACAATCGTCATTCGAATTTCACTCAATTTTCGGAAGATAAAAGCCCTTAAAGAAATGACGCTTGAAAGTTAGATGAAGCTTGAAAGTTATGAGAGTAAACTCTACATTATTATAATAACAATATTAAAATGTTACACCAATTGAAAGTAAAAAAAATAACATGTTAAAAAAGAAAACGATGTTTTATATACTCTTGTTATACAATATTGTACAATATTGTTATACAACGTTATATAACGTTGTTATACAATGTTATACAATGTTTTATACAATTAAAACAAAATCTTATAATAATTAACAAGCGCATTTAGTTGAACATTTCAGAACAATATTTCGTATAATATCAAATATGATAATAATTACCAATTATCTGTGGTAATAATTGCAAAATAATTAGTGAAACAAATTCTTCATTTAATTGAGCTAAATAAACGTGGTTTAGTAAAAAAATATCAAATAATTCCGTTATAATTACTAAATAGTTTTAGTATTGTCAAATACTATTTAAGTATTTGGCCACTTCGTACTTTTATCACACAATGCGGCCAAAGTATTAATAAACGATATAATTCTGTTTAACAAATTATTTTGTGATATGATTATTTTGTGTATGATTTAAATCGATAATATCTATCTAGCAACAAATATCCAATCTTACTAAAGTTATTTGTTAATTCTTTGTTTAGTTGAACCGACACGTTTAGTTGAAACTATTTACCAAAGCATATAACTGTTCTTCAGACTTGATGGTTATTATCAAACTTTTTTCAATGTGCATTCTGAAAAAAAATACTTGAAAACTTATTTATGGAATAAAAACTCATTTTACAAAAATAAATTTAATATCCCACAAATAAAGTTTTAAATATTTTTTCTCAATGTACAAACATCAAAATTTGTCTTTTAAATTGAGAAAAAATACTTAAAGATTTATCCGAAGACAAAATTGCTCTCACAAAAATAACTCTATATCTTATAAATAAAATTTCAAATTTTTTTCTCAGTGTAGATATACAGACTATCTGGAAATTTTGGAAGCAGAAACAAAGATGATAGAGATTTTCGAAGCTACTTTATTTAGGAAAAAAAGCGTCTTATGGTGATAACACTTTTTTAAGTAGAGTAATTTTGAAGATCTGAAAATCACTTCGTTTTTTGCTTCGTAGATATTCCAAGTAGCAATAGTTACTGACTCGCCTTGTATACTAAATATTTTAGTCCTTTTCGAAGTTCTTTCCCCCTTCCCCCCCTTCAGTGACAAGAGGTTTCGAAACTTGGTAGAATCGAGATCCAAAAACACTTGGCGTACTCAGGTCGCATTATATTCGCCCGTCTAATCGATTTGCATGTCTTCCGGGGTGTTTAGCGAGAACTGAAGTGTAACGACGCGCTCGTACCGCGAAAGATTCGCGAAATGGGAGAACGCGGAGAGGGCGAACTTTGGCTACGCGTATTTATTTTCTCCCCAGTTAAGCGGAGAAAAACTCTCGTATATTTGGAAAAGTTGGCGGACGCGATGTATTGCCATCATCGCCAGGCGGCCAGGCGCCGTTTTAACTAACGCGTTCTCTCGAATTCCCAGCGGCGCGGAGTAATTTAAATGAATATGATAGGCTATTCAGCGCGCATTTGTTTGACACGTTTTGCCCGACGCCGCTGAAATTGACGTTTATCGTGAACTTGGTCTAATGCGCGGTGTAGAAGCAGTTTCACGTGCGTCTCGGTGCGAGTAGTCGCTATTCGCGGCATATAACAGCGCGCCTAAATTAATGCCGCGAAAACTTACCTCGAACAAATGTGATTTTTTCGTCCGATATGACAAACAAATAGCAGCTGCATGTTCTTTGCTGCGCAATCGATAGGAATTGAGATCACGGTGGGAGTGAAAACAAACGCTCGCTGCGGCATACACAGCCAGGTGGGATTTTATTCCATCAACAAAGTAAGTTGTTTTTTCTTACGAGCGACTGCCTGTGAAAAATTCCATCAGGAATCGATCGACCAGAGGCGTCTCAACACCAGTCGCCGTTTCGTAATTATGCAAATCGGCTTTTCCACCGTTATCCCACATACATTTTTCTCCCCTGAATAGGAATATGGTTTCACAGCCAGTGTGACCGATAAATCGGCATGTTTAAAAACTGTAATGCTTTTTAGTGTCGCGCATTAAAATGCACGTCGGCGCTTTGGCAACTCTCTTTTCGGCCGATATAAATAATAATTTCGACATATCGATATTAAAAGCAACGGCTTTCTCGTTTTCAAATCGAACGGCACGTTGCAGGACATTTTTGTTGAATAATATAGCACACTAATAGTATAATTTACAAAACCCGTATTGCGCGACTGGGATGTGCTCATACTAAAAAAAGAAGCCAGCATTTATATATCACAGCAATAAACGAATATTTTGATCAGACATCATTTATAATCGGGTGGTAGACAATTCACCATACACACAAGAGAATATCAGGGAAGTGAGTAATGTCCCATATTGATACGTGTATTTTGGATGCTGCAGCTTGGATTGCTCGTTATTTCTGGTGTCCAGTATGGGAAAAATTTTTATCTCGAGTAATAACTATTGCGTAACGTATAGTACTATTGTGTATGCGTATCTATGAGAACTGCAGAAGAATATTCGTTGCGCTTCTGGACAGCAATGGACGGTTGTAACCGCGTCGATGGCATTACATTGCTTGTCATCATTATATATGCGAAAGAACTATTATACGAATAAACTGATTGAATTGATTTTTAGTTTTTAGAAGGAAGCAGAATTTCTATTTTCTGTCAAGAAATAATAAAGGACCAGTAAGAACCAAACACAAGGTATTAGTGTGTGAAAAAATAGGCTTTTTCACTTAAAATTCATATTTTTTCACACATTAATATCTTGTGTTTGGCTCTTACTGGACATTCATTATTTTTTTTATTTTAATCTTAAAGTTTTTTTATTTTATTATTCTATTTTTTATCAAATCCGGTTCTAAAAGTCAAAAATTTTATTTTGTTCAACCAGAATGCCTTTAGATCGTTCATTATCAGAATAATTCAGCCTGACTATTTCTTCCGTTTAGTATTAAAACAAGGCATGAATAGACAAAGTGATCCAAAGGAACTTCTCATCCTCAAAATGTCATATTCTTGAATGAATTCTAAAACAATTTTTTCTTTTGTAAAATGTTAGCCAAAGCTCAGTATTTTGCGTTATAAAAATAAATAGTTTGCCTATTACGGATAGGATATAGGAGATAAGTGAAGGCGATGCAATTTATCCTGTATATGAAAAATGTAATTTAGTATTTTTGCTTATACACACTTTATATTATTTATATAAATAATATATTATAGTATTTTTGGGATTTTTGCTTATACACACTTTTTCAAAGTTATTGAAAAAGTTCCATATTTCTATAAGTATCCGAAGAAGCCGTTTTCTCTGAGTGGTTTTTAGGTTAATGAATGTTTATATCATCGAAAGAGATACTCCACATATAGTCGCCGCGTTCTATATTCGCTTAATATTCACAACTTACCAAATTACGTGTTCCCGGAACTTGGAGAATAATTTGTCTCACGAAGAGGCTCACGGCACGTACGATTGACAGAGTTGTCGACGGTCGTCATTGTTTCAAATAGCAATAATAAGACGTTTCCAAGGCCGTATAACGCGAGTCCACTCTCGTATGCCGCGAGACGTGCGATAACTAAAACCATATGGGGCAGTAACTTACGATAAAGAGCCGTACGCCATAACTCGAAACTTCGTTTATTCAGAGGCGTCTATGGGGACGCTGTAGTGTCAGCGACGCGTAGTGGAGCCAACATTTAACTAGATATGGTCGCAACTCAATTTACAGACGCAAGCTTTACCCTAACCCGAGCGTCGCGGATACCAAAGCCAGTTCAATGCGCCCGGAGACACTTTCGGTCAATTCCGCCGGCCGGTTAGTTTAACAAATGACTGAGAGTGCTGGCGCGCACCAGCACGTGCCCTTTAATACGGGCGATGCGTCGGCATCGGAATCACTCGGCCGTGTTTAACGGACGCAAAATAAACGGTCGTTATCATAAAGAGATCACGCACGCCTCGGTGATCGCCGTAAATTCGGCGTCGCTGTTTGCGTTGACTCGGTGTTCACTTTCTGCCGGGGGTGGGTCGCGCTAGGAACAGCGAACGCGATTCAATTGACCGTCGGACGCGCGTGTATTCTAATGTTAATGACGCGAGACGAGAGAGAGAGAGAGAGAGAGAGAGAGAGAGAGAGAGGGAGAGACAGACAGAGAGAGAGAGAAGAGGACGGGTATGAGGGCTGTTTGCGAATTTTCATCATTCGCAACAACGATGGCGATGACGATGACGACGACGACGACGACAACAACGACACCTAATGCATCCCGCGAGTGTCGACTCATGCGTATCTCTCGATCACGCTGGCGTAACCGTCGTATGGCGCGATGTATGCGCCGCGCACAGCTCGATATAAAGGATCGTTATTTACGACCACGGTTTATATTTCATCGGAATATAATGGAAAATGGACCCGGCGTTAGGGGCAACGCATAGCTTATACCGTATATATATGTCCTTCGCCTCTATCGCGCTTTGGCTCGCGCCCAACGGTGCGTTTTGACATTTGTTTGTAGTTGAAATACGCGCCTACACGCATTTCTGTAATTATTCGGACGTTATATTCACACGCCCGTGGCCGGCGCTATCTGAAATTGTTAATCCATTTGCCGACTCGTACGCGGGGTATATTTTCACTGTCAAATAAGTAGAGAAGAGGTGGGAAAAGGGGGAGAAAGAATCGAGGTCCTGAGAGAAGAGAATACTAAAATGGATGATGGACTCGAAAAATGTCAGTAACGTAGAGACGATTGTTAGGGTCACGCTATTTTTGTATATATATATATAAATTTTATAACGACGTCTGATTCATAATTCACACATTCTTTTATAAAGTGTCTTACAATTCGTGAAACATCCGCTGTACGCAGGTAGAACTTATCAGACTGAGTTCCTCTGCTATTTCGCCACACTAAACAACCACCTAAGATTTTGAGTTATTAATCGGAGGAAGTTGGTGAATGATCACATACCCGCAGTTATGTGCTTGTAGATTAAGTCGAACTAAACAAATAAGTTTGCTATCATTTTGCAAATAACCACGTATTTTTAGTTATTGACTATAGAAGACTGATGTATTATCGCGCACAATTACTCACCCCTTTTCTGTAATTAATAACCAAAAACCTACGTTGGAATTTGCAAAGTAGTAAAGGACTTTTTTGTTCAACTTGATCTAATATACTAGCACTAGACGGCAGATGTTGCCATCACAGATCATCTACCGTATCGCGTGTGATCACGTCCATCAATCTTCATAAATGAATAATTCAAAATTTTATGTGTAATTATACGAAATGGTAGAGGAATTTTCTGTTCACTTTGGTGAGCTCTATCTGCGAATATGTCAACGGCTCATAAATTGTCAGACACCCCATATAAATATGTGCTACTTTGTTTTATCATATTTAACGGAAAATCTAACCACGCATGTGTAGAAGTCTTTCTGCACAAACTTTTCATATATATTTTTAAGTTTCTGTATTCAATCAAGTAAGTAAAAGTACAGTAATGTTCTTTGAAACTTTTTTGAGTGGAGCAAACACGCTCGACGTGTATAAGCTAGAAACTAAGACTTTTATATCAAGAAAATATTTATGCTGACAGCTCGAGATATCAATGTGTAAATTTCTTATCGTTTTTTGTCATATATTGTAATAATGTTCCAATCCGTTTCTGAACGTATTTTCATCGTTTAAAAACATTTGTAATTCTGTACAATCAATACGACTTTGTATAAAACTTTGCAGAAAAGAGTTAGTATTTTGTCGGTAAAGCTACGGTAAGTATTGCATCCCTTTGAACGCGTCACGATTCCGAAAACAACCACACATCTGTTGATAAGAATACTTCGCAGCGGATGCTGCCGTCACTCGATCACCACTTTCCGAATGTCGCTTTGATATCGCGCGCGAGGAACGCTCGGCGACGGTGACGACGATATTAATAGAAGCGCGAATTGCCATGGCGTCTCTCTCTCTCTCTCTTGAAGTCAAACAAGATTCATTCGTTCTTAATTTCGACCGTACTTCGCTCCTACGCGTCATAACTTTCCAAACTACCGAGAGTCGGAGGAAACGGACAAATATATCTTCCGACAGCGACTAAACGGCCATAACTTTCTTTCCAAACTTCCCTCTCCGCGTTTACGACCGGCTCGAGAGGTAAGGCGCGAGACGAAGCCGCTACTTATCAATTAATTTGACTCGATCGTGCGCACAGCGCGTGTTAGCAAACATGATCGCGCGTGACAAACCTGGCCGTCGCGCTAAATCGTTACACGCTTTTCCGTGGGAAAACGCGGAACGGCCGGTAATCTTGCGCCACGTCGGAGATACGTCGGAACGAAATACTCCCGTGTGAGCTTATCGCGCGCGCGCGCGCGATAACAGGGCGACAGATGTTGCTCGCATAGTGGAATTTCGCCCAGGTCATTCTCGGGTCAACGGGACGTCGTTGCATCGCAAACGAACTCGCTGGATGGATTTTCAGCGGATGTCGCATTCTCGCCGATGCCGGCAGATTTTTCGGACGAATATCGCCCGCGACTTCAAAGCTCGGATACGTCATGTACGCAAACTTTCGCCCGACGCGCCCTTACGCGCCCTCGTATCAACGGGAAAGCCCCGGGACGTCGCATGAATTTTTACACAGCCCACATCCCTCTACACTCTAGAAAATGTTGTAGTAAAAGTTACGTTAAAATTATGTTTCTTTTTACAAAGTTGTCTATAGAGCTGGAATAAAGGTGAAATAATATTGAAATGAAATTGCGGAATTCCTCATTCTCCAAGGAGCTATCGAATTTTGACTGGGTTACTTTATATGTGATCCTATTTGCAGGTATGATTATTTAATTTTATAAATAATTGTATCTGCTTTTAATTGGCCCAGCTTGTTTTAGCTGTGGATCAATATCCATTTTATATATAGATATTTTTTTGTATTTGTCTTTTGACCCACTATCGTGGGGAGGGGGGGTAAGAGACTAGTATTCCCCGGTAATGAATTATTTAAATTTTGCGCACGACACTAAGTCGAGGAAATTTGTACTTACACTTGGGAGGTATTGTGTGTCTCCCGGGAAACATTATTTAAATTACTATAGAAGTAGTGTATTTGACAATCTACCGAATATACGAGGTAAGAAACATTCAAGTAATTAGAATAATTTTGTAGTATGAAGCCAAACTCGCAACACTTTTAAACTAATATATAGTAATTTCAGTGATAATTATGTATCACTGCAATCAAAATAATGTTAAAATGAAATGACTATTTTTGACTACGTTTTCTGTAAAGACTATACTGAAATTTTAGTATAAATTATTATGCAGAGTCAGTGACTATTGCCACCTGGAATATCTACGAAGCAAAAAAAACAAAGTTTACCTTCACTTAGAAAGATCTACAAGAACATATAATATAAAAAAAATATTCAAGTAATTACAATAATTCTATAGTAAAAAATCAAACGTACATAAATATAACATTATATAAAATAACATTTTTAAACAAATATATACTAATTTCAGTGATAATTCTATATATGTATTTACTTTAAAATTTAATCTTTTTATAAAATGTTTCTGAACATATGGATCATACATTGAGATTAAAAATATGAATTATTACAGAAATAATAAAGTTGATAATTTACAGAATATATTAATATAAATATATATATTAATATAATTAATATAAAAAACATTCAAGTAATTACAATTATTTTATATTGAAAAGTTAACCTACATAATATTTTTAAATAAATATGTACTAATATCGACGTCAAATTTTCTCTTATAAACTATTAAGTACTTATGCAATAATCATATATATATATATATATATATATATATATATATATATATATATATATATATATATATATA
>NW_022639506.1:1452903-1467773 GCF_010583005.1 Odontomachus brunneus | reverse complement strand
ATATAAGTTCTGGAGTCATAGCCAGCACATTCGCTGTGTTGCCATACCGCTATGTAAATATGAAACATTGCACCCATTGTTCAATTTGGAATACTCCAAAATAACTTCATGTATAGTATTCCGAATTGACAACATATCATGGCTAACCTCAATTTTTAAATCACATGTCATAAATTGGAAATCATTGCAAAACCAGTTGGAATTCATTGATATGTAACAGAACAATTTAAATAAATCTCGACAAGAATTTGATAAATTTAAGCATGTTGTTTTCTGACTGCATATTTACTTAAAAACTTCTGCGGATGTCAGTTTCATTTTCGTCCAATGTAAAACAATACTGTCAACATAGCGGTCCATGCCATAAACATAATTAGTTGGCAGCTATCCTATTTGTATGCACTGTTTCAAATTAGATGGCACTAGCTTTTTTACCAACATATTTTTCGAATTTGCTTCTTTTCCTCTATATTGAAATTATAGCATGCATTACTTATGGAAATAATAAATTTGACGATCTATATAGAAGGTATGATATGAGAAACATTCAAGTAATCAAAATAATTTTGTACTAAAACAAGTCAAACGCGCATAACATTTTTAAATAAATATATAGTAATTTTGCTGATAATTCTGTATGGCTTAAGATTACAAAAATTGTACGTTGCATATTTTACTATGATATTTCTACCGTTTCCCCTAGGCCGCCCATGGAAATATTCGAATATATCTGGGAGTATACAATCTTATCGGTCTTTTATCTGGTGAATGAAATATCCCGAATACACTATGTAAGATTCATCTACCATAGACGCGGAGGACTCGCCCCGCAAATGGACGCGGAAGAGAAAAATTTTTCGAGTCGGAAGTGGACAGGCTCCAGGCGGGATGCGGCGGAACGAGAAAGCTCGCGGGTACTGCAGAATGCAACGGAAGCGGCTCGCGGGAGAAAGGAAGAGAAGAAGAAAGAAGGAAGGGGAGGGGGAGAGAAAGAGAGAGACAGAGAGGGAAAAGGCGGCAAGAGTACGAAAGCGAGCAGGCTACGAATTGTTACGGCAGCGGGTTTACGAGGTCCCGGTGGACAGGATGCCAAGCAAAGGGGGGCACGTCGCTCCTCTCCGAAAGGGGAAAAGCGTTATCTTGCCATGTGTGACTCGAATAACGAGAGTGAGCCTTCGTGAAGTCCGACTTGGACGTCTTATCGCGGCGGCGTTAATGCGATTACCGTTTGCGCGATTTCGCGTCGCCGGAATGAAATACTACGTCGCGCTAACTCGACTGCCACCGATGACATCGGAAGCGCATCAACTTGCGCGGAGCCGACGTCTTCGTTTCATCTCTGCCAACGACATTTACGCGTGACATCTCACATCGCGACACGGAGATATAGACAGAGTCCTCCCAAAAAGTGAAACTGTCCGCGACTACACCGGCGTGATAACGTTTATGTAATTCACGTTATCATACATCGTCCGACGTGGAACAAACGGTGGCTATAATAGAACATAATAGGATGTGAATAATGATAGACGTCAAATGACTTCGCGCTCGAGGCAGCTAGAATTCCAGAATGTCGAGGGTGCCTCTCGGATTGTAACTCAATAGACAATCCAGCCAATGTAGCAGGTTTCACCGAGTGCCGTATTGTAATGTAAGCGCATTGCACCTTACTTCGACGTGTCGTTTAACAAACTATCTTCACATTTAGTTACAAAACAATTTAAGCACTATGAAATAAGATGCTCATCAAACTATCACGAGAACTGCTACTGACGGCAATTGGTTGTAATATTGTTTGTTATATGCATTGACCGAAAATGATGCGATAGAAGCCAAAATGATAATATACGAGACATTTGGCATTATAACTGCAACAGGAGTTTCAGAAAAGAAGTAAGGAAATAAGTTGTGTAACAAGTAATTTCGGATATCTTAGATAAAAATTGATACGAATATATTTTTATGTATATATCATTTTTATAACTATATTTTTATGTTATTATAATTTCACGAAACAATATACACATATTGATCTATAATCATTTACCATTTTTTGCATACACTTTATTTCATAAAGTTATAACGACATAAAAATATATAATTTTGTTTTACTGGAAGGATATAATATTTATACAACACAATATTCTCATACAAGAGCACACAGAGCACAATATTCTCACACAGAGCAAATTTTATAGTAATAATTTTATATTAAAAATTATTACAGAATTTTATAACCGAGGAATAAATCGATACCCTGCAGTAATTCCCTCTATCCTTTTATTTAATATGTGCTACTTATGAACTAAAAAATGTGCTATTAAAATATTCACTGTGTTCTCAACGAAATTTGCTATATTTCCAGCAAAGTTTATTATGTTTCTTAGCAAGATATACAAACAATATTTACTAACAGTCTATTCCTGGACTGCTAAAAGCTAGTAAAATTGAAAAGAATTTACATGAAAGGAAACTACCCCGATAGACTTTCATGATTATCACGACATGAGACAATTGTTGATAGAAACTTTCTCTACGATTACTTTAATTATGTTTATGAAGTAAATATATTAAATTAATCAATAAATTTTAATATAATAACGCAAATTTTTGTTATATTGACGCGATAATAAATTTACTAAAAGTTACGCTAAGACTTTTATATTATATGATATATTACATAAAGAAAATTTTAATAACTCTATTCGTCATTTTTTGAATTTCTATTTCGTCATTCCACGGGATAAATATGAGTGTTATACAAACTACTTATAAAATATGCAATCTTTATAAATCGACTAGCAAAGTTGTTGGCAATTTTACATTCACCTGTCTATATAGATATCGTATTCTCTCCATATATATACCGATAAGATCCATATAAATAGGTGCACGTAAATTTGTCAACAACTTTACTAGTCGATTTGTAAAGGTTACGTCCCTCGTGTGTGATTCATATCCCAAGTAACACTGCCTGGTTATATTCGTTGTGACAGCAAAAATGTAGCTATTATAACGTTTTGCCAGCATTAATTACAGCTACTTTGCAGCAAATGTTATTTTACTGGACTTTTAACTGCAAAAGCGCTGTGACAGCTAATAAAAAAAGTCGAAATGCAGCCACAGCTATTTTAGCTGTGTTAGTAGCTGTAAAGTTGCTATGGCAACTATAAAAAAAACCATAATTAGCCGCAGCCATTTTGGTTGTATTAATTAATGTAAAATGATAGCAGTAACAAAAGTCAAACTTCAGTCACAGTAATATTTTTAGCTGTATTAATGGTTATAAAAGCATTATGGCAACTATAAACAAAAAGCACACACTGGTATCAATCATTTTGCTATTTTTGAAGTTAGAAAGTGAATAATTGACAAGTCTTCAAGATAGAAAAGACATTCCTGTCCGATTTGCAAAACTTTAAAATATTCGAAAAGAGTAACGTAACTATCAATTTTATGTTAAATCTAGCATATATTAACGATAGTCAAATTGACCTATGCGTTCATATATACGATTTTAAAATTATTACATAAGGATCTATGTGCAGTTTTGTAATTAGTATACTTGTGAATTTGCGTCCGCGCTATTATTTTTATGTTATAAGTTATAATAATTATTCTTATATTATAAATTATAATAATTAGAATGATTAGTTAATATTTATTAACCTCTAAATTTGATCTTAGTTTAGTAAAGCGAAAAGTTCAGATTGTCAATCGAATAGAACAAAAATTTTTTAATCCTCTCTTTTCAATATTTTTTACGTAGTTTTAAAATTAAAATTTCATGGTATGTGCGGAATATTAACGTACATATGAAAAACATTTTCTATTTATTAGTTTGTTTACCTTTATTTCGACCGTCACTGCTGCCATGTGACTGACAACCTCTTTACAGCAAAATAGTTGTGCAGCCGAAAGGCTGCGACATCGTTTTCAAAGCGTAAAAATGTTGTCCCACTTTTCCTGCTGCAACTTTGTCAAAGCGTCACAATGACGTTGTGGCGAATAGCTGTGTTAGACAAAAATGCTGCGGTTTAAGCTACAACAACGTTATCGCAGCCGTTTTGAAGCTTCATGCACTACTTGGAATGTCATTCATATTTATCACATAGAGTTATCACGAAATGGAAATACGAAAAAAGTTATCAAAATTCACTCAAAACGATATGTCGCGTAAAATGTCATGTGATATGAAAATCTGAGTATAAATTTTATTAAATTTGTTGCTGCATCAATACAACAAACAGTTTACAGTATTGTATAGTGTAAATTTAATGATTAATTCAATATAGTATATTTACTTCATCAACATAATTTAAAAAATCGTAGAATTTCCATCGTTAATTGCCTCACAAAATCATAAAGATCTATCTGTAATAAAAGGATCCAATATTCACATCATGTATTGTCACTTTGGTTATCGTTATAACCAATTACTGTGCAAACCTGTCAGTGGAGGCTCTCGCAATCGTTACAACCTAGTGCGCCTCTTATTTCATTGTATCTAAACCCGTTTTGCACAACCAAGTATACGCGTCTAAGCCAGGGGAAAAGGTACTCGCGCAAGTTTCGTTATTGTCGCAGCAGCGAGAGAGGGTTTAAAAATGCAACGGGAAACTTGTAGAGATTCTGCAGAGGCTCGCTAGCTCGTTCCAACGCATAGTACGTCGTGCGTCTTATATTGTGCGTCTTGTCGAGTTTGGAAGTTCAAATAAACTAACGAGTTTCTAATCAAGTTCGCTACGAGTTGCTGACATATAATTGTACAAGATAGAGGTATACGATTCCAATGGGAATTGAGATCGAAATCTCCTTGCTGCCAGGCACAAAACGCAGCCGGATAACAAAACGGAGCAGCAGTCTGCGTCGCGTCTAACATTATTTTGCAACGATACGCCGCATCGCCTATATCTGGGCGCCATTGTTCCTCGAGTAATAATAATAATTTTAATACAACAACCTATTTATCTACAGCAACGTCAGAAAAGCATTGCGACTCAGTAACGTTCCTTTTCTCTCGCAGATCGCGACGTTAGCTACGCGAGTGAAACCAAAGGAACAGAAATAGCTACAATATTAGCCAACAATTTTTAACTGTTTATTTGACCGCTTCTGACATATTTTTCGCATAATTCGAACAAATAAGAAAATAACAATAAATAACAATAAATAAAAGAAATTTAGTTCGTAACAATTTTTGAGAAAAACATGACTTTTAGTCTGTAACTAATTAGTGCAAGATTGATATAAGCAAGATTTACAATAAATATGAGAGACCCAAATCTTATCATTATCTCTTATTTTACATCCGAAATATAATTCATATGCTTTACAAGTTTCTCTCTCGAGGTTAACTTTCCACACAACACAACATCTAAAATCGGAACATAAGACATCTTAAAGACGTCTTAGAAACGTCTTAGAGATGTCTTAGAGACGTCTAAAAGACGTCGTATGTCCCGACTTTAAACGTTGTGTTGCGTGCACCTTTATTTCATTGAAGTAAATTTGCCACAAATATAATCACTTCTATCAACATGCACGACATATTACACTTCTACTTGTAAAACAACACCATTAACAATGCTTAAGGCATGACGTTAAGAAAAGAACATATTTCCAATAAGACACCTTCTGAGAAAGCTTCCAGCTGAACAAGAATAAATTCACGCAGAGAACCTGTCTACCCCTCAATAAACCACCCTGACATGGCAATAAAACAATTTCCGCAGTATGAGGGGAATCTAACGGGATGATTTCACCATCAAAATGTTGATCTCAACGTGACAGTGTTGGCATATTTCTGCAAAGACTTGCTAAATATGAGAGAGAGAGAAAGAGAGAATAATATTAATTTTGAAAGAAAATGTATAAAAATCTATCGTCATGCATCTCTAACATTGTTACCGATGGAACATTTTACTCGTTATATTTAAATTCAGCAGATAAAAATTAGTAAGAATTGGTGACTTTTACCTCTGCAAA
The DNA here is from genome assembly GCF_010583005.1 of Odontomachus brunneus. Classification (NCBI taxonomy): domain Eukaryota; kingdom Metazoa; phylum Arthropoda; class Insecta; order Hymenoptera; family Formicidae; genus Odontomachus; species Odontomachus brunneus. The sequence continues at coordinate 1,461,785 of NW_022639506.1, read as the reverse complement.
ATTGCGGTTAACCATTGCAATTAATATTAATAGATCCAATGCAATCGGGATTGGTGTTAACAACAGACACTTCGACTTTCACGCGCAGACAATTTGCGCAGACAATCGCGAAATTTGCAAGCGCACAAAAGATAAGCCAGAAAGCTCTTAGTCATATCGAATGACGTGGATTAGATCACGGTAGATTAGATGCGGCAGCTCCGCAAATATGCCTAGCGCATTTACATTGAATCTCCGGCAAAACCGATGGTTTATGCCGGGTAATTACCAAGAACAATTACCGGTCGTCAATACGTACACTAACCATTATACCAATCCCAAAAACAAGTTCGGCGGAACTTCGCTCGAAATGCACTGGGATAGCCATCTATAAACTCGAACTAATAACGTAAACTTCTCGCCCGCGTAGCGCCAATTTCCAAGCGGAGTTATTATTTAGCCGGATATGAAATAGTCACAGAAACTAGATCCAAACCGGAAACAGTTCGCAAACAGGCCCTCCGCGAATTAATCGATACTCGGAATGCGCCGATCGAACTTTCGCGTCCGATTAAATGGCGAGTGACTGAAGGTAAGCTTTTAGCGCGCGAAAGTGTGCCGCGCAATTTACAGTAGTAAGACTAATTGGATGAGCAATCTGCTAAACACTGGCGAATAATTAAAAGCACTATGTGTCCGCTTTGGAATCGTCGTTAAAAACTGGATTGCGTTGCGTAACGAAAAATCAGCGTGTCAGTTAGGGATTAATATCATTACCTGCGAAGCAGTAGCCCGTTTGCCGGGGAATCAAGCGACAAACATTTCGCAAACTCATTTCCCCGTTTCGGCAACACTTTTAATGACACACACGAACATGCTAATATAATTATTGCGAGAGTTTCACTCGTTATCCTTGATTGTACGACAAGTAATAACTGCTTCAAGCTGCTGTCGCGCCGGTTTAGCGCGTAAATTTTTGCACGATTGACACTCCCATGCTCGTTTAACGAGACAGACCCGCGTGTTTCATCGTCTGCGAACGATGCATGCAATTTACGGATCGGGCCTCGGTGCGGGACAACGTCAGAATTGGCTTCCCGCATTTGCGTCAAAAATTCGAAGAAAATTTCCGCGACACACGTTGCTGATGGGAACGCCGAAGGGGATTGGGAGGGGGGAGGGGCGAATTTTCAGCACTCGCGAACGCGACGACAACGGTGTATTATCTACCTCTCGCACACCTTCCGCGCGCCGTTACGCCTCGCCGGTATTGCTTGACGAGCGACGGGTTCGCCAAAGCAGCAGAGGTTGAAAAAATATGGACCGAGGTCGCGGAAAATGAGCCCGAAACTTTTACGGCGGATGCAAAGCAGCGCGGAGCTTATCGCGCGAATGTTTGCGCGGTGATCTATCCTCTAGGAAGTCAGAACCTTCGCCCTCTCTCTCCCTGCCGCCGCCCTGCAACCGCCACCCCCTTGGCCTACATACTGAGAGTTATGGCCGCGGCCGTGTCATACAACCGCACGAAGTCTCCGTGAAGCATATAAGGAAATAGGAACATTACCTTCGCCCGGCATTGCGCGACCGAGTGTTGCGGTACGTAAGCGAAACAAGCGTGTCGCCCTCGCCGAACGAAACTATTCCGCGGCAGCTGCAACGCTCACCGATGCGAACCTGACGCCTGACTTGAACAAAAGGAGGAAAAAAGGGGGGAAAAACAATTGTGAGCATAGTTGCCTCGTGTCCTCGTTTATATTGCCTTGTACCACCCTTCGTTTTTCTGTTTGTACTCTTCAAAGAGAGCAAGAAAATACACGAGCGGGTTAGAAAAATAATCAATGACCGAGTGGAGGGTGTTTGAAATCCTTCCTTAAGCTATTCGAAGCAGCGTTCCAGAGTGGAGGCGCTGACAGATACAAACGATGCTCTGCCGAATGCTGTTGCTAATTTTAAGATACTAGACTAAACCTGCACTATGCGTGCGCTATTCAGGTTTTACTACATGTCTAAACCTATGTTAACATGGCAATCGATTTCAATAAAAAAAATTTGTTTATATGCATTCGATTGTACTCGGTTTGTACCACGTTTCTACCACTTTTCATTTCATTTGTATCTCAAAAGGATAAAAGTTACGGAGGCGTAAAAAAATCATCAGCATTCCACTTTGAGATACAGCAATCTTCCAAATGCAAATCGGTTAGGCATCGTTTGTACTTGTTTGTATCGCTTTCCGTTTTGTTTGTACCCTTACGGGAGTGTAAATACGAAATATTGAAGTTTCGTTCAAAGAGTAACTTTGTCATTTTTAAAGATATTTGAATTCTGAAAGCGAATGCTGTTTCCTAATCATTTTTACCCGTTTACTTTTCGTTTCGTTTATATACCTATGGGGATGAAAATACTGAAATTTCAACGAACTTACCTTTACACTGAATTTCAATACTCTGTATTTCCAGCCCCGTAGAGATACAAGCAAAACGGAAAGCGGTGCAAATGAATATAAACAATTAGGAAACAGCATCCGTTTTTAGAATTCAAATATCTTTAAAAATAATTTACCCCTTACACAAAATTTCAATATTTCGTACTTCCACTCCAGTAGGGATACAAACGAAACGAAAAGCAGTACAAACGGATACAAACAATTAGGAAACAGCATTCGCTTACAGAATCCAAATATCTTTAAAAATGACAAACTTACCCCTTATACAAAATTTCAATACTCTGTATTTCCAGCCCCGTAGAGATACAAACAAAACGGAAAGCGGTGCAAATGAATATAAATAATTAGAAAACAGCATCCGTTTTTAGAATTCATATATCTTTAAAAATGACGAATTTACTCCTTACACAAAATTTCAATATTTCGTACTTCCACTCCCGCAGGAGTACAAACGAAACGAAAAGCAGTACAAACGGATACAAACAATTAGGAAACAGCATCCGCTTACAGAATCCAAATATCTTTAAAAATGGCAAACTTACCCCTTATACAAAATTTCAATATTCTGCATTTCCAGCCCCGCAGAGATACAAACAAAACGGAAAGCGGTGCAAATGAATATAAACGATTAGGAAACAGCATCCGTTTTTAGAATTCAAATATCCTTAAAAATGAATAATTTACCCCTTACACAAAATTTCAATATTTCGTACTTCCACTCCAGTAGGGGTACAAACGAAACGAAAAGCAGTACAAACGGATACAAACAATTAGGAAACAGCATCCGCTTACAGAATCCAAATATCTTTAAAAATGACAAACTTACCTCTTACACAAAATTTCAATATTCTGTATTTCCAGCCCCGTAAAGATACAAACAAAACAGAAAGTACTGTAAACGGGTACAAACAATGTTTAATCAAACGCATTTGGAAGATTGCATTTGGAGTATTTCAAAATGGGGTGCTAGTGATTTTTTGGCCGCCCGTAACTTTCACCCTTTTGAGGTACAAATGAAATAAAAAGTGGTACAAACGGATACAAATTGAATACAACAATCAATTTGATAATATCGACTAAACACACTTTTTTATGATAAGATATACAAAATAGCACTATTGGCTTTTACAGATTTTAAAAACTACTACCGAATACTTTGAAGTATAAACGATTTTCAACGCAGACAAACAAAACTTTTTCGAATATATTATTAAGGAATTTAAAATATTCTCTAATCGATTGCTGCTTATTTTTTAACTCTTTTGTATTTTATTTGCGACAATGAAGACGTAAGATAATACAGAAAAATTCTGAATTTATTTTCGGTTCAAGTCAAGCGGCAGATTTATTTCAGTGCAACGTTCGATTTACGATTCTCCTTAATATAAATATCGAGGTAAAAAATGAAATACTATACAGTTGACTAATTAAAGTTTGCAACGTATTTCCTTGATGAGTTCTGCAATATATTTCATATCCAAAAGGAAAAAGTATCTCCTGAGAACTACTAAAAAGCAAATTCTCCTATTTGATACGGGATGCGTTACGAAACTCATCGAGAAAAAAGGTTGAATCGTTTAATCAGCCAACTGTATTTAACTCAGATAGACAGATATGCATAAATTTTTCTGTAACTTTATTAGTCGATTTATAAATTATAAATTTGCATCCTTTATATATATATGAGTAATTTATATAACACTATATTTATCACATAAAGAATGATAAAGTATAAATATGAAGGAAAAAGATTAATCAAAATTTGCTGAAAACAATATATCATGTAAAATTTTTAATGTAACTTTTAGTAAATCTGTTGCTGCATAAATATAATAAAAAAGTTACATTATTGTATAATATAAATTTTACGATCAATTCAATATAGTATATTTGTCTCATAAATATAATTAACAAAATTGTAGAGTTTCCATAATTGATTATTTCACGTCATAATAATCATATCTATCTGAAAATCTTATTATTCCACTTGCAAAAGTTCTACATCTCTTATGAATTGTTCATATAACACCCAGATATTACGTAGAATAACGAAGTACAAAAACAAAAGAAATATGAAAATCACACGATGATCACATAAAATTTGCTGAAAACAATATACCATGAAAAATATGATACGAAAATCTATATGTAACTTTTACTGTCATTGCATCAATATATCAAGAAGTTCCATTATTATACGATGCAAATTCAATAATCAATTCAATACATTATATTCATCGATGTAATACATAAAAAAATTTATAGAGTTTCCATCATCGATTGTCTCACGTCGCGATAATTACGTTTAAAATTCTATCGGGGCGATTGCTCGTTACTCATCAAAAATAATTTTTTATAGCGTATCGGAATAAACGTTCATACGTCAAGCAAATATTCGATTTTAGCAGACCAATTTTCGCATAAACTTTCATTACCGCTGCTATTTTAGCGTACTACGCGTGTGTGTGCGTACGTGCGTGTGTAATCAGCGAAAAAATAAATATTCGCCACGCGAAGAGTCTAAGTACACATGTTATAGCCGCTACTTATTAGCACTGGAAAAATAAAGTAACTTTTTATAGCATAACGGAGTAAACGTCTGTGTGTCGAGCAAATATTCAATATCGGCCGATCAATGTTCGCATGAGCTTTCATTACCGCCCCTATTTTAGCATGCTGTTACGTGCGCGAGTACGTGTATGTGTGAGCGCGTGTGTGAGTGTGCGCGAGCAGGGAGAAAATAAATATTCGCCCCGTGCGCGAAGAGTCGGAGTACACGTGTTACAGCTGCTACTTATTAGCATCGCCAGGCTTAAAGTGTCGTTGTGTGTTGAATGCCTGGAGAAAGTATATTGTCATCTCCCAGGAGACACAGCATACGACGGCCTTAATCCGCGCGCGTTTATTATGTACGTGGGACCTTAACGACGAGAGAGATATTTCACTTTGACGGCGCGAATGTATTCTACCTTCAACGGTTCGCGTTCTTACTGCACGGCGGCTGTATCGACTTAGCAGTCAAAGAATGACTCCAACAGTGCTATATTACGGAGGAGTTATATAGAAGGACGTGTTGTATGAAAATTTCAGTGCAAGTGTATTTGCATACGCGAGAAAATCCGAATCGGAGGGCCGGGAACTTTTGAATAAGGACTGCTGAGATATACGACTTCGCGCTGCCGATCTCGAGTTGGAGAACAATTTTTGCTCAGTGAACAATAATAAGGGTAGAGATTAATCGGGATGACCCTAGCCGAGGGTGCCCCAAAATAGGCAAACCCTGGATGGAATTTCGCAAATAAGTTATGAATTGGTGCTAACACAGATACCACAAACTTGTACTAATAAGGCTCGATTAGGGACAAATTACTCAATTCCTGAAATAGTTTCAATGAAAGGACGATTATTCATTAATAATGATTAGTATAGTTAATGATTGTCAACTGTAAGATAAGTATTTTGATAAGTGTTATTATATTTTAAATAGTTAAAGTAAGCATGAAATTTTGACAATTATTACTGCCTATCTGGCCGGCCAGAAACACCGAGAGAAAAATTGGTTTAACTAAAATTACTTTTTAACTCCAACTATAGATTTTTTAGTAAAATAGTAGTAAAGCATGTATATATAAGATTATTATCACTAATATTATAATAGAATTTTATTTAAAAAATAGTTTTCTTGATTTATAGTAATTATTTCTCTTTGTGATTTTATAGTTATAAATATTTCCTTTCACATAAATAATCTTTTCTACATGTCAATTTTTTCATCTTTTGAGAATTCGAAAGATGATAATTTATGCTAAAAGATAGCATTATTTAGATTTATATATAGCTTTATTTTAAATCATTCATATTTCTATTTTTTAAACGATATGAGAAAGTATAATGAAATATCTCACAAACAACACATTTTCGAAAAAAAATTTTCAAATAAAAATTGCTTAATTTCAATATATATCTAAGATAATGACTTCTTGCTTGATCTTAAGAGTCTCTTCCAAGCTTACAATAAAGTTGCCTCAAACTTTCTTAATAAGATCATTACATTAATAAGATCATTACATTAATAAGATCATTACATTTTATAATAGAAATTGATGTCATTGTTCTAAAAAATATATATTTGATATCTTATTGATTTAATGTATATAATGTTCTACGTTCTACATTTTTGCACACACGCCTTTTATTCGCGAGACGGAAATCCGCGAATTCCACGTAATTAGTAATTGCAAAATTATTATGATTTTGAATAAAAATGTGAATGGGTAAATTAGCGAGAGAAAAAAAGAAAAAATGCTAGATATTAGTAATATAATAATATAATTATATATAATAGTATTATATACAATAAGAAAAATTTTAATAAATATTGTAGTAAAAGTTGCAAAAAATTTTTCAATAAGCATGTTAAGAAAAAGAAGATTTTATTTATTATAACTTAAATATATAAAAATAGAATCTCGATTCTTTATTTCAGTCAGGATCTAATTAAATTTTGTAAAAGCATTTTTTGACGAATCTCTGTTAGATCTGTCTGTATAAGGCCTTGATAGAAGTATGGAAAGATCGCTTAGCCCATTTTTAACCCTCATTTCAAATTTCTATCCAGTAATACAGCGATTCGCTGGGAACCTGCAAATAGCTGTTCGATCGTTACTTGAGTAAAAAAGAAAAACGAACCTCCGCGATCGTCCCACGCAAGTCCACGTGGAGGTAACGTTAATAGCCGCGGTAACTTCTTAATCGGTGCGACAATAACGATCGGTGTAACGACCGGCGCGCGTGCGGAACGTGTAATTTTAAGGGAAGTCAGAAACGAGGACGTACATTCACGACGAGGACGTACATTCGACGTTGGACGAAGCGCGAGTGAATGAGGTAACGAGACTCATCGTCTCGTTAACAGTCGTCCTTGTTTTCAAAGAAAATCTTCGCCGCGAGTTTTCTCGTTCCATATACGGTCTTTCGCCGCGCCTGGGACGCCCAAGGGCCGGCAAATGAATTCCCTCTGCATGGCGGGCAATGTTTGTAATCTTAGTTAGTCGTCGGCAATTAGCGTAATTTCGGTATTTAAATGACACATTATTTCTTCGCGGTAGCCGTCTCCGCTCCCCCGGCCCGTCGCGTGCTCGTCGTCGCTTGGCGTACATAATGTGGTCATCGCGCGCCAGCACGGTTACCCTAATCGATAAGCCGGGATATTAGCGATATTAACGCACTCCTCTCTTTTTCTCCTCTTTCTAGTTGCGCTGCCTCGCCGTTCTGCACGACAGTCTTATAAAATTTATGATAATTTCCGGCTGCACAGCGGCCTTTCGTTCTTGGCCCTCGGAGGCCGCGGACGCAAGTACAGTTGCGTAATTTTTCATCGCCACGGCGTCGCTAATGCGCAATAATTTCTCGGCTTTGCCGGTCGACACGAGTAGCGTCACCACGCAGCTCTACGCGAATACTACAGTAAACTCTGTGTGTTATGTCGATTAGAATGGGCTTAACTATTAAAAGATCACGAAACGCAGAATATTATTCTTCGAGCTCAGAGTTTCCCTAATATTTTTTTCCTGGTCTTCATCTTACATTAGAATTGAACAAAACATATGTTGATTCCTAAATAATCTTATTATTCAGTAAAATAACGAAGTGTTTCAAAAATATTTTTTTTAATATTTGCTTTTTGATAACATAAAAAATATATTGATATTACTCATTGAAAGAAATGCGAATTCCCATAGTATATCTGTTTCGATTCTAAGCAGGAACTCATGTTTGATATCGTATAGAAATAACCAGTTTAGAAACAATTTTGGTTATTCTAATCGAAATCTAAATTACATCTGGGAAAATGTTCAAGTCTTGAAAATTTTTATGCAAGTTATTGATTTTATTCTTCGTGTTAAGAAGTTCAAATAATGGCGAATAAAGCTAATTCCTCAATTATCAGTAAAGTAAATATCTTATCTGTGAAAAAAATTAATTGACAGTAAAAATAGCGGTAGGAATAATCCGCTATCGGCATAAAAAAGATTCTTAAGATCTTATTGCGACCTAATCCAGTTCTCCAAAATAATTACGTGTTTCGATTAGGAATGTAATGTTCCAAACATGTGATTCTATATAAGGAGTCAAAAATTCCCCGTATTCCTCTAGTCTTCATTTTTTAATTAAAATTTATAAACATATTAACTCCTCCACAATTTAATTATTCAGTAAAATAATCAAAATGTTTAAAAAAATGTTTTCTAGATTCTTTATTTCATTGAATATATATTTTCTTTACAATAACGAAGATATATTTATATCTAGAAATGTATAAGATATATTTATATCTAGAAATATATATATATATATATATATATATATATATATATATTTATTTATTTATTTATTTATTTATATTCCTATTAATATATATATATATATATATATATATATATATATATATATATAT
>NW_022639506.1:1434364-1452856 GCF_010583005.1 Odontomachus brunneus | reverse complement strand
TTTAGAACAATGAGACATATCAATTTCTATTGTAAAATGTTATGGTTTTATTGAGAAAGTTTGAGACAACCTAATTGTAACCTCGGAAAAAGCTCTTAAGATCAAGAAAAAATTATTATCTTATGTGTGGTTTGAAATTAAGCAATTTTTATTTGAAAAATTTTTTCGAAAAAACGTTGTTTGTGAGATATTTTATCATACTTTCTCATATCGTTTAAAAAATGGAAATATAAATGATTTAAAATAAAACTGTATATAAATCTAAACAATATTATCTTTTTGCATAAATTATTATCTTTCGAATTCTCAAAAGATGAAAAAAATTTATAACAGGAATATATATATATTTTTTTTAGGCAACAAGCAGGGATATGTATATATATATATATATATATATATATATATATATATATATATATATATATATATATATATATATATATATATATATATATATATATATATATATATATATATATATATATATATATATATCCCTGTATATGCTTGTTGCCTAAAATTATATCGAACTATAACTATATTACCAGTTAAACTTATACTATATTACCTATATTACTATACTATATTATATCGAACTTATAACTATATTACCAGTTAAAAAAAGCTAATATTTAAGTTTTGATCTTAGAGACAAAGAACTCATGTTTGGAACAAGAATAGGATTCCCAATTAGTGTCGTAGAGAAAGAGATAATCAATTTTAGGTTCAGTTTTGGGCATTTTAACCACAATCTAAGCTGTGTCTGGAAAAATATTGAAATCTCGAAAGCTTTTATGTAGATTATTCTTCGCGTTAATAAGTCCGAGTAATGGCGAGTGAAGCTAATTCCTCGAGCGAAGCAAGTAACTCGTGCGACCGATGAGAAAATCAAATAACGGTAAAAATAGCAGTACGCACGATCCGTTATCCCTTTAGGCAGAGCAGATAACCGCTGGCCGCCCCGATCGCGTTTAAGAATAGGATCGTGTTCCCCAACTACTCAGTCCACCGCGTATAGACACGTATCCGGAGGGTGAGGGTGGCCAGATAGGCAGGGTGTACCAAATAACGTACGTACTTATCTGAACCATGCACTTTTCAGTGACAAGGGGATATGATTTATTGCCTGCAAGCTCGCTACAATGACTCCGGTACGTGTTAAACTGACCACGTTCATCATTAAAATTAATGGGTATTGGATACTGGCCGCGGCAAGCGGAAGGAGAGGAGGCAGGAATGAGCGAAAGCGCTCGGGAAGCTCGGTAGCCGAGGAAGACGCTGTTAATGTCGCAGTCCGATATCGCGCGCGAAACTTCGCGATAACAAACATCGGAAAAATCACGCAAAATGCCGATTCCGCTCATATTCGCTCTTCTTACATCGAGAGAAGAAGTAATTGGTCTAACTAAAATTACTTTTTAACTCAACAACTCAACAGCTATATATTTTTTAGTAAAATAGTAGTAGAGCATGTATATATAAGATTATTATATCACTAATATTATAATAGAATTTGATTTAAAAAATAGTTTTCTTGATTTATAATAATTATTTCTCTTTGCGATTTTATAGTTACAAATACCAAACATTTCTTTTCTCATAAATAATCTTTTCCATTCGCTGATTTTTTCATCTTTTGAGAATTCGAAAGATGGTAATTTGTGCTAAAAGAATAGCATTGTTTAGATTTATGTATAGTTTTATTTTAAATCATTTATATTTCTATTTTTTAAACGATATAAAAAAGTACGATGAAATATCTCACAAATAATGCATTTTCGAAAAATGTTCAAATAAAAACTGCTTAATTTCAAAGCACACATAAGATAATGATTTTTGCTTGATCTTAATCCTTTAACTATGGTTGTTCTCAATGGATGATCAAGCGGAATTTTCCTGAAATACGGCTGTCGTCAATAAGCGATTTTATAATATAATTTCATAATTTTATAATATAATATAATTTTATAATTTTATAATATAATTTTATAATTTTACTTAGTTTTATATCGCAGGATTTTTAAAATTATTCCCGTAGCTAAAGCTTAAGAGTCTCTTCCAAGGTTAAAATAAGGTTGCCTCAAACTTTTTCAATAAAATCATAACATTTTACAATAGAAATTAATGTGTCTTATTGTTCTAAAAATATATATTTGATATCTTATTGATTTAATTATTATATAATGTTCCACGTTCTACATTTTTGCACACACGCCTTTTATTCGCGAGACGGAAATCCGCGAATCCCACGTAATTAGTAATTACAACGCGCGTTTTGTAATGCACGATAATGTCCGACGTATGGTCGGTAAGAGCTAACGGTAACGCGTGTATATTCGTGTATTTTGTAATTGTTCCAGGTGTCTATTGTGCTGGTAGGTATTAAGGCTGCGGCCCGACATCCATTAAAATTAATGGAGATTGGGATAGCAGAGATAGTCGGGCGTGATACCGAATGTGAAGAGGAGTGATGCATTATTCACAAAGAAACAATACGCGTAATATGCAGATAATTTCATGTCATAATAATTCGTACGTTACAATGTGCGCATTATAGTTAAAGCGATCGTTACAATATGCCAATTAGAATGCTTGAGTTAATGCACTAACGCCAAGGCCGGGTGTCTCCAGTTCTAAATCGATCACTACTCGATAGCGGTACATTACAACCCTTTTCCGATATTAGGAATGCGGCGTATCGCGATCCTGCGATCAGTAGCGATCTATTTGCAACTCGGCGTGATTGTCTGCCTGTGAAATATTAGAAAAGTACCAAAAAATATAATGAAAAAATTAAATAATAGGAAAAAGGTGCTAATTCGAGTTCAAGCACAGGAATAATATAAGTGCTATGTACCATATGGGTAAAACCTTCCTTATGTTAGGAAATAGAGCAATATTTATTGAACATGAATATTCAATATAAATAATCATACGTTTCGGCTCAATCATGAACTCTCTTCAGTGATATAAAAAAACTCAAGGTTTACAAAACGAACGCATTACAAGTAAAAGAATTAATTAAAGACCTTAATAAAATGACATGAATGTTATTCGCAGTATTATAGCTGACAAGACCGTTACCTGACTAATATTAAGAAGTTCAAATTAATACTAGGAAGTATCCGTCATAACTATAAAAAACCATAAAATAAAATAAAAATAGATAAGATTAAAATATAATAAATAATTAAAACGGTCAATATAAATTACCTTCGTTGAGTTCGGCTAAAAGTGAAACGATCCTGTCAACGATAACATCGCGACGTCTAAGTAAAAGAGATAATAACAGATTTACACGAACATTAACATTGCGGCGACGACTCTTGGAAGAGAAGGAAACAAACAAAGTTTTATTTTCATAATAAGCCGCAGTAGCTGTTGCCCAAATATTCTGTATCGTTTTGAGAGTTAAGTCCATGCTTTTGAAATTTAATGTAAATCATTTTTTATATCAGGCGTTTCAAGTAATAAAGTTCCTCATACAAAACTTTGGTTTGATCTCAATTGAAATTATGGTTTTTTCTCAAACGGTGTTCTTGTATAGCCCTTAACTCAACTGTAGAACTCCTTGGTATTCTCCTATGCTCAGCAATACGCGTAGAGAGTCCTCTACTAGTTTGACTTACATACGACGCCTCACAACTACTGCATTGCAATTTATACACAACGTTATTATAGAAACCAGGAGGCAACCTGTCTTTATGCACACGAATCATTCCTGATAATTTGTTATTGCAAGAATAAGCAATATTTGTCAAATTATTTTTAAAAAGCTTTGCCAGTCTGTTCGAAACCACACCAAAGAACAGTATGCTAAAATATTTTTTATCATAACCAGATGCTGTCAAATTTGTTTTAATTATTTCTGAACCTCGTCCGCACTTCACAATAAGAAACCTTAGTCTACGTTTTATAATTTTAAAAATTAGATCCAATGAATAATTATTATTAATTAGCGTTTCTTTTACTTGTAATGCCTTCGTTTTGTAAACCTTGAGTTTTTTTATATCACTGAAGAGGATTCATGATTGAGCCGAAATGTATGATTATTTATATTGAGTATTCATGTTCAATAAATATTGCTCTATTTCCTAACACAAGGAAGGTTTTATCCATATGGTACATAGCACTATTAATCCTGTGCTTGAACTCGAATTAGCCCCTTTTTCCTATTATTTAATTGATATCATTGTTATTGAGTTCTTATTTTTTTCTCTTAATAATGAAAAAAGCTCTCTGATGTTAACTTAAAAATTAAGAAATTGTACACGCCTATAAGAGATGTGTGTTGATTTACGGAACCTTACTTGTTATAAACATAACTTCCAAAAATAAATTCTCAGTTCTATTCTAATTCACCATACAGGATGTACCGTCACTACCGCATTATCTTTTAAGGGCGGATTCCTGAGGTAATTTGAATAGAAGAATCCTAATGCAAAAATGGCGAGGCTATAATACTTTTCAAATTATAAACGACTAAAGTTAACCAATTATATTGGCTAAAGTACACGCGCTCAGGTACAGTATAACATATAATAATACAGGTGCATGCACATGTCGTCCCTTTTCCAAATATTGGTACGAAAGTTCCATACATACAACAACATTTGTAATAATAAACTGCCTTTTCTATCATTTAAATAAATATATCGCAAATAATAACAATTTCATCAAAATGTTATGAGTAAAATATTACACAATACATTTATAAGAATCGATAAGCTGTCACACATTTGACGTTTCTTTCAGAGATTTACAACTAATTTCATATCTTATGCAAATTCTCACTTATGTGCATATACCTTTACCATTGTGTGTTGTACCGTATCTGAGCGCGCGTACTTTAGCCAATATAATTGTTCAACTTTAATTGTTTATAATTTGAAAAGTATTATAGCCTTTTTGCATTAGGATTTTTTTCTTCAAATTACCTCAGAAATCCGTCCTTAAGAAATAATGCGGTAGTAGCGGGACACCCTGTATATTCTACCTACAACCCTAATTCACTGCAATTATATAGGGTGTTCCCAAAAGATGATACCAAATTTTAGGGGTAATTTTATGTAGTACTCGTTAAAACAAACCAAAAACTCTTAATGAACAGTACTCCGAAAACCTTTTATTTCTGAGTTATGAAGAATTGTGTTCTGTGAAAAATAGAAAATAACTAAAATTTACAATAAATGTTCAATGTGCCCTCCGTCCATTTCAACACACATAAACTGTATATATAACACGGACAAGCGTGCTGCTTTTGAAGCATTGCCCTTTGCTCTGCCATACATAAAATGAATATCCGTCATTTCAGAATTTGTGTAAAAATTAGCCATTTTTCAGATAACACAAAACTAGACACGGTCCACAATCCAAAGTTGAATACAACAATCCCTGCGTAATTAGGTGATCACATACGGGCGTCCGTGAATGAACTGACTAAGAGACTTGGAAACTGTTGTCAACAAATACGAAATAAACTTGGACTCTTTGACCTTCAATGACGAAACGTGCCGAAATGTGTATTGACATGAGACACATTGAACATTTATTGTAGATTTAATTTATTTTCTATTTTTTACAGAACAAAATGCTTCATAACTGAAAAATAAAAGATTTTCGGAGTGCTGTTCATTAAGAGTTTTTGGTTTGTTTTAACGAGTACTAAAATTTGGTACCACTTTTTGGGAACACCCTGTATAATTGCTAGCAATTGAAATTTTAAAAATGCGACGACGCATGTGTTGAGTCGAGTAACATAGTAGGTGCGAGTTAGAATGTAAAACAATCTTGTCCCACGATGAGTTTCCTCACTTCGAAGCCACAGCTACGAATCCACGTCGTGACAGATGCGGGATTTTCGCGAGTTAAGACGTTGAACTCAACTAAGGTTGTTGTTGGTGTCCCATGTGGAACTCCGAACGATTATCTGGTGTAATGTACTGTGAATAACGCCAACGACAAGGCGCAGAAAAGGGAGAAAGTCAGCAAAAATAAATAAACAAAATAAAATAAAATTTCATGAATTAAGAAAACATTAATAAGAGTCAAAAATGAGAGAAATTCAGTGGCGCATCAAGCAGGAAGTAGCATCTAGACTAAAAATATTTTTAAAATATTTTAATTCTCTCTGATTTTTTAATTCATTAAGAGTGCAATAGTTAATATAAAAATGAGATTCCCTGCTTGGTACTATAAAAATATATGATGTTGCACTTACGGTGCCGTAAAGCGGCATTATTATCACGTTAAAAAAAATAACTTGCTGTAGCAGCAAACTAATTTGCTACATATGGACAGTTAAATATAATTCGCTGTGTTAGCTACTTTTCCTTTGCTGTAGGAACCTATTTTCTTGCTATGATAACAAGAAAGTCTACTCCTACAACAAGAAAAGTAGCTAACGTAGCAAATTTGCTACAGACGGACAACTAAACATAATTTATTGCTTTAGCTACTTCTTTGTTGCAGGAGTAAATTTTCTTGTTATCATAGCAAGGAAATTGGTTCCTGCAGCAAAGAAAAAGTGGCTAATACAGCAAATTATGTTTAATTATCCATATGTAGCAAATTTTTTGTTTCTGTGAAAGGCTTGCGACGAGATGGTGGTCGACGAAATCAAGACGATTACGTCAAGCGTCATTATTCCGACCGCTGCACAGAAAAAAAAAGAAAAATTTACTCTCACAACTGAAAACCTCGCTAACCTAGCAAATCTATAACCGTAATATACGGACAGCCAGTTTGTTATGTTGCAATAATCAAGTCGGAAAGTTGTATAAGATTTGTGGTTGTATCTAGTAAAGTTTGATGTTATAACACAACAGATTTGCTAAAACATCAAAGATGATTTTATACCACCACTAATGAAAATATAATTTAGTATATGCAACTAATTATTTTGCTATTATATTACAGAAAATTTGGTGCATTAACGAATTTCAATATAGCTGCATCACATCAGTTGCTTCAGCAACAGAAGTTAGCTAAAGCAAAAATATTTATTAAAATGTCTCGAATATGTATTCTCTGTAACCATTCAAATAGTATAAGAAAATATAAGTGTTATATTTCGCATAAAGATATATGTAATTTATATATATATATACATATATCAGTACATTACGTTACAAACACGGAGAAAAATAATTTTGTTCTTTTAGCAAAATCGTCGTTGCTACTGCATATTCGTAGTGACATAAAAAAAATTTAGTTGATGTAACTAATTTAACAAATTATTCGTTATTAGAGAAGTAGTTTCGTTACCAGGATAGAAAAAATTTGTTGAGTGTATTTGTCCTAAGAATCACGTTAATTTGCTATTGATGCAAAATAATGTATCCTTAACAAATTTATTTGCTATCGGAGCAAAACTGCAACTGCTTATATAAATCTATTATGGTTCTTATAGCAAAATAATTTGTAGATTCAGCAAATTGTATCCAGTAAATAGTGATTAGTACCCTTAGTAAATCTTTTTGCTGTCCATATAATAACGAAAAGATTTTGCTAGACCAGCAGAAAATTTGCTGGACAAGCAAATTATTTTTCTCGGTGAATATATAAAATTTAATTTACATTATAAATATGTAAAAACTTAAATTGCGTAACAATATATTTTTCATTAGTCATTTATAGTCAGACATAATAGACATACATTTCTTCGCAAAACAAACAAAAATATAATTTTATTTATTATTTATTGAATAATTGCATACGGAAAAAAGATATGGACAACTAAACATAATTTGCTGTGCCACTTTTTTTTGCTACAGGAACCAATTTCTTTGCTAAGATTACAAGAAAATCTGCTCCTGCAACAAAAAAGTAGCTAAAGCAGTAAATTATATTTAGTTGTCCATCTGTAGCAAATTTGCTGCGTTAGCCACTTTTCTTGCTGTACGAGCGTATTTTCTTGTTATTATAGCAAGGAAATAGGTTCCAGCAAAGGAAAAGTAGCTAACACAGCGAATTATATTTAACCTTCTAGCTGTACTCTGGGTTTTTTGACCCAGAGCAGTTTTAAAGTTTGCAGAATTTTTGTAATATTTTAAATACAAAAGTGATATTTCGCGACTTTTCGAGTTATTTTAGAAAAAGTCAGTATATATTGTAATTACTTATAAATTACTTTATATAATACTAAAATAAAAGATATAAAAAAATACGTATATGTCAATTAAATAGTGAGTTCTCACCATTGGATCCATTTAGACTCTGAACATGGTCAAAGTATAGCGTGATTATATTAGTGACGATCGTCTCTGCATTATCGACATTGTTCGAGTTCGTCATCGACTCCAGCATCTCTTTAATATCTTTGCTGCATTAGCAAATCTGCTCACTTGTAACGTTCAATTTTGCCCGACGAGAATCATAGGCCTGCCGAATCAGTCATTTTTTTCCGTGTTTACACTGAGAAATAAATGTACTAAATTTCAAACATTTGTTTGGACAGTACTGTGAAGATATTCGTTTAAGTTAAGTGATTATTTTCTAAAATTAAAGAAAAAAATTTCTATTTAAAACTTCTTTATTTAATTTTGGAAAATAACACATATTCATGTAAGTTCTATATATACAAGAAATACAAAAAGGATAGCGTGATTATATTAGTGACGATCGCCTCTGCATTATCGACATTGTTCGAGTTCGTCATCGACTCCAGCATCTCTTTAATATCTTTGCTGCATTAGCAAATCTGCTTACTTGTAACGTTCAATTTTGCCCGACGAGAATCATAGGCCTGCCGAATCAGTCATTTTTTTCCGTATTTACACTGAGAAATAAATGTACTAAATTTCAAACATTTGTTTGGACAGTACTGTGAAGATATTCGTTTAAATTAAGTGATTATTTTCTAAAATTAAAGAAAAAAATTTCTATTTAAAACTTCTTTATTTAATTTTGGAAAATAACACATATTCATGTAAGTTCTATATATACAAGAAATACAAAAAGGATAGCGTGATTATATTAGTGACGATCGCCTCTGCATTATCGACATTGTTCGAGTTCGTCATCGACTCCAGCATCTCTTTAATATCTTTGCTGCATTAGCAAATCTGCTTACTTGTAACGTTCAATTTTGCCCGACGAGAATCATAGGCCTGCCGAATCAGTCATTTTTTTCCGTATTTACACTGAGAAATAAATGTACTAAATTTCAAACATTTGTTTGGACAGTACTGTGAAGATATTCGTTTAAATTAAGTGATTATTTTCTAAAATTAAAGAAAAAAATTTCTATTTAAAACTTCTTTATTTAATTTTGGAAAATAACACATATTCATGTAAGTTCTATATATACAAGAAATACAAAAAAGATAGCGTGATTATATTAGTGACGATCGCCTCTGCATTATCGACATTGTTCGAGTTCGTCATCGACTCCAGCATCTCTTTAATATCTTTGCTGCATTAGCAAATCTGCTTACTTGTAACGTTCAATTTTGCCCGACGAGAATCATAGGCCTGCCGAATCAGTCATTTTTTTCCGTATTTACACTGAGAAATAAATGTACTAAATTTCAAACATTTGTTTGGACAGTACTGTGAAGATATTCGTTTAAATTAAGTGATTATTTTCTAAAATTAAAGAAAAAAATTTCTATTTAAAACTTCTTTATTTAATTTTGGAAAATAACACATATTCATGTAAGTTCTATATATACAAGAAATACAAAAAAGATAGCGTGATTATATTAGTGACGATCACCTCTGCATTATCGACATTGTTCGAGTTCGTCATCGACTCCAGCATCTCTTTAATATCTTTACTGCATTAGCAAATCTACTTACTTGTAACGTTTAATTTTGCCCGACGAGAATCATAGGCCTACCGAATCAATCATTTTTTTCCGTGTTTACACTAAAAAAAATGTATTAAAATAAATGTACTAAATTTCAAACATTTGTTTGGACATTACTGTGAAGATATTCGTTTAAGTGATTATTTTCTAAAATTAAAGAAACAAATTTCTACTTAAAACTTCTTTATTTACTTTTACAAAATAATGACTGAATTTAAACAAATATCTTTACAGTACTGTCCAAACAGACGTTTTCTCTAAAACGTCTAGAAATTTAGTAAATTTTTTCCTCAGTGTAGTCCCACGCGCAAAAATTGCGCTGGCGACGGTTTTCCCAGTGATCGCGGGACATCGGCGATTAGCACTCACGCGGCACACGCTTGTCATGTGGGAACAGAGCGCAGGGGAGAGCTCTGCTAGCCGTCACTTTTGGGATCGCTGAGTCCATTGATCGCATGTTCGCTGATGTACACACCGCGCGTTCCGCAGTGAGGATCGTCGTCTTGCACGAGGGCGCATTCGAAGACGCGGCCGGGCCGCGTGCATGGACGCGCTGTCGTAATCGGAATACCAGATTGTTAAGTATCCCGGCTATCTCGGGTATGCGTGACGGTAGCGTTGTCACTTTGCGCAGCTACGTAAACGTTCGGCAAGTGCTCGCGTACCAGGGGTAGCTGCCGCGCGCGCGTACGCGCCACCGAGCAGAATCCTATGCAAATATGCTGAAAGCATAGCTGGAACGCTCGCGGGGTTTTAACGCGCTACTTAGCCCGCGCGTTACGTGCGTCTCGACAGATCGATTTGCCTAACCCGCCACCTTGTCTCACCGCGGGATCCTCGTATGCTCGCCCGGCTATCGATGGTCGCGGCAGCTGGCCGCGAAAGTGTTGTCTGCGACGCGCGATTTACTTCCACGAGTCGGTGGAACGTCGATGGTGATACGCGATCAATGAAGCGGATTCGCGAGTGCCGTTGATGGAATGACCTGGCCAGTAGATGTGAACAGTTCAGTAGGAAACTCCAATATTTGAACAGACGAAGCCAGGTTAACCTCCTGTGACACACTTTTTTGACATAATCACATCATCCGTGAGTTGCCTTTGGTTACTCACTTGAATCATAAAGTACGCCACGTACCTTAAGGGGACGCCATAGTTGAAAACTTTACTAACAGAATAGTGACTCTTCCCGGCAAAGTTCATGTCGTATTGGTTGCGCGGAATTACAAATGCTTCTGCACAATGAACGTACGTGCAAAAATGAATTGGGGCATTGCTCAGTATGTGACGAAAATGATAAAAAATTTCAAATCTCGAGCTGTCAGTTGGCGTAAATATTTGCCTGGCACTAAAGTTTGTACATATCGAACGTGCGTTCCCTCTCCGCTCAGGAAAATTTCAAAGAACGTTGCTGTACCTTCACAACTGCATTCAGAAACTTGAAAATATACGAAGAGTTTGCAAAAAGATTTCTATATATGCATAGTCAGATTTCCCGTCAAATATGATAAAACAAAGCAGCACGCACTTATGTAAGCTCTACATATACAAGAAATACGAAAAGGATAGTGCGATTGTTATAATGATGATCGTCTGTACGTTAACCAATATTTTTGCAGTTCATCATCCACTTTGACATCCTTAATATTATAATATTATAATAAATATCTCTTAATATTATGACAAATACTGCAAACTATTCATTTGCAATGGGTGGTGTTCAATTATTGGACAGGTCATCCTATCGTCATCGTGTGAATCTGTCAGCTTGACTCGTTATTCGCCACGATCTGTTGTCTCTAGCGTCGACCCCGCCACAGGAAGAAAGAAATTTTTATGCGGTTATCCCTCCACTACATCGGGCGGGTAATGCGATTCTGAGCCGCGTGTACCGCGATAAGGCGTTATAAACGTGTAAACAGGAAAATTGGTAGACTGTAACGCCACGGCCTAATCTCGCTTTTGACTGTAAACCGCCACGCTCGATTACCATAATACGATTTATTTCCATAAAACAGTCGATCGTGAGCGACTATCTGAGCAGTCGCGTCTTCCCGCACGGAGTCTTTAGCGCGGAATATATTACGTTTACGGACACCCGCATAGAAATTTCGCAAGATCACCCCAGATGTGGAATAGATTCCGCTTCGAAACTCGCCGCTGCCCGAACAGAGAGACGCAATTTGGTGGCGACTTTATTAGTCAATTAGTAAACGTCGCGTCCCACATGAACGGTTCGTATTGCACTTATATCTGTCACGTAGAATGACAAAAAAGAAATATGAAAAGAATGATACCGCGATTTGTTTAGAACAATGTCATATTATGTCACATAAAATTTAATATGCAAATCTACATGCAGCTTTTATTAGACCTGCTGCATCAATATAAACAAAGATTTACATCATTTAATGATGTAAAGTTGATGATTAATTTAGTACGATACATTTGCCTCATAAATATACAATAATCGAGTTGATTATAGAGTTTCTATCATCGATTGTTTCACGTCGTAATGATCATAAAAGTATTTAATAAAAATACGGAAGAAATAGAGTGATCGAAATTTGCTGAAAACAATACGTCATGTAAAGTATAATATAAAAATCTGAGTGTGACTTTTAATAAATTTGTTGATGCTTCATACTCTATTAAGGTAATGTAGTATGTAAACTTTACTGTAACTTTAAGTACGTTAAGTAACGAAATTCGGCAACGTCGACTTCCTCGCGACTGATCATACTGATATTTTTATCACATAGAATAACGAAATAGAAATACGAGAAAGTATGAAAAAAATGATCATAATTTGCCACAAACAATGTCATGTTAAATGTAATATGAAGATCTGAGTGTGACTTTTAATAAATTTATTGCTGCATCGGTATAATAAAAAGAATTATATCAACGTTGAAACTTCATCAAATTATCCGATATAAATCATGGTATGTTATAGAAAGTGTGATACAAATTCACTGTATCAATATACAATTGATACAAATATACTGTATACAAATTGATTAATTTACATCATTGTAAATTATATACTGATACGTGATGGTACAAATTTAATAAAATTTTACATCGTTGTAAAGTATACAAAGATGATACAAACGCATTGTTGGATGATATAAATTTAACTATTGATTCAAAACATTTGCTTAGTAAATGTAATTGAGAACATTATAGAGTCTCTATCATCAATTGTCTCCCGTCATGGTGATCATGAAAGTCCATCTAAACATCGGCAATCACCCGACGACAAATCGAAGAGAGAATCACTTTGTAGACGAAATAAATCCTTATTCCTCGCTTCGCACTTTTACTTGGCTTGAGAAACAATTCATAGAGTAATATCGTTCGCGCAAACATGTTTGAACAAAGACGTAAAAAGTTTTATTAAAACTTCTTTGATCGCGCGCTGAGACGGGTAAGAGGAAAAAAAGAAGGAAGAAAGAGAGAGAGAGAGAGAGAGAGAGGGGAGGTAGAGAGAGGAAAGGAACACGCCACTAGTTATGTACTGGAGTTATGTAATTGACTTACTGATTATTATAACAGAAACGTTGTTATTAGTTGCTACACGGCCGATTAATTAATTTTGCAACGAAATCTCGCAACAACGCTCGGACGAAAAATTCACGTGCGCCGCGCAGCCACTGCGCTGCTGACCGATATTAATGCCAAATACCGTTTATTCAGCCCGACGACCACAACAAAGATAAATACGCTGAAAGATGGATGCACTCATAAGTCCGAAAACCCGCTGCGTATTATAATGTGAGCGCGTATCGCGCGCGCTGGCCCGCGGCCGCATAGCTCCGCGTAATGCATACACGTCCAACGAGAATTGGATTTCAAAGTACGAAAAGTAGCCTTCGAGTTTCCTTGAATGTTCATCGCGTAGTATTCGGGAGCGGTGCGAGGCCGCTGCTCCTGGAAAGGTCTCCAGAGGGGAGCGCCGAGCACGAACGCCTCAGGTTCTATCTCCGACGCGCGTAATTCGAGACCCAGTCCGCCGTTCGATTATAATTTCATTTGCCCGAATTCGCACGATTAATGCGGCCGTGTCGACCTATTCCCTCTAATTAAATCCTACATGGCAGCCGAGGTATTCCAGTCCAATTTTAGACTCGGTCGTGAAGATAATCGACGAGCCTCGACCGGTCGCACGCTCTCTCGCTCGCTCGTTCGCGGCCGGCCGCGCGAAAACGCGAGATTCTGAGCGTGACGCGGGAATCGATGGCAGACTCACCTCAGTTCGATGCCTTGGCTCCACTTGTCATTTATGCTAACGATCAAGTCGCGCGGCTGTATCTTCTTATCGCCGCTGCACTTCGGAGTAGTCACTTTGCCGGGCGATTGTGCACCAAGCGCAAACGACAACTACGACTCGCACACGTACTGCTTCGCGATGATGCAGTGGACGTCCAGCGCGAACGATAACGGGATCAAGTGTCCTCCTCAGCCTCTCTCTTTCTCTCTTTCCCCCTCTCTCTCTCTCTCTCTCTCTCTCGCAGTGTCTCTCGTCCTCTGAGGGTGGTGGTTCTCTCGCGCGGTTTGACTCACGTAGAGTTCCAGCCGGAGCGTACGTACGAACAGGCGCGCTCAGGGTTAAGTCAGTCACGTATCGTTGCAACCCTCGTCGCAGTCTACTGCACTGTCACGGTGCCGCCACTTCTCCACCCCGTCGATTTAGCGGATCCCCCGAGCCAGCGATTCTAATCTACCAATTCCTCGCGAGCGAGCGAGCGCGCGCACACACACTGCCGGGGCGACGCGATAAAATCCGTAACGCGAAACTCACGAACTCTCGAGACGAATCGATGTCGAATTCAGGAACTACGACGCGACGGTGTCACGAGAGACGACACGGCCGAGCATCGGTCCGCTGTCTCTCTGTAATCCGAGGGCGAACGCACTCAGCCGCAGTGTTCAGCGATTCAAATTGAACATCGTACGGTCTGTGTCGTGCCGCGGGAGCATGGCACTCGGCGCACTCGAGGACGGCGACGGCGACGAGCGGCGATCGCCTTCAGCTCCGGGAGACGCTTCCTCACATCCGCAGGACGCGAAGGACCGCCGGCGACGAGGGGAGTCGCGCCAAGGTTTAAGGGAGAGAGAGAAAGAGAGAGAGAGAGAGAGAGAGAGAGAGAGAATTCGGAATGCGCTCCAGCTGATCCACGCCGATTGAATGAGAAAGGGGTAGGAATGCGTGGAACACACAGTAGAGTAACCTGAGAGCGAGCCGCGACAACGTGTGTGTTTACCCGCGCAACGACGTAAACACTCCGCACGAAAGCACTCGACTGCCAGCAGGATGACCGAGGGGTGACCGAGGGGTGACCGAGCGGCACAGTTCGGTTGCTCGCGCAGTAGCTTGGTAACGCGGCGCAACAGTGCGCAAGTTGTGCTTTTGTGCGGCAAATGCGGACTCCGCTACGAGGACAGCACCTATGATCTCTCTCTCTCTCTCTCTCTCTCTGTCTCTCTCTCTTCCTTCCCCTTCGTCTCTCTTCCACTCCCTCTCTCTCTCTCTTTTTCTCTCTTTCCCTCTGACTATTTCTACTTGACTCTCTGCGCTTTTCGTACGCTTTTCCACCCTTCCGCTTTTTCCCTCTCTTTATGTGCCAACGTTTTTACCCCTTTTCGCTGCGTTTTGCCTCTTCCGCTGACTACCTTCTGCCGTTGCTCTCCCACCGATTCCCCTACGCCCTGCCGTCCTTGCCTCGCGTTTCACCGACCGACTGACTGACTGACTGTCGTCCTTCTGTCTACCTGCGTCGCGCGGAAGAGCGGCCACGGTGGATCGCGAAAAGTAACTGGCGAGCCAGCCGACCCCGATTGGCTCGAGTCTGCGCCCTAGCGACAACTCGGGTATACCGGATATAAAATATAGACGCCTAGTGTGTACGTATACCTACGCGCCGCTCTGCGCGGTACGCGGTAACACGGGGGTTGAAAAGGAGGAAACTCCTCCCCCTGCTGCCCCTCACCGACTCTCGTCCTCCCGTTACCTGCTCTCCTCTTATTCTATTTTCACTCACCGTACCAGTAGTAGTAGTAGTAGTCTCTCTCTCTCTCTCGCTTCCTTCACCGCGCACGTTCACTTCGTATCCTCTCCTCTCCCTCCCGCCACCCTCTCGCTCACCCTCTCCCTCTCTCGCTTTCGCTCTCGCTCTTCGCCTCCTCCCTACCTCTTTGCCTCTCTCACCTACATCTTATCCTTCCTCTCTGTCTTCCTCTCTATCTCCTTCATTCGTGACTATGCGTCTACCGCAGCGGCCCGATGTGTTCACGCTGATATTGCTGCTACATTGTAACCCTTGATGAGACCTCAAGGTGCACACACATCTGTGTGCGAAAGAAAAGGACGCGAGTCGTGGCGCAAAGGGGGTATATTTGTCACGAAACGAGCCGCGCGTTAAACGCGCGCTGGATTCGTTTTGCGAATTAACGGCATTAGACTGCTTGCTCCAGACGAGTTCTTACAATGAGAAGCAGACACGGTGACAGATGGATCTGGACGTTTATGCGTATGTTTCGCCCGCAATTAAATTCGCGATCCGCGATGCGCCGTTTACAGCTCGTTGCCGAGGTCTTCCATTTAGAGCCGCACCGCGGCATCCTCCTCGAGTCTTCTCCACACAAGTTACATTGTTATTCATAACAGGAGGAGGTAGTTTGACGGAGCCTGTGGCAAAGCCCATTATCTTAACACGGCTACGGCGGCGAAGTCTTAAAATTGAACGCATTTCTCTCGGTAGTCTAATTACTCATTAGTGCGGCCCAGCCGGTGATTCGAACATCATCCCAACACAACCGAAAACTTGGCAACGGCTATTATAGCTGCTCGTAAATCCGTTTTCACGGCTGCTTTAACCAGACGCGGTAACAGGTTTCAGGGTCCCGATTTCGTCTGAATTATACGCTATATTAAATGACTCGGCTTGCATCGCCATTACAGTTTGTCGCTCGACAAAGTAGATGCGCTCGTTCTATTTCGGCCGGATCATTACCGTTAGTTAATGGCCGCGAAGCAGCGCAGAATTCATATATTAGTGGAGAATTTGTGACAGCTCGCAATACCAATACACGTACGGACGAGCGCAAGCGCCCGGATAGACAGATGCATGTAAATTCGACAACTTTATTAGTCGCGCGCGATGTGCAAAGCATAGTATCCCTTGTGAGTGGTTCATACGGCACTCATATTTATCACGACGAAACAGAAATACAAGAAAAATTGTGACAATCAAAACAAAAAAATGTCATAAAAAGTGTAACGTGAAAATCTGAGAATAACTTTTAAGTAAATCTGTCGCTATTAATATAACAAAACATTTACATCTTTGCACGATATAAATTGAATGATTAATTCAATACGGTATAGTTGCGCTGCACATAAATGTAATTAAAAATGTTATAAAGTTTTCATCATTGATTGTCTCACGTCGTGACAATCATGAAAGTTTATCTGAGCGTGTTTGCAAGCATTTATAGCTTTTTAATAATGCAGCTGTTATATTTACGTATATTTACGAGCGATTCATGGCACTCGTATTTATCGCATATAAAATGGCGAAATGTGAAAATACAAAAGAAATATGAGAAAATAATTATCGTAATTTCCTCAAAATAAAACGTCATAAAGTATGCAAACGTCATAAAGGTCTCAGTGTAACTTTTAATAAATTTATTGCAGATATTGCATATCAGGATAAAAAGAAATTTACATCATTGTATGATTAATTCCATAGTATATTTGCCTCCACCATTTATATTCCATAGAGTATATTTGCCTCCCACGTGCGACAAAAAAAATAGTAGAGTTTTCATCATTGATTGTCTCGCATCGTGACAATCATGAAAATCTTTCTGGTCGTATCCGCGTAGTTTTGCGTAGCGCCCACCACCGTGTCAAATCTCTCGCAATGAACTTTTTAATTTACCTCTTATTCTTGCGCTTATAATTATAGCCGTGAATCGTGTTTCCCGTTTACGCGCGTTATGACGGAATACTTCGTGAGTTGTACGCGCTTGTTTCCCCTCGATTACCGGCGCAACGGGATGTTATTAAACTCGGAATAATACGTCAGCTCATTATACGTCACGCGTTAACATCACGTAGAGACGTCGTGCGCTTTTTCGTTGAGAGCACGCGAGAGAAACGCGGAAGGCGCAAGAAACGCGGTGCGGGCGCAGATGCGAGTCTGCTCGAGCATTCCCGAAGGCGTAAGCGATGTTGGCCATGAATAAACGATCGTAATCCCTCATTCAATCGCTCCGCACCCCACGCTCGATAACGCGCACTTATTTTTGCGAAAGAGAACTACGAGGGCGTCGCGTTACACGTGCGTTACGGCCACGACGAGAGAGAGATAGAGAAAGATAGAGATAGATAAATAGATAGGTAGGGAGAGAGAGAGAGAGAGAGAGAGAGAGAGAGAAAGAGAAAGATAGAGATAGATAAATAGATAGGTAGGTAGGGGGAGAGAGAGAGAGAGAGAGAGAGAGATAAATAGATAGGTAGGTAGGGAGAGAGAGAGAGAGAGAGAGAGAGAGAGAGAGAGAGAGAGAGAGAGAAAGAGAGAGAGAGAAAGAAAGATAGAGATAGATAAATAGATAGGCAGGTAGGGAGAGAGAGAGAGAGAGAGAGAGAGAGAGAGAGAGAGAGAGAGAGA
>NW_022639506.1:1419072-1433973 GCF_010583005.1 Odontomachus brunneus | reverse complement strand
GAGAGAGAGAGAGAGAGAGAGAGAGAGAGAGAGAGAGAGAGAGAGAGAAAGATAAAGATAGAGATAGATAGAGATAGATAGAGATAGATAAATAGATAGGTAGGGAGAGGGAGAGAGAGAGAGAAAGATAGAGAAAAATAGAGATAGAGATAGATAAATAGATAGGTAGGGAGAGGGGGAGAGAGAGAGAGAGCAACGGGCGAGCTCGTAAACGACTCGCACTACTGCGAAACGAAGAACACCGACGTAAGGATGCTGTCTGTATCTACTTAGCCCGGTCGGTGGCAGAAGACAGTCGCGACAGCTCCACTAGAACGTAACGGCGTGTGTCTTCCGCCAATTAGCATTCATCTAGGCGCGGCTGATACAGTGAGCGGCGCGTAACGCGAATACGTTAATTCCGCCATCGCTATTGCGTTAGCTTTGCGCCTTTGCTGTTTCGCTTAACCGCGTATTCCGCGACCGCACAATGTAAACGGAGAGCGCCAACGTCATTCCGATGCATCAAGCCTCGTTGTACACGTACGTGGAGAGCAGCCCTCCTGCGTAACAGGAACAGACGTGTTCGTCGTGATAACCTACCTTCAGAACGTGTGGAATTACTCGATAAGCTCACGTTCCACCGGGCCGGAGCCAATTCTAGGCTACACGAAAGAAAACATCCCGGCGCTGTCAGCGTTTCCCGGGGATCTAGAGTAAACAACATGACTAAGCCCGTGAATCGACTCCGCGCTTTCGGCGAATACGCATAATCCCGAAAAATCAAAGTGCTACACTTTGAGGCGTGGGACAATCTGAAAACTAAATAACGGGAGCGCGCACGCGCGTGCCAAAATACAATTTTCTCAAAATATTGATGCCACTGTTCCGACCCCGATTGTCACAATCTCGAAAACTGAGTACTGGGACAATCTGCCGAAATACTGAAAGCATCAAGCTGTCCCATGAAGTTGCATGACGGCTTATTGGCAACTTCATACTTTCAATATTTCGAGGGATTGTTCCTGTGTATGTACTCGATTTTCGGAATTGTAACTTTTCGGGACAATGCGTGCTTTCAATATCCCGGGAAAATTGTATTTCAGTATATTGTCCCGGAGGTATTCGGTTATTGGGATTGTAACTTTTCAGAATGTTGTCCCACTGTTTTAGAATTTCGGTATTCCCTTTCTCTGAATTATGCATGTCCACTGCGTTTCCACTTATTATTCATGCGTGAGTCAAAACGGTCAAATTATTTTTACGTATACATGGAAAAAACGATATAGTTGATCCATACAGAAATCTAGTTGTGCCAACCAGATTCAATAGTAAAATACGGAACAACTATTTATGTGGTTGCTGTGACCAAAGAGCAATGGCTGAGTTACTTATGTTGCAACAGTGATAATATATGGTTAATACAAACGCGGCTCATTACAAAAAATGTTCTATCAAACAAAAAATATTCCTTATGAGTTATTTTAAGTATTTTAACTATTTTTCCGTATATCTTTTTTTCATTATTCTTTGTATTATTATTCTTTTTATTCTTATTCTTTTCAATATTATTATAAATTAAGTTTAAAATCAAAATATCAAACATGAATGTAATAAAAAAATCGAAGAGTATCATTACGTGACAACTATAAATGTATATTTATACACTCAGAACCAGTTTTCACATGTATACATCTCTAGTTGTGCGCGTAGTGAATTGCTTTTGTTTTCTAACATCGCTGCTTTGCAATATAGCATTGATTAATGCAATTGTATCGATATTTAGCTTGTCTATGCAAAATGATCCCCTTACTAATTTCTGGTTGCCACAACCAGATCACGCGCAACTTCATTGATGTAGTTGACACACCAAAGTAAGTAAGTCAAATCAACCATACACATAACTATCATACAAAGATATGTAGAATGATGCAGCTATTTGTTTACAACTAAATATTTTTTGTTACGTGCACCACATCTCTTTTTCCGTGTAGTTACGCGTGTATGTGTGTGTGTACGCATACATATATATGTCGTGCGTGCGCGCATGTTTGTTGTGTATATGTACCGCTACTTTCTATTCTCATTCTGATGGTTTTCTCGCAGGAATTCCAGTTGTAATATGAAAGTGGCGCTTTAATATCCTAATTATCGATTAATCGCATATCGCGTGGCTTTCTACCATACCAACCGAATCGATCAATACTCTCTTCTACTTTCTTATCCATACAAACAAATCTAAATTTCATTTCTACGAAAAAAGAGAGGGGGAAAAAGTGAAATACCAAGTCGAGTTTTTCACATTCCACTCTAACTTTGCAAGTAGAACTTGAAAAAATAATGAGAATTATACGTTTATTTCCACAGTTAGAAATCTTACGTTTATCAACTGTGTATCTTCAAAAGCGAGTCTTCAAATCATTATAAACTTTGACATATAACCGAATTTATTAAGAGAAAATGTTTTTATCATATAAGTTATGTCAAAACAATTAATATTATATATACAATATGAAAAATAAGATAACGTGTTCACGTTTGTATTCACATTCACATTATGTGAACAAAAAATGTTCTATCAAACAAAAAATATTCCTTATGAGTTTTTTTTATGTATTTTAACTATTTTTCCGTATATCTTTTTTTCATTATTCTTTGTATTATTATTATAAATTAAGTTTAAAATCAAAATAACAAACATAAATGTAATAAAAAAATCGAAGAGTATCATTTAATTAACATTCGTAATTTATCGTTAACATACCACAAATAAGTTATTTTTATACAAAATTTAGAGTAAATCTTCTAGGACATGTAAAAAATGTTAACATTTTATTACATTACATTACAAATTAACATTTTATTTTTTATTTTATATATATAATACTATTGACTTATCTTGATGCTATAAATAATTACTTATTACTATAAATAATTACTTATTACTATAAATAATTACTTATTATTATTGAGACTCCATATTGAGACTCGAAGAAGAACTTATTCAAGAATTATTTAATATTCCATTTATATTTATTCACTTTACGGAAGCTGCGAGAATTTTAATATTAGTTTTGATCGAGAAGACCTCCGGAATCGGTTTCCAATTTTTACTATTTATCCTTCTTTCTTTTCTCCCGCGTAATGTACTCATTGCGCGCATTTATTACAAGTGTACTCCTGCGCACCTGAACCTGTTTTACCTCGATAATTCGTCTGAATGTTCCTCACCTGAAATACATCAAATTATCAGCTAGAGTTAACGTGAAATGGCTTGAATATTTGCGATCGTGTTTTTGTGAAAAGAACGCAAGTAAGATATACCACAATTCTTGAAACAGTTAAGACGAGGAACAGTTAGCAGTAACGACGATTGCAATAATTTTGCAAATGCATAATACAGAATTACTCAACTTAAACGGAAGAATTTAAATATTTCATAAAGCGTCGTCAAAAAGGCTTCGATATATATACACTTTTAGTCTGAAATTGTTGAAGACACTTTATAAGCGCGAGAGGATAAGCGCGTCAATGCATATTTATAATTTTGAATATGAAACTTCATATTCAATGCATAGATCTATTAATTACGACGTAAAAAAAAAACATACAGATAACATCTGGCATAAACTTTTTTTAAGCTTCAAATATATTGGCGCTGTGGTTTGTGTAAAATCGATTCGACGTATATGTTTGTATAATAATTAATCAAAGAATGCACTTTGTAATACGCCGCGCCCGATATTCAATACCCTCTGTTCGTTGCATCTACTATCTTCGTTAAATTTCGAAGCACGTACCGCAAAGCGACGTGTTTATTATATTCGCAGAATAACCCACCTGCCTACTGGATTATCTCTATGTAGTAGAAAGAGCTCGCATAATATTTGAATGAACGTCTGATCTGACATTTCCATAATATCCATATATATCCATTGTAGAGAAAGGCGAATTTAAGAGCCAGTTAACAATGAAAGAGACAGACAGAGAAAGAAAGGATGAGGAGAATAAACAACTTTTATCCACGTTAAATAATTATAACCGCTCTCTGCCTCTGGTGAGCCTCCATTTGCCGCTGTATTGCAAATTTGGGGATGCAGTGCTATGCGTTTATTATTATATAAACGGAGAAAAGCTATGCGCGCGACAGTCCAGCTAAGGAGAATGTCTATTAAAAGAGAGAAAAAGCGAGAGAGAATCAGACACGCAATAGGCTGTTTTTCATGTCATAGTTAAGAAATATGATTGTGATTGTGCCTGGCGTAATAACATCCCTTAGACAACTCGTGCATGGCATAGACTCGGACTAGTCACTTGTTATGCATGATACATTGCGGCATGCTTTCTACGTGTCTTCGTTATATCTCTGTTCGTATCTTCTCATAGTGTGATAGAGAGCGCGCTCTATTACGTGAGTATCGACAATAACGTATCTCTTATCTCGGAATATAAATAGCATATATGTATATATCTGCCAATTCTTCTATATTATCTCCTTCTTATATAATCTTTAGGACACATTAACGTTCCAAGTGCTTGTCCCAATTAATTATCAAATATGTCAAAATCGGAATAAAGAGTTCTCCCATTATTACTGTTTTCCTCTTTTCTTAAATTACACTTTATATCCGTTAATAACTTAAAACTGATACTTCGTATCACGAATCAAAACCAAAATTTTTAATTGACTTCTAACATAGATTAATTTCCACTTTAGCGAAAACATAAAATTTGATGTCTTTCGCACTTACATCACTATGCTAATTAATTTTTATTTCACAGAAGGGCGATTTCACTACCATCGAAAGCGCACTAATTTTCTCCTACTAATAGTTGTTGTTTCAAATCGTTACGACGTCTACGAATCAAGTTATTGACGTTTGTATTGATCTTCGCTCTCGATCGGCCGACGCTATCGCTGTTGGATAGGATCATAACGTGACACAGGAGTAGAAACAATAGCCGCGTCCTACAGCTATTGTTTCCAGTAAGTCACCTTACGCTATACACACGCGGCGAGCGCAACCATGGACATAGTATACATGGACTCCGAATGGCCTATGTTTTGTCGTCTAATAGAGTGAAGCAAACATCTAGAAAGAGAGCGAGAATAGAGGGGTTATAGTTTTCTTCCTATTTTGTCACTTTTTTGTTGGGTGTGCATCCATTTCTCGTTTCCATAATATTATAGAGCGCAACAACACCCCGACTAGATTGGCAAGTAAAAGTCTTACTTAAATCTTATTGCACACTTTGTCTGTGCAGAAAGAGACAGAGAACAGAGGGGCTGTACATACTGGCTTCTCTTATCTGACTGTATGCGGAGTCTACGTATATTCCCGAGCAAAAATGTATCTAGTAGAGCAGATTTCAAGTCTAGATAGTAATGACTAGATAAGTTTTCTAGCCAGTCACTAGCTCGTGACTGGCTAAATATTCCTATTCAATCTTTTGAATGTCAGGACTATCTAATGACTACACCAATTACGTAGATAGTGACTAAATGAAAAAGAATACACAGTAATGAGATAGGAAATCAATGGTAAATCCTGAATTGTAAACTTTGACATATAACCGAATTTATTAAGAGAAAATGTTTTTATCATGTAAGTTACGTCAAAGTTAATATTATATATACAACATGAAAAATAAGATAACGTGTTCATGTTTGTACACATTCACATCATGTAAACAAAAAATGTTCTATCAAACAAAAAATATTCCTTATGAGTTATTTTATGTATTTTAACTATTTTTCCGTATCTTTTTTT
The DNA here is from genome assembly GCF_010583005.1 of Odontomachus brunneus. Classification (NCBI taxonomy): domain Eukaryota; kingdom Metazoa; phylum Arthropoda; class Insecta; order Hymenoptera; family Formicidae; genus Odontomachus; species Odontomachus brunneus. The sequence continues at coordinate 1,428,223 of NW_022639506.1, read as the reverse complement.
CATTATTCTTTGTATTATTATTATAAATTAAGTTTAAAATCAAAATAACAAACATGAATGTAATAAAAAAATCGAAGAGTATCATTTAATTAACATTCGTAATTTATCGTCAACATACCACAAATAAGTTATTTTTATACAAAATTTAGAGTAAATCTTCTAGGATGTGTAAAAAATGTTAACATTTTATTACCTTACATTACAAATTAATATTTTATTTTTTATTTTGTATATATAATACTATTGACTTATCTTAATGCTGCAAATAATTACTTATTACTATTGAGACTCCATATTGAGACTCGAAGAAGAACTTATTCAAGAATTATTTAATATTCCATTTATATTTATTCACTTTACAAAAGCTGCGAGAATTTTAATATTAGTTTTGATCGAGAAGACCTCCGGAATCGGTTTCCAATTTTCACTATTTATCCTTCTTTCTTTTCTTCTTAATGTACTCATTGCGCGCATTTATTTATCCTGAATAGAAATTGGATATCAGAATTGCTTAGTAACTGTACCAATTATAGTTATAAGTTATTTTTTTGTATCTACACTGAGAGAAAGATTATCTTAAAATCAACAAATATTTCCTTGGTGGGTGCCATTAATATATTTACTTAAATCTACATTCTCTTTACTTAAATCAAATATTGTTAATTTAAATCAAGTAAACAATATTTGATTTAAGTAAAGAGAATGTAAATTTAAGTAAATATGTTAATAGCACCCACCAAGGAAATATTTGTTGATTTTAAGATAATCTTTCTCTCAGTGTAACTACTAGATAATTTTTCTGGTACAGCCACTAAGAGAAGTGAGCGTTACATTCCTAGCTAGTAGCGATGTAAGACACAACTTTTCTGTATTATTACTAGACAATCACTAGATTCAATTTTTGCTCGGATTATATCTATGGTCTCTTTCTACATGTTGGCTTCACTTCTCTGGCCGTAGTATGCGGGGTCCATGTATACTACGTCCATGAGCGCGACTCGCTATTCCCACTCTGTGACTCAGATAAGCATGATTGCTCTGACCACGCAGTCATTGTGACTACATAGTCGTTCACCTCACTTTGGAAGAGCGTGGCATGGATCATAGTGCGCCGGCATGAGAACAAATGCCAGCGGTGAGAACAAATGCGTGCGTTCGCACGAATAGAAGACCAAACACCTGATGGCGATACCGCGGCTTTAGACGGCTATAACTCGCTAATAAGTCAACGTAGCGACAATGAAATTAAAATCTCTTCGGGCATATGCAGCTCCTTAAGGGGATGCTGAAGCTGAAAACTTTACCGACAGAGCACTGACATTTTTTCTGCAAAGTTTACGTCGTATCGGTTACACAGAATTACAAATGCTTTTACGCAATAAAAGTACGTGCAAAGATAAATAGGAGCATTGCTCAATATGTGATAAATTCGAAAAAAATTTTAAATGTAAAATCTCAAACTGTCAGTTAGCATAATATTTGCTTAATCCAAAAGTTCCACAGCTTGTATATATTAAAAGTATGAATGCTCCAAACAAAAAAATTTTGAAGAACTCAATTAAATAATAGGAAAAAGGGCTAATTCGATTTAATTAATTCTTTAACTTGTAATGCGTTCGTTTTGTAAACCTTGAGTTTTTTTATATCACTGAAGAGGGTTCATGATTGAGCCAAAATGTTTGATTATTTATATTGAGTATTCATGTTCAATAAATATGCTCTATTTCCTAACACAAGGAACGTTTTATGGTACATAGCACTATTAATCCTGTGCTTGAACTCGAATTAGCCCTTTTTGCTATTATTTAATTGATATCATTGTTATTGAGTTCTTATTTTCTTACTTTAATTTTGAAGAACATTGCTCTACCTTCGCATCTGCATTTGGAGGCTTAAAAATATCGAAAAAGTTTGCAGAAAGATTTCTACACATATATGGTTAGGTTTTCCGTTGAATATGGTAAAACAAATCAACACAAATTCATGTAAGTTCTGTATATACAAGAAATACGAAAAGGATAGCGTGATTATGTTAATGACGATCGTCTCTGCATTATCGACATTGTTCGAGTTCGTCATCGACTCCAGCATTCCCTTAATTGCTATTTGGAAAATTCAAGTATCGTGTTCGAAGCACCTCTTTCATTCACGATAGAATCGTTCACACACATACACATACACACGCAAATTTCCTTTGCCATCTATTATAAACGTAACCTGTTTTAGTGACGAACTTAATTTTATTATTGTAGGTCATCATGAAGAAATAATCTATAACATATTCTCTATATCTACAGAGTGTCTGAATGATAGTCTAGATGTCTCGTGTATGGATAGAACTTGTTGAACCGAGTAGAAAAATTTTCCACCATTTTGTAAACTACCACGGCAATTGTTCACATATTAATAAAACAAAATTAATCTATGCATACGACGTGCTATGAGCTGGATTGGTTCACCCAAATTTTCATAATACTTCTGTAATTAGCGTGTTTATTTACGAAATGTGTGTGGTAAATGATCTCTCTATATTTAGTTTAAATCCAATCTGCACACGAGCATTCGGATACCTAAATCCAGGCACCTTGTATAAATTATATCGTTATGTTCATACATATCTACTTACAAAATGTTATACGATCTCACCCACTGACCTATTGAAATTGCAAAACGGATTTCACTTATGACGTATATTCAAATATGAAAATAGACCATGATTCGTTATAACTTTCTGCACGAGAAAATTGTTGCATATTTCAATATGAATAATTATTTAATAAAAGTTGTATTAATCTCTCTATGAGAGAAAGAGAGAAAGACATTTATATATCTTAAAAAGATATTACATCGAAAAGCTATACATGTCAATATAGAAATAAATACGACCGCATTGTGTGAAATATTTAACGTGCAGAACAAGGATGACACTTTGTCACTGGAATTGTAGCGCAAATTTAAGGAATACAATATGCAATTATTGCGCCCGTCTATGCGTTTGATTGGTTAACGTATAGAAATATCAGCCTGATGAATAGCACGCCACAGCGAACAGTCGCGTTAAACTCGCGCAACTTCCACTGAAATGTATATTGCGGTCAAATGACATTAGTTATGCCGCCTGAGTAAATCAAGGCAAACGAGTGCGGGCCTGTTCTGCAATTTGCGTGTGGAACGATCGTTACGTGCATTTATGCTTTAAACGATGCTTCATAGAACTCAGATATCGATGTAACGAAGAGGTTACTTGTAATACGCAAACGTCTCGTAGTACATCGCGATATGTGTAGATAATAATTGATGTCAATCAAATATGTTAATATTTTAATGCTGTCGTGTACGAGTGAGATTAAACGAATCTAGTCAATGGGATACTTAGTGATTCGTTGCAATTCTCGTCTGTTCCTCGTATTTCTCTTTTAGTATTTTAAGTTTGTTTACCCTAACTTTAGCAAAGAATGCATCAAGTGTGTACTATCCGTCTCAAGAGTTTTACGGCGCGAGCTACTACCGTCCGCTTGAAATACTTTGATTAAACGTCGGCTGAATGTTCCCCTTCTAGTGTAAACAATAAACATTTCTGCGAGATGAAAATTGTATTCTATATCGCGCTTCTTCGCGAATTTCTCTTTGTGCCTGCCTTTAATTATGATAATAACCGGAAATTACATTATTTCTGAAAAACATTTACTATGTAAATTATTTTTATACATATATATGTGTTTATGTAAATAAAATTTGCAAGATAATAAGGCGTTCCTCGAGATCCCTCGAAAGTTATCGATTGCACAAAGCAGACGTATTTCATAGAATCGTAATTATATCTCTTTATCATATATGATGTTGAATTGACGACTTTCTGCCTCTTCCTATCCTCCGACAGTATTTACATCAATACGCGTGCATGTGTCGATAAAATATAAATAAATCTCTTCTACTCATATTCAATAACAACCTGTCATGCCGGAACTCGCGACACAACTTTGCATACGTATAACAAAAGTTGGAAACTTATAAGACGTCAGAAAGTTTCTAAGATAATACAACAAGACGCAAACGCGCTCTGGCAGCGTCGGCAGCACTACAACTTTCCCAATTTGCTATCTATGACTACAACTGCAGATTCTAACTCAATACGCCTTAATATTCATCAAATTGGCCAAGCGTATAACGTCTTTAAGGTCTTCGTCAAACTTAGCCCAGATCAACTAGATAATATTTGCACTAACTTTCCAACTAGGCACATTAGACATACGTGACGTAGTCAGTTTGTAAGATGTCGTAGCGTCTCGCGAAGATGGCATTAATATAATGTAAGTTATAACAGGATATGGATTTGTGAGATATTTCAATATTACGGTCTGCTCATCTTTCGTAAGTTGAATTCATTTCTGTACGGGGAGAATTTTATAGCAAGTATTACGGCAGAATTTTGTAACTGAGAAATAGATCGACATTCTGTCGTAACTAATCCTTTTATCTTATATGTGCTTTTTACATTTTAGAAACTGAAATTTGCTATACTTGTAGCGAGAGATTCACTTTGCTTCTAAGAAACTTACTTCTAGCGAAATATTCCTTAGCAAGGTGGACTTTAAGGAGATGCTGAAGTGGATGAACTCAAAAAATGTCGATACGCAAAGACGATCGTCATTAATACAATCACGCTATCCTTTTCGTATTTCTTGTACAGAACTTACGAAAATGTGTGTTGCTTTGTCATATTCAACGGAAAATCTGACCACGCAAAAAAATGTGTAAAAATCTTCTTGCAAACTTTTCAGATATTCTGAAGCTTCTAAATTCACACGCGAAAGTACAGCAATTTTCTTCAAAATGTTTCTATTTGGAGCATCCACTTTCAGTACATCCATACTTATATACAAGCCGCGAAACTTTTGTATTAGGCAAATATTACGTCAACTGACAAGACCTGAAATTTTACATTTAAATTTTTTTTTTCGTTTTCATCATATATTAAGCAATGCTCCTATTTATTTATGCATGTACTTTTATTGCGTACTCTCTTAAAATGAATCAGTGAATAATCACTGATATCAGTTATAATTATAGCACTGAGCAGTTTCAGTGCTATACTTATAACTGCAAATCAGTGTATATTCACTGCTTTCAATAATGTTTCACTGATTCACTTTAAGAGAGTAAAAAGTACTTACAATTCTGTACAACCCATAAACTTTGCAGAAAAATGTCAATATTCTGTCAATAAAGTTTACAGCTTCAGCACTCCTTTAATGACAGTCCATTCCTACATCTAAAAAACTAAAACTAAAAATCCCTTTAATGACACTCCATTCCTACACCTAAAAAAACTAAAAACATGGTAAAATTGAAAAGAATTTATATGAAAAGAAACTATAATATTCTCTCTCCGTGTGTGATTCTAAATTTACAGCGCAAAAAGTACATACAATTGTATGATTTACGGGTCGGTTTGTTACGTCGCTTCACGAAGATTATATCGGAAAATTGTGCAAAGTGTATTCCTTTGCATATAGACTGCGCTGTACAGACTTTATTATTTAACGTAGTGCAGCAGAGATATCAGATTACGCGATGGTGTTATTGAAATCCATATTAGAGCCGATGTACGACTGGTTCCAATGTCTCTTCAGAGACACTGATGCACTATAAATTACGGAACGTCCCGAAATACTGGCTATTTGCTCTTGACAATAGATACTGCATAAACTCCACGTCGTTTATTTCAGTATCGAGAGGTAGTTTTTGAAGCAACGAGAGAGCGCTCAGAAGGGTCATGCATTAACATTTTAAGTTAAAAAGTAATTACGCCGTCACACACACGCACATCACCACCACCACGTCCGCGGCTTCGAATGAAATGTCCGAACGCAAAGACTTAGTGATTAAAAAACCAAATGTCTGGATATTTAGCTGCCTCTAATAACGCAAAGTGTACTTTATATTGAATTGCATTTTCAGTGTTGCCTCTTTGGCGAAATATTATATTAAATTAATTCACGTTCAAACATTTTCCGCTCTACTTAAATAAAGCAACTACTTTTAATAAAAAGTTGAGCCCGGCCTTTTGCTCGCTCATTGTATCGCGAATGCATCTCGACGGATAGTTTTTAATTACGCGAGTATGCGAGAAGCATCGCGCTAGTACGTTATTTCAGCGTTTCTTCATGAAGGTATAAAGTATACTGGATATATCATGAAGTTTTCATAACTCACGCCACTTACCGTGAATATATGCTCAGCGTGGCAGTATCGTCCCGACGCTACCCCTCGCGTTGCGCGACATTTTATTCTACATTTATGATCACCATAAGCTAAGATCGTTATTCCTGCGGCCGTATTTTTCACCATTATCGGCTAATAGGGTCATAAATCGACGCACGACACAAATGAAAAAGAGTAGTGGCCACGCATCGTTACCGCGCGATGATCCAGCCGATTTGGATTTAGGGCGTCAGATTTCACGATAATGCGCCCGGAGCCGGCAGAACCGTTTTGCGTTGATAAAAAGAGAGAGAGAAACAACGAGAGAGAGAGAGAGAGAGAGAGAGAGGGAGAAAGAAAGAGAGAGCGGGAAAGAGGGCGCGACAACCCCCCTTTCATTCCAGTCATTGGTGCATGTCGTTAAGGATCTACATAAATTATACGACGGAACGACTAATATAAATAGAAATGTAGGTCGGAGAAGAAAGAGAAAGAGGGAGAGAGAGCCGAGTATCCCAAGAGCGGTGACATAAATTATGAATCGCGTATCGAACGTTGAAATAGCGTTTTGTCTCAAGCATCAGTTCGCGCGGCGATCACTATTCATAGTTTGCGTCCAAGATCAACGGCAATTACGCGACGCCCCGTCACATCATTACCGATGCACTTGCTCGTGCAGCTCGTACAAGACCCGTCAGAATATAGAAACTGCTATTTGATAACGTGTATCGAAGAATTATGATGGGGACGCTCGTGAGCGCGCGTCCACATGCATTACTCTTGTTCGCGCGACTCCGATCGCAACATCGCCGTGATACATTGACCCACACTTATCTCCCGCGAGCGACGGCGACTGCACAACCGAGGTCTTAATCCGTTTTAAGTGCACTCCTACGTTCGGCTCCGGTCCGAAAGCGAAGAGGCGCGTAAGAACACTCGCGGAAAGTCTGTTTGCCGCCGCGGCGACAGTGAAATACAGCGGCGCTCGTTAACCAAATTTCGGTATTATCGACTCATTAGCATATCGTCGCCGAGTACCGAGATAGAGATATAAAAACGTTAATCCCGGTTAAGTGCACTCAAGTCCGTCGATCCGTTCGGAATAATGGCGTGCACCCCTTCGCACCCCCTTCGCCCCTCACTCTTCGGCTCCCTCCGCTCTCCCGGTGCTTTGTCTTTCGAGCATCCGCCGTAGGATACCGCAAACGTTACCCACGGCGACTGCAGCAAGACTCACGATCCTACACACAACGGCCCGCGCGCCTTGACAAGTTTACGACATTTAACGGGATGCAAATGCCGCGCGGGAGGCACGTCCGCGCGCAGGTCCAGCCGGACGATAAAGAGTAGAATACACGAGATGTCGGGGGATAAAATGAAGGAAATGGCATCACGAGGAGGAGGAGGAGAGAGAAGGGGAAACCAGCGTAATTACATGGCGTACAGGAGGGACAGCGCAGTATACTCTAATCCTCGTATAACGGGCGAGGAGAGGCGCATCGGCAGCAGGGGTTGGCCAAACGCCAACTGCTAGACAGCAGAGAAGCGGTTGTTTCAGCTGCAAACTATATCACCGCTAACTCGCCACCGCCGCCGCCGCCGAGCGACGCATATGTGCGCGCGAAACGCGCAGTGAGCGCACGCGAGTACTTACGGCCACCAGTTGCCTCTTCTTGCCGCTTCACATAATGGATTACGTGTTACGCTGTGTTCAGCGTTTATCGTTTCGCAGCGAAGAATATTCGAGTATCGAAGGGACAGTTAAAGGACGCGACGCACAGTGGGGCAAAACTGACATTTTTTGTTCAAAATGGTCTAGAGACCTCAAAACTTAACGAAATGAAATAATTTTTTTTTTAATTACTCGTTGAAAGATAACGAAGAAGACTGTCTGAACCGATTTTAGAAAAAATTAAACTCTAAGAACTCCCAACCCTATAATCCCATTAGAAAAATATACAACTCAATAACGAACAACCACAACACATAAATCGGTATTTTAAACTCTAAAACCCCTTCACCAAATAGCTCAGTCACACCAAGCTACAAAAATACAACATAACAATTCCATAACCCCATAACCCAAAGACTTATAACGGAATAACTACAAATCAATTACTACAAGTGACAATAAAATCATAACTCAATAATACCATAAACAATAACCCAATAACTCCATGACTCTATATAATTAAAATGAAAACTATAGTAACTAAAATTAAAAAACTTAAAATTAAAAAAACAAAAAAAGAAAATAACAAGAAAAAAGAAATTGGATGTAAAATCGAACTTGAAAATTGAAGCTTTCTAGTGGTACATCTTAAATACACTTTTTCATTCGAAAAGTGTAGCTAATTCAGGCTGTACTAGACTATAAACAAACTATAGTCTATAGTTACTATAGTTTTTATTTTAATTATATGGAGTTATGGGGTTATTGTTTATGGTATTATTGAGTTGTGATTTTATTGTCACTTGTAGTAATTGATTTGTAGTTATTCCGTTATATTTATGAGAGGAGAATGGAGGCGCACTGAGAGAAAAAAATAGTTGGAATAACTATAATCTCATTATATTTTATAGTTCGTTTTGGCCTCAAACACATTCTTATAGTTCATCTAAACATGAAGATATAGTAGAATGAATACAGATTTATAGTTATCATCTTATTACTTTATATATATAGTAAAGCATCTTTTGAGAGTATAGTTACATGTACCTATATTTGCAAAATATTTCAATTGTATTGACTATATAAAATAATTAATTTCTCTTACCATTCAATATTTAATATCTTACTATATTTTTTATTTCAAATAATTATAATTCTTGGTAAAAATTTCACACGGGTCAATTATATTATGCTTATATTGTAAATATTACAAATATCATGGTAAATTTACTATAAAAATTATATTCCTAACTATAATCTTTTTATTATGCCATT
>NW_022639506.1:1413430-1419062 GCF_010583005.1 Odontomachus brunneus | reverse complement strand
AATATCTTACTATATTTTTTATTTCAAATAATTATAATTCTTGGTAAAAATTTCACACGGGTCAATTATATTATGCTTATATTGTAAATATTACAAATATCATGGTAAATTTACTATAAAAATTATATTCCTAACTATAATCTTTTTATTATGCCATTATAGTTCCAAATATCATACATTTTTCTCTCAGTGCGGTCATTCAAGCAAACGGGGGATATATTGAGTAAATGTGTTCTTTATGGCCTTACAATGTGGTTAAAAAAATTTTGTAAACCTTTTCGTTTTTGCAATAAAAAATATGTTTGGAAAAAATGTATAATTTGTCCGGATTTTGCCGCCGCACCCTGTACTCTTCTTGTGCAATGAGGGAGTTATTGAAAAATAAATTCTTGGCTATTCTTGACACACATGGCTAGAAAATGGTTACACGGAAAAGAATGATCTGCTACATATGGACAACTAAACATAATTTGCTGTATTAGTCATTTTTTCTTTGCTACAGGAACCAATTTCCTTGCTATGATAACAAAAAATCTGTTCCTGCAACAAAAAAGTAGCTAAAGCAGTAAGTTATGTTTAGTTGTCCATCTGTAGCAAATTTTCTACGTTAGCCACTTTTCTTGCTGTAAAAGCAGATTTTCTTGTTATCATAACAAAAAAATAGGTTTCTGCAGCAAAGAAAGGTAGCTAACACAGCAAATTATATTTAACTGTCGATATGTAACAAATTAGTTTGTTGCTGTAGCAAATTATTTTTTTCCGTGTAGACATATATGCAATCCTGTGTACAGAGAATTGCATATATACGTAGCCATTCCTTAGCCATATGTCCTTATCGAGAGTTATTAAAAATTTACAACCTAATGCATTTGTTGTTAGATAGTCCAGAGTCGTGACTGTTGATTATTCGAAGGAACTACAACGATGTAAAACAGCTGTTGGATAGCTTGATGCTTTGTTTGCGTTTATAATTGTGGTTGTCCGTTAACGCGTAATCCTGATATTATTAATGGTAACATAATCATAAAACATAGATAACGATAAAAGCATTATACTCGCTATCTTACAGCTCCTGAAAAAGCAAGTGCAATTTAAAGATAAGTACTGTAATATTCTTTGCGCGCGCGCACACGCCTACACATACACACATACATATATACACAAGAAGTGGCATAACCTATTTGAGAAATATAATAAATATACTTCCACATGTGACTGAATATTATTTATTATTTAATGTGTAACTCTAATAGAGTTCACTCACTACGGTTACTAAACCAAATTTACGTGTAATAAGACTCATCGTTGCCGCTTCTTCGAATAATCAACAGTCATGACTCTTGACTATCTAAGGACAAATGTGTTAGGTCGAAAATGTTTAGTAACTCTTGAGTAGGTCACATGACTAGGAAATAGCTACACGGAAAAAAGGATTTACTGCAGCAGCAAACTAATTTGCTACATATGGACAGTTAAATATAATTCGTTATGTTAGCTACTTTTTCTTTGCTGCAGGAACTTATTTCTTTACTATGATAACAAGAAAATCTGGTCCTAGAGTAAGAAAAGTGGCTAACACAGCAAATTTGCTACAAATGGACAACTACACGCAAAAAAATGACTTAGTAATATCAGCTAAAACACGGTAGCTGATTCAAACTTAGTCAAAAAGCTAATCGTTTAGCTATAACTGCTAAGAATTGGCTATGACAGCCAAAATACATTTGCTATGAAATACAAATATATTAGGTGACATTAAAAATGCATGTTATTTCAAGTAGAAAATGGCAGTTATTCCAAAATTTCTTATCGTATGCATATATTAAAGAAGTTTGCCGCACAGCAAAAGATCATTTATTACAGTCATTTATTTCTAGTAGCTAATATTTCTCACTGTAGAGCTTAAGTTTAAACAGCGAATAAATTTAGCTTTGGTAGTATCGACATTAGCTGTCTCTATTTCAGTGACACATCTTATCTACCACAACTTTTAGCTCTGGAAGCTAGTTTTTTTGTGTGTAAACAATTTACAATTTTTTTGTAGTAAACAATTTACTACCTTAGCTACTTTTGTTGCAGGAGCAGACTTTCTTGTTATCCTAGCAAGGAAATTAGTTCTTGCAAAGAAAAAATAGTTAACATAGTAAATTATGTTTAATTGTCCATATCTTTTTCTCCGTATAGAAGAAATCCTCTGCGTAGGAGATATGCAATCCTCTGCACGGAGAAAAATATAATTTTGCTCTTTTCGCAAAATCGTCGTTGCTACTGCATATTCGTAGTGACATCAAAAAAATTTAGTTGACGTAACTAATTTTATAAATTATTCGTTATCAGAGCAGAAGTAGTTTCGTTGGATAGAAGAAATTTGTTGAGCGTATTTGTCCTAAGAATCACGTTAATTTGCTATTGATACAAAATAATGTTTCCTTAGCAAATTTATTTGCTATCGGAGCAGAACTGCAACTGCTTATACAAATCCATCAGGGTTCTTATAGCAAAATAATTTGTAGATTCAGCAAATTATATCCAGCAAATAGTAATTAGTGTTCTTAGCAAATATTTTTGCTGTCCATATAATAAAGATTTTGCTAGACCAACAGAAAATTTACTGAGCCAGCAAATTATTTTTCTCCGTGTGTACGCAGAAAATTTTACTTCAATAATATGGCGCACTGATAATACATAGCAAGAAAGGTTTCTTTGGATTTTATTTCTATTTCTTTGCTTTGGATTCCTTGCATTTAAGCAATATAATTTTATATCAAGTATCATTTGTTTTATTAGATCAAACTATGTTGTCTAACCTTGAGACAGACGCAAAGGTGGGGCGACTTTATAGCCAAAGTTTGTCACCTCTCCACTTTTCGCCCGGAGTTTCCAGGCAAGAGAGAAAATCTCAGGACTATTGCGGCGAAATATGTAACCGATACAAATTTACCGGACGAAATGCATATGTTTAGGACTATTACGGGCGGCCGTCAGACGCGGTGACACGAGTTGCGCTCTCCTAAGGCGCCGCTCTTGTTCACGAGTCTTTCACTCGACGGAGGAAACTACTCCCGGGCTCCGCTATAATCCGCGTGCGGCGCATTCTCACATGCGAATTCGCAAGCACCGGCTATAACAAGGCGTGAACCAGCTATTTCGGAGCCTTTTGGCACGATATAAACGCCAGTTGCAGTACTCTTTCTGTCCTTCTCAAGACTACTGTCTACTTTTGAACGCCAGCGAATTTGTTTTGTTTCTCCTAGCTAATTTTCTGTTGGTTTCCGCCAACACCTTCTCCTCGTATTTTGTCTTTGTATTTCTCAAAACAAAGTCTTACTATGTTTGACTGAATATTAAAAAATATTATTTATTTTAATCCTGCGGTGGATGCGTGCAGTGTTACATCCACGTTAAAAACCAATATTGTTTATCGAATTTAGCGAGAGACTTATTAGATGCTTGCAAAAGTTCGTAGTGTCATAAATAGATGGCTGCAGTAGCGACTTAGTAATTATTTTCCTTTAAGGGGATGCCGGAGCGAGCGACGAACTTGATAAGCGTCAATAACGTAGAGCGATCATTAAAAAATAGAAAACATTATCATCATTCACCAATGATATTGAATTTATATACATAGATACTTATGGAATAAAGATGATCGTCAAGTAGACGCTAATATGATATCACTATCATCTTTTCACAGATGTTATGCAAGTGCTAAGATATGTGTTACGTTAGGGTGATCCTTATTTTTCGACTTTAAAATTTTTTCTACGGCACCCTCCAAAAAGTTTCCATTTGACAAAAAAGAAATCCCTGCCAAACTTTGCTCGATCGGATAACGAGTACCCGTGTCCCCGAGTTGTTAAACATTGGAATACTCTTGTATTAAGCTGTCTATGTTATCAATATGGTTTCTAAAGCGTGTTCTTCACAAAAATCGCTCTAGAGAATTTTTCTTTTTTCTTTCTACATCGTTAGAGATCTTATAATTTCATTTAAACAATTAGATAAATTGTTTATGACTAAAAAATAAAAATAAATAATTATTGCATTTATTGTTTAAACTACAACAAATCATGTATGAACTATAAAAAGACTATAAAAGTTGCAATAGTATGTTTAGAGAACAATAAAACATGATACCTTTCATGTTTTTATTAATAAAGAAATTTTTTAAATTAAATATTACATAATAATTAATAACGTGGCTCGTAATCTTATGCTGGGAGAGGATTATAGACGTATAAACCTAGGCCGCGGGTTTTCCCATTGTTTGTACGCGTCAAACAATATAAAGAAAGCATTCTTTCAGTAAAAAGCCTGTCTTTTTCTAACGAAGGCTGTTTTATTCCCACCACTTATCGTGGTCTTGAGGCGGGAATAAAGCAGGCTTCGTTAGAAAGAAACAGACATTTTACGGAAAGAATGCTATTTCTTTATATTGTTTGACGCGTTTAGACAATGGGAAACGTTGCGAATCCGCAGCTTAGGTATTATACAGTTTGTTTGATAAGAGCGTGTCCGACAAAACTTTTACATATAAACAGGTAGACGGAAAATTCAAACAGGAGCCGGTAGAGGCACCTTTCGCCTAAGATGTTTTGTTGATAAAGCTTGTTTTTCGATTGTTATTATTCGATCTTCGTGATAAAAATATATATTTCGTCATGAGTGTCAAATATACATCGCGTTTCGAAGCTGTATTTCTTTGTACACATCCGAAAGAACCAAAAATGTCACGCTAAGCGGCTGTTAAGTACATGAGAAAGTCAAAAGCATTTGTAAATAAGTGAGTAAATCGTTACTTAGAGGTGAAAAATGTCAATGACTTACCGAAACGTGACTCTAAACAAGGATTTGGCAATTTGCATATCTTCACAAACCACTTAAATGCTAGCAAAATGGTCAAAATTTATGAGAATGCTTTATTACTATCTGCTCAAACATGGTTTATAAGAAAAAACGAAAAATGGATACTATAAGAGAATGATCCTAAACATCAAAGTCGGTTTTGTACCGCGTGGAAATAAGAAAATAATGTTGAATTACTGGATTGGCCGTCATAGTCACCGGATGCAAATCCTATCGAAAATGTTTGGTTCGTGATGAAGTTTAAACTTCGTGGAAAAAAAAATTTGATCGGTCAAGGAATTAGTACGACAAATTCGATTGATATGGAGATCTTTACTTTCAGAATATACTATAAAATTATTAGGTGTACAACTTTGCTTCCACAGTTTTCCTATAGATGGCTTTAGCGGTAAGTGGTGGTCGAAATAAATAGATCATAGACGTCATACAATAAATTTGGGCATCTGTCAACATAACCCTATAGAAACCCCATTAGTCGATTTGTGTCTGTATCATAAAGTTATTCTCGAATGAAAATGTCAGTTTACGAGTCAAATTCTCGTCATTTGCGGGAGGTTTTAATTTTCTGCTTCAATATGAAGAAATCTGCGGCTGAGGCTCATTGAATGCTCTCAAATACTTATGGTTAGGCCGCTATTAGTGAAAGAACGTGTCGTGAGTGGTTTCAACGCTTCAAGAACGGTGGTTTTAATGTCGAAGACCGGCATAGCGGTGGAAGAGAGAAGGTTTTTGAAGATGCAGAATTGGAGGCATTACTTGATCAAGA
>NW_022639506.1:1411745-1413420 GCF_010583005.1 Odontomachus brunneus | reverse complement strand
TCGTGAGTGGTTTCAACGCTTCAAGAACAGTGATTTTCACGTCCAAGACCGGCATAGCGGTGGAAGAGAGAAGGTTTTCGAAGATACAGAATTGGCATTACTTGATCAAGATTAGTGTCAAAATCAAGAAGAATTGGCACGATCATTGGGAATGACTCAACAAGCTATTTCAAAACGCCTCAAAGCCATGGGAATGATTCAGAAGCAAAGAAATTGGGTGCCGTACAAATTGAAGCCGAGAGCTGTTGAACGGCATTTGTTTGCTTGTGAACAGCTGCTTGAAAGGCAAAGACGGAAGGGATTTCTGCATCGCATTGTGACTGGGGACGAAAAATGGATTCATTACGATAACCCCAAGCGCAGAAAATCATGGGGAGTTCCCGGCCATGCTTCCATGTCGACGGCCAAACCGAAAATTCACGGCTCCAAAGTCATACTCCGTATTTGGTGAGACCAGCACGGCGTAGTATATTATCAGCTGTTAAAATCGAATGAAACAATCACAGGCAATCGGTATCAAACGCAATTGATGCGTTTGAGTCGAGCATTAAAAGACAAACGGCCGCAATAAAACAAGAGACACGATAAAGTGATTTTGCAGCATGACAATGTTCGACACCATGTTGCGAAAGTGATCCAGACATACATGGAAACGTTGAAATGGGAAGTCCTACCTCACTCGCCGTATTCTACTGATGTTGTTCCCTCTAACTATCACTTGTTTCGATCAATTGCACACGGCCTGGCTAAACAATACTTCCGGTCATTAAGCATATATTACGTAATTTTCGAAAATAGATATATTCAAAGACGAATGTTTCTTTAGAAAACCCTAAAAAACTATCCCAAATAGTGCCTCCTACGCTAACGCGAAATAACTTATAACCTACCATTACATAGCCTACTTTCAGCCTATGCGCAGAATAAGTACCACTGTCCATGCGCGAGACTCCGTATGTGCTATTATTACGGATCTAACGTTATGGGGGTGATTCGGGGATGTTGGAAAAATATTTTCAAGGTACTGGGTGTGCCACAGAGTCACACAAACACCCGTTGTCACCCCGGAAAAGATACAGAACGAAATAAGCATATCTGACATAATTTTCGAAAATAGACCATTTCAAAGCCAAATGTTTCTTTAGAAGACCCTAAAAAACTATCCCAAATAGTGCTCTCTACGCTAACGCGAAACAACATATAACCTACCATAACATAGCCTACTTTCGGACTATTCGCAGAATAAGTACCACTCTGCATGTGCGAGAATCCGTATGTGTTACTATGACGGATCGAACGTTATGGGGGTGATTCTGGGAAGTTGGAAAAATATTTTCAAAGTACTGGGTGTGCTACAGGGTCACACAAACACCCGTTGTCACCACGGAAACGATACAGAACGAAATAAGCATAACTGACGTAATTTTCGAAAATAGACATTTTCAAACCGAATGTTTCTTTATAAAACCCTAAAAAACTATACAAAATAGTGCTCTCTACGCTAACGCGAAATAACTTATAACCTACCAAAACATAGCCTACTTTCGGCCTATGCACAGAATAAGTACCACTGTGCATCCGCGAGAATCCGTATGTGCTACTATGACGGATCTAACGTTATGGGGGTGATTCTGGGATGTTGGTAAAATATTTTCAAGGTACTGGGTGTGCTACA
>NW_022639506.1:1411316-1411605 GCF_010583005.1 Odontomachus brunneus | reverse complement strand
ATTTTCAAAGCCGAATATTTCTTTAGAAAACCCTAAAAAACTATCCCAAATAGTACTCTCTACGCTAACGCGAAATAACTTATAACCTACCATACCATAGCCTACTTTCAGCCTATGCACAGAATAAGTAACACTGTCCATGCCAGAAAACCCGTATGTGCTACTATGACGGATCTAACGTTATGGCGGTGATTCTTGGATGTTGAAAAAATATTGTCAAGGTACTGCGTGTGCCACCGAGTCACACAAACACCCGTTGTCACCCCGGAAACGATACAGAACGAAATAA
>NW_022639506.1:1410768-1411181 GCF_010583005.1 Odontomachus brunneus | reverse complement strand
TAACGCGAAATAACTTATAACCTACCATAACATAGCCTACTTTCAGCCTACGCAGAATAAGTACCACTGTGCATGCGCGAGAATCCGTATGTGCTACTATGACGGAGCTAACGTTATGGGGGTGATTCGGGGATGTTGGAAAAATATCTTCAATGTACTGGGTGTGCCACAGAGTCACACAAACACCCGTTGACACCCCGGAAACGATACAGAACGAAATAAGCATATCTGACGTAATTTTCGAAAATAAACATTTTCAAAGCCGAATGTTTCTTTAGAAAACCCTAAAAAATTATCGCAAATAGTGCTCTCTACGCTAACGCGAAATAACTTATAACCTACCATTACATAGCCTACTTTCAGCCTACGCAGAATAAGTACCACTGTGCATGCGCGAGAATCCGTATGTGCTA
>NW_022639506.1:1409290-1410282 GCF_010583005.1 Odontomachus brunneus | reverse complement strand
CGGAAACGATACAGAACGAAATAAACATTTCTGACATAATTTTCGAAAATAGACATTTTCAAAGCGGAATGTTCCTTTAGAGAACCCTAAAATGTTCCGAAATAGTGCTCTCTACGCTAACGCGAAATAACTTATAACCTACCATGCCACAGCCTACTTTCAGCCTATGCGCAGAATAAGTAAAACTGTGCATGCGCGAGAATCCGTATGTGCTATTATGACGGATCTAAGGTTATGGGGGTGATTCTGGAATGTTGGAAAAATATTTTCAAGGTACTGGGTGTGCTACAGAGTCACACAAACACGCGTTGTCACCCCGGAAACGATACAGAACGAAATAAGCATATCTGACGTAATTTTCGAAAATAGACCTTTTCAAAGGCGAATGTTTCTTTAGAAAACCCTAAAAAACTATCCGAAATAGTGCTCTCTACGCTAACGCGAAATAACTTATAACCTACCATGCCACAGCCTACTTTCAGCCTATGCGCAGAATAAGTAAAACTGTGCATGCGCGAGAATCCGTATGTGCTATTATGACGGATCTAAGGTTATGGGGGTGATTCTGGGATGTTGGAAAAATATTTTCAAGGTACTGGGTGTGCTACAGAGTCACACAAACACGCGTTGTTACCCCGGAAACGATACAGAACGAAATAAGCATATCTGACGTAATTTTCGAAAATAGACCTTTTCATAGCCGAATATTTCTTTAGAAAACCCTAAAAAACTATCCCAAATAGTACACTCTACGCTAACGCGAAATAACTTATAACCTACCATACCATACCCTACTTTCAGCCTATGCACACAATAAGTAACACTGTCCATGCGAGAAAACCCGTATGTGCTACTATGACGGATCTAACGTTATGGGGGTGATTCGGGAATGTTGGAAAAATATTTTCAAGGTACTGGGTATGCCACAGAGTCACACAAACACCCGTTGTCACCCCGGAAACGATGCAGAACGAAATAAGCATATCTGACAT
>NW_022639506.1:1407579-1409280 GCF_010583005.1 Odontomachus brunneus | reverse complement strand
TCATAACAGCCTACTTTCAGCCTATGCACAGAATAAGTACCAATGTGCATGCGCGAGAATCCGTATGTGCTACTATGACGGATCTAACGTTATGGGGGTAATTCTGGGAAGTTGGAAAAATATTTTCAAGGTACTGGGTGTGCTACAGGGTCACACAAACACCCGTTGTTACCCCGGAAACGATACAGAACGAAATAAGCATATCTGACGTAATTTTCGAAAATAGACTTATTCAAAGCCGAATGTTTCTTTAGAAAACCCTAAAAAACTATCCCAAATAGTGCTCTCTACGCTAACGCCAAATAACTTATAACCTACCATAACATAGCCTACTTTCAGCCTACGCAGAATAAGTACCACTGTGCATGCGCGAGAATCCGTATGTGCTATTATGACGGATCTAACGTTATGGGGGTGATTCGGGGATGTTGGAAAAATATTTTCAAAGTACTAGGTGTGCTACAGAGTCACGCTAACTCGCGTTGTCACTCCGGAAACGATACACAACGAAATAAGCATATCTAACGTAATTTTCGAAAATAGACCTATTCAAGGGCGAATGTTTCTTTAAAAAACACTAAAAAACTATCCGAAATAGTGCTCTCTATGCTAACGCGAAATAACTTATAACCTACCATAACATAGCCTAATTTCGGCCTGTGCGCTGAATAAGTACCACTGTGCATGAATCCGCGAGAATCCGTATGTGCTACTATGACAAATCTAACGTTATGGGCGCGATTTTGGGATGTTGGAAAAATATTTTCAAGGTACTCGGTGTGCTACAAAGTCACACAAACACCCGTCTTAAGCCCGGAAACGATACAGAACGAAATAAGCATATCTAACATAATTTTCGAGAATAGACCTTTTCAGGGGCGAATGTTATTTTAGAATACCCTAAAAAATTATCCGAAATAGTACTGTCTACGCTAACGCGAAATAACTTATAACCTACCATTACATAGCCTACTTTCGGCTTATGCGCTGAATAAGTACCACTGTGCATGAATCCGCGAGAATCCGTATGTGCTACTATGACAAATCTAACGTTATGGGGGTGATTTTGGGATGTTGGATAAATACTTTCAAGGTACTGGGTGTGCTATAGAGTCACACAAACACCCGTTGTAAGCCCGGAGACGATACAGAACCAAATAAGCATATCTAACGTAATTTTCGAAAATAGACCTTTTGAGGGGCGAATGTTTCTTTAGAATACCCTAAAAATATATCCGAAATAGTGCTCTCTACGCTAACGCGAAATAACTTATAACCTACCATAACTGAATAAGTACCACTGTGCATGAATCAGCGAGAATCCGTATGTGCTACTATGACAAATCTAACGTTATAGGGGTGATTTTGGGATGTTGGATAAATACTTTCAAGGTACAGGGTGTGCTATAGAGTCACACAAACACCCGTTGTAAGTCCGGAGACGATACAGAACCAAATAAGCATATCTAACGTAATTTTCGAAAATAGACCTTTTCAGGGGCGAATGTTTCTTTAGAATACCCTAAAAATATATCCGAAATAGTGCTCTCTACGCTAACGCGAAATAACTTATAACCTACCATAACTGAATAAGTACCACTGTGCATGAATCAGCGAGAATCCGTATGTGCTACTATGACAAATCTAACGTTATAGGGGTGATTTTGGGATGTTGGATAAATACTTTCAAGGTACAGGGTG
>NW_022639506.1:1407367-1407569 GCF_010583005.1 Odontomachus brunneus | reverse complement strand
AGCCTGCGCAGAATAAGTACCACTGTGCATGCGCGAGAATCCGTATGTGCTACTATGACGGATCAAACGTTATGGGGGTGATTCGGGGATGTTCGAAAAATATTTTCAAGGTACTGGGTGTGCCACAGAATCACACAAACACCCGTTGTCACCCCGGAAACGATGCAGAACGAAATAAGCATATCTGACGTAATTTTCGAAA
>NW_022639506.1:1406295-1406712 GCF_010583005.1 Odontomachus brunneus | reverse complement strand
GGAAACGATACAGAACGAAATAAGCATATCTAAGCTAATCTTCGAAAATAGACTTTTTCAAAGGCGACAGTTTCTTTAGAAAACCCTAAAAAACTATGCGAAATAGTGCTCTCTACGCTAACGCGAAATAACTTATAACCTACCATAACCCAGCCTACCTTCGGCCTATGCGAAGAATACGTACAACTGTGCAGGCGCGAGAATCCGTATGTGCTACTATGACGGATCTAACTTTATGGGGGTGATTCTGGGATGTTGGTAAAATATTTTCAAGGTAATGGGTGTGCTTCAGAGTCACACAAACACGCGTTGTCTCCATGGATACGATACAGAACGAAATAAGCGTATCTGTCGTAATTTTCGAAACAAGACCTTTTCAAAGGAGAATGTTTCTTTAGAAAACCCTAAAAAACTATC
>NW_022639506.1:1404363-1404544 GCF_010583005.1 Odontomachus brunneus | reverse complement strand
ACGAAATAAGCATATCTAAGCTAATTTTCGAAAATAGACTTTTTCAAAAACGAATGTTTCTTTAGAAAATCCTAAAAAACTATGCAAAATAGTGCTCTCTACGCTAATGCGAAATAACTTATAACCTACCATAACCCAGCCTACCTTCGGCCTATGCGAAGAATACGTACAACTGTGCAGG
>NW_022639506.1:1403820-1404154 GCF_010583005.1 Odontomachus brunneus | reverse complement strand
AAGAATACGTACAACTGTGCAGGCGCGAGAATCCGTATGTGCTACTATGACGGATCTGACGTTATGGGGGTGATTCTGGGATGGTGGTAAAATATTTTCAACGTACTGGGTGTGCTACAGCGTCACACAAACTCGCGTTGTCACCCCGGAAACAATACAGAACGAAATAAGCATATCTGTCGTAATTTTCGAAAATAGACCTTTTCAAAGGCTAATGTTTCTTTAGAAAACCCTAAAAAACTATCCGAAATAGTGCTCTCTACGCTAACGCGAAATAACTTATAACCTACCATAACCCAGCCTACCTTCGGCCTATGCGAAGAATACGTACAAC
>NW_022639506.1:1397376-1397465 GCF_010583005.1 Odontomachus brunneus | reverse complement strand
AACGAAATAAGCATATCTAACGTAATTTTCGAAAATATACCTTTTCAAGGGCAAATGTTTCTTTAAAAAACCCTAAAAAACTATCCGAA
>NW_022639506.1:1397032-1397179 GCF_010583005.1 Odontomachus brunneus | reverse complement strand
AATCCGTATGTGCTACTATGACATATCTAACGTTATGGGGGTGATTTTGGGATGTTGGAAATATATTTTCAAGGTACTGTGTGTGCTACAGAGTCACGCAAACACGCGGTGTCTCTCCGGAAGCGATATAGAACGAAATAAGCATAT
>NW_022639506.1:1396747-1396877 GCF_010583005.1 Odontomachus brunneus | reverse complement strand
TTATAACCTACCATAACATAGCCTACTTTCGGCCTATGCGCTGAATAAGTACCACAGCACGAGAATCCGTATATGCTACTATGACACATCTAACGTTATGGAAGTGATTTTGGGATGTTGAGGGATGTTG
>NW_022639506.1:1396133-1396310 GCF_010583005.1 Odontomachus brunneus | reverse complement strand
CCCCGGAAACGATACAGAACGAAATAAGCATATCTGACGTAATTATCGAAAATAGACCTTTTCAAAGCCGAATGTTTCTTTAGAAAACCCTAAAAAACTATCCCAAATAGTGCTCTCTACGCTAACGCGAAATAACTTGTAACCTACCATAACATAGCCTATTTTCAGCCTACGCAT
>NW_022639506.1:1393327-1393731 GCF_010583005.1 Odontomachus brunneus | reverse complement strand
ATACCCTAAAAAACTATCCGAAATAGTGCTCTCTACGCTAACGCGAAATATCTTATAACCTACCATAACATAGCCTACTTTCGTCCTATGCGCTGAACAAATACCACTGTGCATGAATCCGCGAGAATCCGTATGAGCTACTATGACGGATCTAACGTTATGGGGGTAATTCTGGGAAATTGGAAAAATATTTTCAAGGTACTGGGTGTGCTACAGGGTCACACAAACACCCGTTGTCACCCCGGAAACGATACAGAACGAAATAAGCATATCTGACGTAATTATCGAAAATAGACCTTTTCAAAGCCGAATGTTTCTTTAGAAAACCCTAAAAAACTATCCCAAATAGTGCTCTCTACGCTAACACGAAATAACTTATAACCTACCATAACATAGCCTACTTT
>NW_022639506.1:1390564-1391297 GCF_010583005.1 Odontomachus brunneus | reverse complement strand
TAAAAAACTATCCCAAATAGTGCTCTCTACGCTAACGCGAAATAACTTATAACCTACCATAACATAGCCTACTTTCAATTTATGCGCAGAATAAGTACCACTGTGCATGCGCGAGAATCCGTATGTGCTACTATGATGGATCTAACGTTATGGTGGTAATTCTGGGATGTTGGAAAAATATTGTCATGGTACTGGATGTGCTACAGAGTCACACAAACACCTGTTGTCACCCCGGAAACGATACAGATCGAAATAAGGACATTTCACGTAATTTTCGGAAGTAAACATTTCTGGATCGCGAATGTTAGTTTGAAAAACTCTAAGGATCTATCCGAAAAGGTACTCTACGTTTAACTCTGCGTAACCTAACCTGTAGTAATATGACCGACTTTCGGCCAACGCGCAAGATATATACCAGTGCGCAAGCGTGATAATCCGTATATACTACTATGTATCTAACATTATAGGCGCAACTTTTGGCTCAAGGAAAATTATTTTCAAGATTCTGGGCGTGTTACTGACGGAGTAGAATGACATTAATGCACATTGTCATCCAAGAAACAATGCAGAGCTAAATATGCACCCTTCGAATATGTACCTTTGCTAACGCGAAAATTTCTTAAAGAACTTTAAAAAATATTCCCAGGCTTAACTAACTCGACTTAATTATTTTGTGGAAACACAAAGCATACTGGTTTGAATCTGGACTTAATAATTTAGCAGAAACACGACA
>NW_022639506.1:1390069-1390554 GCF_010583005.1 Odontomachus brunneus | reverse complement strand
GTCCGAATTTTGGCTTAATAATTTAACGAAAAATCGATTCATTTCGGTTCGATTCTCGGCTTAATTTATTAATAATTTAATTTATTTTCTTTAATTTGTCGAAATTTAATTTGTTGTCAGTTCAAGAACAAACACGTATGCATAAAAAATATCTGCGGGGAGATGGTATGTCGTATATAATACGACATAAGAAGTTATAAAGTACATTAATCAAATAGTGTATATAGGGCGTTCGTAAGATATATATAACGTATATAGAGCATAAAAAAGCATATATAACATATATAGATAATCAAAAAGCATATATAACATAAATAGATAATCAAAAAGCATATATAACATATATATAGCATAAAAAGCATATATAACATATACAGAGCATATAAATATTACATTTTGAAATATATCAGTTTAATGTATCAATATCATCAAGAAATAATCCGACGAGAAGGAAGCCTGCCGAGTCGAAATTTCAATTGGCTGTT
>NW_022639506.1:1388794-1390006 GCF_010583005.1 Odontomachus brunneus | reverse complement strand
TCGAAATTTCAATTGGCTATTGTTATGCAAGAATGATCCAATTAAAAAATTATAAGCTTTTATAAGTGGATACTCTATTCTCATGTTTTTAATCCAAACGAAAAAAGTCAAGCCTTATAGATGCTTGAAATGAATTTAGAAACAGTTTTCTTATTTTTTACCAGTCGCGTCTTTTTGCATTTTTTTCTAAGAATTGAGCTAGTCAGTACTCTTAAAGAAATGAAAGTGCTTGACTCGTTGAAATATTGCGAAAATCTCAGTGTTAAATTCTTTGGTTACATCATTCTTACGTAACTCCGGCGAATTGCAAATTTCAATTCTTACTTTACTTCCCGTCGGACCCAATGCGATTTACGTCTACGTGCATGCAATCTACGTAAAGTGACGCTTTGTGTCTACTATATGAGCGTCTAAATTGTGCGCTCACCATTGCGCGTCGTCCCACGGTGTCCAGGGTCCACCAGCCATCCTCTCGTTGCATCTAACATTGCAATGGCCCTCGCGACCCACGTCGCCTGTAATTCACTCCCGTCCGCGGTAATCTAACGGAGGTTTTATGAAAAATCCCGTCTATCTTGGGAGATACTCTGAGTTGCAAATTGTATATAAAATATCGCGAACTGCGTCTTCGAGGAAATTTCGGCCTTTCGAATAAACGACGAAAGTGTGCGACGAATTCAGCAACAGTCCAATCGAGTTATATTGTACCGCTTTGATACACGCGCGACGAATCTCTTACGAAAAAAACGTAATCCGCGAGCGAAGGGAACACGCAAATCGAAGGCTAATCTTGCGAAATCTTTTGATACGTGGACGAAGTAATCTGTGCAAAATTTTCACGTACGACACGGAGTATCCCTAATGTAACGTTTCACGGGTGCAGTGTAGTAGGCTGCAATACAGCTCCGCAATATTTTTTGCGGATAACAACTCCGCAATATTTTTGCGAAGACAATTCCGCAATGTTTTTGCGGATTACAACTCCGCAATACTTTTGCGAAGGCAATTCCGCAAGATTTTTGCGGGTAACAGCTCCGCAATATTTTTGCGAAGACAATTCCGCAATGCTTTTGCGGGTAACAACTCCGCAATATTTCTGCGAAGTTCGCTCGCGACTCTTCCGCAAATACGATCCGGTGAAATTCTCAAACCTATCAAATTAATAATTTTAAACGCGAGCGTGAGTGCAAAATTATAAACTATTGGTGACGA
>NW_022639506.1:1386556-1388527 GCF_010583005.1 Odontomachus brunneus | reverse complement strand
CAAATACGATCCGGTGAAATTCTCAAACCTATCAAATTAATAATTTTGAACGTGAGCGTGAATGAAAAATTAAAAACTATTTGTGACGATAGAGATAAAGATTCTATTCAAAATTCACTCGAAATGCAACGAAATCAAAAGTATTGAAGTATATTCAAAATTCACGCGCAAAAAATTTTACTGCGTGAGACGTTTGTCTTCGTTCGATGGAACTTGTTGCGCGCCGCGAAAGTAAACAAACAACTATTCGCATATCTGACTTGTGTACATCGCGTTTTTCGCGAGAGATCAACGCTCGCTAGCATTGTCTCTATTGTGTCCCGCGTTAGGAAACTTTAACTCTAAGTGAAAAATTGAAACCTGAAAATTTTCTGACGATCGTGAAATTAATTTTACGGGCACTTTATTTAATCACGGTAAATCGCTTTGCGCAGGTGTTGCACGATATCGAATTTTACTTAATAACGAAGCGTAAACTCTACTTTTTGAAATGCAATCGCGATTCAAGCGAGAGAGAAAATTGAAAAAATTAACGACTGACGGAAGATCTATGACGCAGATGATGTGATTGCGCATTTTCTGTGGCGCATTTGCGCGTTGGCGCACTGCTCGAGACACTTGGAAGATCGCATTCAACAAAATATAATAATTTTTCAAAATTTTGAATGTTCTGAGCGTATACTCAATACTTTAAGCTTCTACCAGATAGTGTTGGGGTTTGATTAATCAAAATTTCCTTCGACAAAAATCATCGATCAATCAATAATCTAAGTTAATCATTAATAAATATATGTACATTGGGAGAAAAATGCTTGAAAATTTATTTGCCCAAGTTATGTAAATTATGCATTATTACTAATAATATTATTTGAAAAAGCGATCTTCCAATTGTTTCGAGCAGTGTGATTTTCATTGGACGGCACGTACACATACTACAACTACAGCAAAGTAAATCGCATTGATTCGATAAGCATGCACTACTACGAGAGACATTTTATCTTTCTATTATCAATGTTTCTTGTTTTGACTCACCAAACCGCCGATCAGGGTAGCCACATTCTGCATTCGTTTCTGGAACAGAAAAATGCATTTCGTCGATTAGATTCGTGCATTAGTTACGATTTGAGTGAAGAAAATTGAAGGATTAAAAAAAAGGAAAACACGATATTTTTTACGCTGGAAGAATTCTTCCGGAATACATTCACACTTGGAATATTCCACTATTCTTTTTCTCGACATTGCAAATAAATTTCTTAATCAAAGCAAATAAAAATTTTTCAAGTGGTGATGTTACTCAAAAATAATTTTTCCCGCGTGTAATAACGATTTAACGCGATCTTTGACTCGATTAAAATTATCTCGATTTCGACCAAAAGAAATATCAATCTCGTCGGATTTCTAATAATAAATACTAATTAATAAAGCTCACCTTCGAGCTAACCCCGCTCGGCCCGAGCCAAATCCTCTGGCGCAGCAGCCCCTAAGAGTCGGCTGGTCGTCTGCTTCGTCTCTGCAACAGAAAGCAAATTTAATTTATTATTACACACGACAATGGAGACATTAAAAAACTTGATTCCAAACAAGAGAATTTCCACTTTTATCGGATTTTTAATTACGAATTCAACTAAGTAAAACTCACCTTCGCGCCAACTCTGCCAGACCCGAGCCAGATCCTCCAGCGCAGCACCTCCTTAGAGTCGAATGCTCGTTTCTGTAACAAAAAGCAAATTTAATTTAGTATTAATTCGTTACATGACAATGGAGGCATTCAGGAACTCGATTCAAAGTAAGAAAATGTTTAGTTTTGTCGGATTTTTAATTACGAATACAAATCAACGAAGCTCACCTTCGAGCCGACTCAAACAGGCCCGAGCCGAATCCTTCGGCGCGGCATCCCCCAGTCATCGCATCCTCTAGAGCCGCGTGACTGCGTCTTCTCTATTAGATCTCTGTAACAGAAATTTAATTTAA
>NW_022639506.1:1386190-1386347 GCF_010583005.1 Odontomachus brunneus | reverse complement strand
AATCAATGCCGATCAAAGATTATCATCATCCGTTTATTATTCCAGTATTATTAGTTCTTTATTCGGTTGTTATTTAACCATTTTTATTACACATTGAAAAGTAACTCAAGTTAAGTTGGTTGAACCTGAGTTGCTTCCCAATACGTAATAAAAATAG
>NW_022639506.1:1379678-1385891 GCF_010583005.1 Odontomachus brunneus | reverse complement strand
TCTCAAGCTAGCAGGACCAAATGAGCAGAATCGAATTGGACCTATCGCATTTTTTAGTACTCATTTTGTACCACAAAAAAAATTTGTACCACGTGCCACTTAAAAAAAAATGGTGGCGCTGCTAACTTGATATCAAGTTAGCAGGACCAAAAAAAAATAAAAAAAAAATAAACCATGGTACACACAATTAGTACTGAATTTGTACTAATTTGTACCATTCGAAATAAATCGAAAATTTTATATTTTCCCCTTTAAACAACCTCTCCCTTATCTAAACCTACTATAAAAATAGCAGGATCATGATTTTTTCACTTTTTCTTGATGGTACAAATTAGTACAAATTCAAAAACGATAAAATCTATCATTTCTTGTCGTTTTTTACCAGTTTTTATTTTGTTCTCTTTATATTAAGTTAGCAGGACCACAATATTTTTTTAAATAGTACAAAATTATTTTTTATGGTACAAAATAGTACACAATGAGTAATAAAAAACGCAACAAATATAATTTGATTCTATCGATTCAATTCTTAATAATCGAAAGAGAGAAATTGTATTTTTGAGGTTGGTTAAATGTGAGGTTGTTTTAAGGGATAAACAGAAATATTTGCATACTTTTCTCGATGGTACAAATTAGTACAAATTCAGAAACGATAAAATCTATTGCAATTCGCCGTTTTTCAATGATATTTACTCTGTTAGCTTAAAATTAAGTCCGCAGAACCACAATTTTTTATAAATAAAACAAGGTACAAAATCATTTTTAATGGTACAAAATACTACACAATAAGTACTGAAAAATACAATAAATTTGATTTGATTTTACTGATTTAATACTTAATAATCGAAGCAGAATGCTTTATTCTTGAAGCTGAGGTCAAAGTTGAGGTTATTTTAAAGGGTCAGTAGAAATATTTTTGATACTTTTTTTGTGTACAAATTGGTACAAATCGTAAAAGAAGACGTGGAAACGTGTGTACCTTGGTAAAAATTGAAATTGGAATAAATAAAGTGAAACGAAGAGTGACGGAAGTGTAAGTGAAGCTCCTACAAAACGTAAATTGAAACATCGGAACCTAAAGCAAGCGGGAAGTATATTAAACATTTGCTTTATGTTCTAATGTTTCAATTTACGCTTTGTAGGCGCTTTACTTACACTTCCGTCACTCTTCATTTACACTTTATTTACTCTCCAATTTCAATTTTTACGAAGTTACTTTTCGAAGTTGCTGACAGCCATTTTACCACCGATTGCATTTTTCGGGTATTTCTCGGCAACTACTGCCGAATAAAGATATCAAAGTGATCCAAAGCACTATTTGCCCCTCAAATCATCTTATTGGAATTGGTATTTTATAAATAAAAATACGAATAATATCGGAGACCAAACAACTCGATTCAAATCTCGGCTCAATAGTTTAGCAGATACTCCAAATACATTGATTCGAGTCTCCGCTTAATAATTTAGCGCGAAAGTTTAGTGCGATATGATGAAAAATAGTGGATCCAAAGTAAAGATCACGAATTTGGGATATTGGAAAAATATTCACAACTCTCTGAGCGTATTAGTGAGGGAACATAGTGACACTAATACACATTATCACCCAGGATACGATGCAGAGCGAAATAGGCATCTACACATAATTTGCGAAATTACACATTTGCAACTGCGAAAATTACTCTAAAAGACTGAAAAATTACCCTAGAATGTGCACCACATGCTAATACAATATGACCTAACCAGCGGCAACGAGACCGATCTTCGGCCATTGCGCAAGATAAGTACCACAGCGAATGCGCGAGAATACGAATATAATGTTACGATGGATTTAACGTTTTGGGCGCAAAACTTTGGGATATTGGGAAATTATTTCCAAGATCCCAGGTTACTGAGGGAGTACAGTAACACTAACACACATTGTCACCCAGGAGACGATGCACAGCAAAATACGCACATTTGACGTCTTTTTCGAAATTGAACTTACGCAAAGACGAAAAATATTTTAAAAGACAATGAACAATTACCTTTGATAGAATGTGCTCTATATGCTAACGCTGATCTCTAACCTGCAATAATATGATCGATTTTCGGACCATGCGGTGGATACGACAACCATGCACGAGCGAGAAATCAAACACACTGCTACCATGGATCTAAAGTTATGGGCGCCACTTTGGAATTTTGGAAATTATTTTCAAGATTCTGGGCGTGCTGCTAAAAGACAGGAGTGAGACAACTACACATTGTCACACAAGAGATGATGTAGAACGAAATAAGCACATCTGCCGTAAAATTCGAAAATACTATTTTCAATCGCGAATGTTTCTGTAAAAAACATTAAAAAAACTATCCCAGATTGTGCTCTACGTGCTATCGCTACATAACCTCTAACCTGCAATAACATAACCGACTTTAGGCACATGCGGTGGATAGGATCAACGCGCATTCGCGAGAACACAAATATACTGCTACTACGATGGATCTAACGTCATGGGTGCGACTTTGGGACATTCGAAAATTATTCTCAAGATTCTGGGCGTGTTGCTGAGAGAGTGAAGTGAGACAAACACACATTGTTACGTAGGAAACAATGTAGAATGAAATAAGCACACCTGACGAAATTTTCGAAAATACACATTTCTAACCGCGAATGTTTCCTTCAAAAACCGTAAAAAACTATCACACATGGTCCTCTACACACTAACA
This sequence comes from Odontomachus brunneus, assembly GCF_010583005.1. NCBI lineage: Eukaryota > Metazoa > Arthropoda > Insecta > Hymenoptera > Formicidae > Odontomachus > Odontomachus brunneus. The sequence goes on along the minus strand of NW_022639506.1, from coordinate 1,383,185 downwards.
CAAAATAACCTCTACCCTGCAATAACATGATCGACTATAGGTCTATGCGGTGTGTAGGGCCACCGCACATGTGTGAGAACACAAATATCCTGCTGCTACGATGGATCTAACGTTATAGACGCGAATTTGAGATATTGAAAAATTAAATTCCAGCTTCTGGGCGTGCTCCTGAGAGAGTGGAGTGAGACAAACTATCATTGTCGCCCAGGAGATAATGTAGAACGAAATAAGCACATCTGTCGTAATTTTCGAAAATACACATTTTCAGCAGCGAATGTTTTTTTAAAAAATCCCAAAAACTATCCCAGATGGTCCTCTACACGTTAACGCAAAATAACCTCTAACCTGCCATAACATGATCGACTATGTGCCTATGCGGTGGGTAGGACCACCGCACATGCGCGAAAACACAAGTAAACTACTACTACGATGAATCTAACGTTATGGATGCGACTTTGAGATATTGGAAAATTAATTTCAAGCTTCTGGGCGTCCTCCTGAGAGAGTGGAGTGAGTCAAACACATATTATCGCCCAGGAGACGATATAGATCAAAATAAGCACATCTGACCTAATTTCCGAAAATACACATATTCAGCAGCGAAGCTTTCTTTAAGAAACCCTAGAAAACTATCCCAGATGGTCCTCTACATGCTAACGCAAAATAACCTCTAACCTGCCATAACATGACCGACTATAGACCTATGCGGTGGGTAGGACCACCGCTCATGCGCGAGAACACAAATGTACTGCTACTACGATGCATCTCACGTTATGGACGCGAATATGAAATATTGGAAAATTAATTTCAAGCTTCTGGGCGTGCTGCTGACGGAGCAGAGTAACACAAACACGCGTTGTCACCCAGGAAAGGATACAGAACGAAATAAGCACATTTGACGTAATTTTCGAAAGTAAACATTTCTGGGTCGCGAATGTTAGTTTGAAAAACTCTAAAGATCTATCCGAAATGGTGCTCTACGTTTTAACTCTGCGTGACCTAACCTGTAGTAATATGACCGACTTTCGGCCAATGCGCAAGATATATACCAGTGCGCATGCGTGTTAGTCCGTATATACTACTGTGGATGTAACATTATAGGCACAACTTTAGGCTCAAGGAAAATTATTTTCAAGATTCTGGGCGTGTTACTGACGGAGTAAAATGACATTAATGCACATTGTCATCCAAGAAACAATGCAGAGCTAAATATGCACCCTTCGAATATGTAACTTTGCTAACGCGAAAGTTTCTTAAAGAAATATCTCCAGGCCATTTCTTTAAAAAATATTTCCAGGCTTAACTAACTCGACTTAATTATTTTGCGGAAACACAAAGCATACTGGTTTGAATCTGGACTTAATAATTTAGCAGAAACACGACAGTCCGGTTTAATTTTGGCTTAATAATTTAGCTGAGCCTTATGACACATCGATCCGAATTTCGGCTTAATGATTTAGCGGAATCGCAAATTATTCGTGTCCGAGTTTTGACTTAATATTTTAACGAAAAATCGATTTATTTCGGTTCGATTCTCGGCTTAATTTATTAATAATTTAATTTATTTTCTTTAATTGGTCTTAGTTTGTCAAATTTAATTTGTTGTCAGTTCAAGAACAAACACGTATGCATAAAAAATATCTGCGTGGAGCATAAAAAAGCATATATAACATATACAGAGCATATAAATATTACATTTTGAATTATATCAATTTAATGTTTCAATATCATCAAGAAATAATATCAAGAAATAATCCGACGAGAAGGAAGCCGTCGAGTCGAAATTTCAATTGTCTATTGTTATGCAAGAATGATCAAATTAAAAAAATTATAAGCTTTTATCAGTGTATACTCTATTCTTATGTTTTTAATCCAAACGAAAAAAGTCAAACCTTATAGATACTTGAAATGAATTAAGAAATAGTTTCTTTATTTTTGACCAGTCGCGTCTTTTTGCATTTTTTTCTAAGAATGGAGCTAGTCAGTACTCTTAAAGAAATGAAAGTGCTTCCAGAAAAAGTGCTCCAGAAATATTGCGAAAATCTCAGTGTTAAATTCTTTGGTTACATCATTCTTACATAACTCTGGCGAATTGCAAATTTCAATTATTACTTTACTTCCCGTCGGACTCAATGCGATTTACGTCTACGTGCATGCAATCTACGTAAAGTGACGCTTTGTGTCTACTATATGAGCGTCTAAATTGTGCGCTCACCATTGCGCGTCGTCCCACGATGTCCAGGGTCCACCAGCCACCCTGTCGTTGCATCTGACATTGCAATGGCCCTCGCGACCCACGTCGCCTGTAATTCACTCCCGTCCGCGGTAATCTAACGCAGGTTTTACGAAAAATCCCGTCTATCTTGTGAGATACTCTGAGTTGCAAATTGCATATAAAATATCGCAAACTGCCTCTTCGAGAAAATGTCGGCCTTTCGGATAAACGACGAGAGTGTGCGACGAATTCAACAACAGTCCAATCAAGTTATAGTGTATCGCTTTGATACACGCACGACACGAATCTCTTACGAAAAAAACGTAATCCGCGAGCGAAGGGAACACGCGAATCGAAGGCTAATCTCGCGAAATCTTTTGATACGTGGACGAAGTAATCTGTGCAAAATTTTCACGTACAACACGGAGTATCCCTAATGTAACGTTTCACGGGTGCAGTGTATGGGGTAAATTTTCTGACGATTGTGAAATTAATTTTACGGGCACTTTATTTAATCACGTTGGATCGCTTCGCGCAGGTGCTGCACGATATCAAATTTTACTTAATAACGAAGCATGAACTCTACTTTTTGAAATACAATCGCGATTCAAGATTACGCGAGAGAGAAAATTGAAAAAATTAACGACTGACGGAAGATCTATGACGCAGATGATGTGATTGCGCATTTTCTGTGGCGCATTTGCGCGTTGGCGCACTGCTCGAGAGACTTGGAAGATCGCATTCAACAAAACATAATAATTTTTCAAAATTTTGAATGTTCTGAACCTATACTCAATACTTTAAGCTTCTACTAGATAGTGTTGGGGTTTGATTAATCAAAATTTCCTTCGACAAAAATCATCGATCAATCAATAATCTAAGTTAATCAATTAATAAATATATGTACATTGGGAGAAAAATGCTTCAAAATTTATTTGCCCAATTTATGTAAATTATGCATTATTATTAATAATATTATTTGGAAAAGCGATCTTTCAATTGTTTCGAGCAGTGTGATTTTCATTGGACGGCACGTATACCTATTACAACTACAGCAAAGTAAATCGCATTGATTCGATAAGCATGCACTATTACCAGAGACATTTTATCTTTCTATTATCAATGTTTCTTGTTTTGACTCACCAAACCGCCGATCAGGGTAGCCACATTCTGCATTCGTTTCTGGAACAGAAAAATGCCATTTCGTCGATTAGATTCGTGCATTAGTTACGATTTGAGTGAAGAAGATTGAAGGATTAAAAAAAAGGAAAATACGATATTTTTTACGCTGG
>NW_022639506.1:1379567-1379668 GCF_010583005.1 Odontomachus brunneus | reverse complement strand
GTTTTGACTTACCAAACCGCCGATCAGGGTAGCCACATTCTGCATTCGTTTCTGGAACAGAAAAATGCCATTTCGTCTATTAGATTCGTGCATTAGTTTGA
>NW_022639506.1:1375616-1379376 GCF_010583005.1 Odontomachus brunneus | reverse complement strand
CTTGGAATATTCCACTATTCTTTTTCTCGACGTTGCAAATAAATCTCTTAATCAAAACAAATAAAAATTTTTCAAGTGGTGATGTTACTCAAAAATAATTTTTCTCGCGTGTAATAACGATTTAACGCGATCTTTGACTCGATTAAAATTATCTCGATTTCGACCAAAAGAAATATCAATCTCGTCGGATTTCTAATAATAAATACTAATTAATAAAGCTCACCTTCGAGCTAACCCCGCTCGGCCCGAGCCAAATCCTCCGGCGCAGCAGCCCCTAAGAGTCGGCTGGTCGTCTGCTTCATCTCTGCAACAGAAAGCAAATTTAATTTATTATTACACACGACAATGGAGACATTAAAAAACTTGATTCCAAACTAGAGAATTTCCACTTTTATCGGATTTTTAATTACGTATTCAACTAAGTGAAACTCACCTTCGCGCCAACTCTGCCAGACCCGAGCCGGATCCTCCAGCGCAGCACCTCCTTAGAGTCGAATGCTCGTTTCTGTAACAAAAAGCAAATTTAATTTAGTATTAATTCGTTACATGACAATGGAGGCATTCAGGAACTCGATTCAAAGTAAGAAAATGTTTTGTTTTGTCGGATTTTTAATTACGAATACAAATCAATGAAGCTCACCTTCGAGCCGACTCAAACAGGCCCGAGTCGAATCTTTCGGCACAGCATCCCCCAGGCATCACATCCCCTAGAACCGCGTGACTACGTCTGCTCTATAGGATCTCTGTGGCAGAAATTTAATTTAATTTACTAATGTAATAATTTAGTATCAATCAGTTACACGCGATAGCAAAACCTTCCCAATTCACAATAAGAAATAATTAAATCATAGCTGAATAAAAAAGTAATAATACCCGACTAATTAATGGATAATGATATTAATATCTGATCGACAACTATATAATAATATCCGGTAGTATCAATTAACTACACACGATAGCAAGACGAGATAAAGAAATCGTCGTAACAACACGCTCTAGTTGCTACCCAATATGGAATAAAAATAACTAAATGACAACTGAATAAAGAAGTAATAATACTCGAATAATAAATGGATGATAATAATATTTGATCAGCATTGAGTAACTTGATCGCAACGTTTCTCTACCTAACAAGTAAAAAAGTAAATGTAACGCGGTAATTACCTGTAACGGTAAAGCTCGAAACACCTGCTCGCGTGAGGAGTACATGTTATAATTTGTATTAATTATCGCTTCAATTGTCGCGAAGTCGAAACGCGGTGTTAAAAATCGATACGGAATAATCTAAAAAAAATAACGCGACAGCTCTCGATGTGCTCGTCTCGATGGTTGAGAGTGTATGGCGTAACGCTCGAGCACGTGCTCGCGCATGCGTGTTTACATGACCCAGCTGCGTGTCCCCCCTCAGCATCTCTCAATCAGCGGCACGAGCAGCCGTTACGAAGGTCGTTTACCTAGCCTTTGTAGAGCCTAGAGCCTAGAGTTTTTGTTAGAGCCGTTGCCCAGGTATTGTTATTACCGATTATTCGATCATCATTATTTCGTTATTATCCGTTCGCGGATATTATCACACGATTTTCAAACAGATATTATTTCAAAAGATTTCAAAAGATTTCAAAAGATTTCAAAAGATATTATTATCACTACTATTTAATATTCGAGTATTATTACTTCTTTATTCGATTATTATTTAATTTATTCGGTTATTATTTAATTATTGCTATTACGCATAGGAAAACAACTCGGGCGTGTCGCTATGACAATTTCTTTATCTCGTTTTTAATCAGTCATTATTGCCATTGTCCAGTTATTCTTATTCATTATTATTAGGTAGTTGCATATGAAACTGCCCATTTTTGAGCGAATGAAAAGACAGTAGTTTGGTAGTAAATCGACGAACTGGCTTATTCAAAGTATTGCCCATCGGAACAGATAACTTTGGCCCATCTTTTGGCCAATAATCGGATTCCACGCAGGGTTCTTTGGAAGCAATCCAGTCATCCAGTCATTTTTTGACTCCTTCGTATGAGGTGAAGTAAGGTGCTGTGTCATAAGCGCTGACTTCATCGACCAGAACAAATAGTAATCAGAGGGAGCGATGTCTAGATAATATGGCGGGTGGGGTAGGATTTCCAAGTTCACTCTTTCTAAGTACTTCTTGCGACCTAGCATCGTCATACTACAAAGTCAACTTATCATGGCGATTCTTCCATTCCAGCCTCTTCGTGCAGAACGGATCAGTTTTTCTTGCTTCAAACGGATCAGTTGCAGTCGATAACAAGTGATGATTTCCGACAGTTTCAGCAGCTCTTAATACACGACACCCCTCTGATCCCACCAGATACAGAATATAACTTTACTAATGTTTCTTTTTGGCGTCGACCTGGTTCTCTGACGTATCCATACTGCTTTTCGCTTCGGATTGTCGAAATAAACCCATTTCTCATCTCCAGTCACGATTCGATGGAAAAAATCTTTTCGTTGTTATCGTTCAAGCAGCAATTCACAAGTGGTTTTGCGACATTCAATATCCTGTTTCTTCAATATGTGGGATATCCAATTTCCTTGCTTCTCCGTCTTGCACCCCTCCCAGCGTCTGTAGTCGTCTGGAAACTGTTGATTTGTCCACATTTAAGGATTCGGCCAACTACACCAGCGTTTGACTCCAGTCTTCGTCCAATTCCGTATCCTCAAATTTTTTGGATGATTTTCCGCGGTCCTTGTTGTCCATAGAGAAATTAGCACTTTGGAAGCGACGAAACCACTCTTTGCACGTTGTACTTGATGGAGCATGTTCGGCATACACTTCTTCTAGAAAACGATACGTTTCCGCGGGCGATTTCTTTGCCAAGAAATAATGGAGCATAACTTCCCGCAAATGTGACTTATTTGGAACAAAACTTGCCATTGTAAACACAATCAAAATAGACGATGTTAACGCGTCGCATAAATATCATCTATGGCGTTTTGTCGGGACTCTATAGTCATCATGTGTATTCCAGCTTTCCATTCGAAGAAATAGTGTACCTAACGCCATCTATTGCCAACGGGCGGTTTCATATGCAACCATCTAATATTACCAATTATTCGATCATCGTTATTAAATTATTATTCGCTCGTTGCTATTATCACAAGATTGTCGAGCAAATATTATTATAATTGATCTCAAAAGTAATAATATTCTAATAATAAATGGTAGTGATAATAATATCTGATCGACAATCGTGTGATAATAGTCGCGAGCGGATAATAACTGAATAACAATGATCAAATGATCGGTAATAACAATGAATAACAATAACCGGGCAACGGCAATAATGACTGATTAAAGACGAGGTAAAGAAATTGTCGTAACAACACACCCGAGTTTCCTATGCGTAATAGCAATAATTAAATAATAACCAAGAATTGATAATACTCGAATATTAAATGGATGATGATAATATTTGATCGGCATTGAGGAACTCGATAGCGACGTTTCTCTATCTAACAAGTAAAAAAGTAAATGAAACGCGGTAATTATCTGTCGCAGCCCAAAACCTGCTCGCATGAGGAGTACGCGTTTTAATTTATCTTAATTATCGTTTTAATTGTCGCGAAGTCGAAACGCGGTATTAAAAATCGACACGGAATAATGTATAAAATAACGCGGCAGCTTCCGATGTGATCGTCTCGACGGTTGAGAGTGTATAGAGTGACGCTCAAGCACGTGCTCGCGCATGCGTGTTTACATGACCCAGTCGCGCACCCCCCCCCCCCC
>NW_022639506.1:1372275-1375414 GCF_010583005.1 Odontomachus brunneus | reverse complement strand
AGGCGTCGCTCAATCAGCGGCACGAGCCGGCCGTTACGACGATACTTTTACCTAGCCTTTGTGGAGCCTAGAGTTTTTGTTAGAGCCGTTGCCCAGGTATTGTTGTTACCGATTATTCGTTCATCATTATTTCGTTATTATCCACTCGCGGAAATTATCACACGATTTTCGAACAAATATTATTATTACTACCATTTAATATTCGAGTATCATTACTTCTCTATTCAATTATTATTTAATTTATTTGGTTATTGGTTAATTATTGCTATTACATTTAGGAAAACAACTCGGGCGTACCGTTACGACATTTCTTTACTTCGTCTTGCAACGGCAATAATAACTGATTATTGCGTCATCTGCAATGGCAGTAGGAATAGTAGTAAGAAATAAACAGTAAGCAAATTGACCAATTCCATTTTCACAATTCAAAAATAATTGATTGTAATTGATCTATTTATTTACTGCTAATTTCTTACTACTATTCCTACTGCTATTGTAGACGACGCATAAAGACGAGGTAAAGAAGTTGTCGTAACGGCACGCCTAAGTTGCTTTCCTATGCGTAATAATTAAATAATAACCGAAATAATAACCGAATTAAATAATAACCGAATACACACACACACACACACACACACACACACACACACACACTCTGAATATTCAGACGTTGAAAGGTGCGATAAAAGTACAGTGTCATCTCGAAAAATATCCGTGAACTAATTTTTCGCTCTACTTTATCATAGTTGTTCGAAAACTTTATCGCATGTAACCATAAACTTTTCTACAAACTTTTTTGTATCTTTTTTGGCATTGAAACTAAATTCTGGAAGTATAGTAATGATCTTTGAAATTTTCCTGATTAGAGCATTCACAGTTTCGGTATGTTCAACCTACAGAATGTTTGTATTAAACAAACATTGCATTAACTGACAGCTCAAAATTTAAATTTATACATATTTTTTTTTTGTTTTCGTCACATATTAAGCAATGGTCTAATTTATTTTTGCATGCACTTTTGTTATGTAAAAGCGTTTGTAATTCCGTGCAAGCAACAAGACGTAAACTTTGCAAAAAAAATCAATGTTATGTTCGTAAAGTTTTCACGTTTGGCATCCTCTTAAGTAAGTTTTCAATTTTTAAATGTCGATCATACTCGATCAGAATTGATGGTTGATAATTCATAGTTCCAAACAAAACATTAACATATATTTAATGTAATTGAATAAAATCAGATAAAATTTATCTTTGCATGCTACATACTTTGCATACTTTATCACTTTAATCGAGATGAAACTATTGCAACTGAAAATTTTATTTGTGAGGTTTATAAAGAGAATATTGTGTCTGCTACTGTCTGTGAGAAATGATTTAGAATGTCTAGAAATGGTGATTACAATGTAAACGAGAAGTCACGTTCTTGTCACCCAAACGAAATATATAACGAATTAGAAGTATTGTTCAACATTAAAAAAGTTTGTAAGGCAGCTTGGTCTGATGAATTAACGGTATCCCGCCATTTGAAAGCAATGGGAAGAAGAAAGATGGCTACCCCATGAGAATTCTCTGCAAACGCTATTGTGAACCGGCTTACCATCTGTTTCTCATTGCTTGCCAGACATAAGAAAAGAAAAAGTGTTTTTTGTGGCGAGTAATTACGGGTGATGAAAAGTGGATCTATTTTGATAATATTAGGAGCAAAAAGTCAAGGGTTGATCTTCATCAACAATCGACATCTACAACAAAATGCAATATCCACGTTCATAAGCTTCTTCTGTGGAATCAAAAAGTAGTACTTCACTATGAGTTATCACCACCGGAGCAAACAGTCACAGGAGATCGCTACAGTCAACAATTATGGCGTTTTAGCAAAGCCATGAAGGAAAAACGTCCTCAAATAGTCGTAAATCGACGCAAAATCATCCTGCTTCACGACAACGCCAGACCATATATTGCTATTGCTACCAAAGAGACGTTGTTCGAATTAAATTTGAAAAGTTTTGCCGCGTAATCTCCAAACATCGTTCCATCTGATTTTCATCTATTCAGATCGATATAGCACAGTCTGTCTCATATACGGTTCCGAGATGCTGAGTAAATAGGTGAAAATAAATCAATATAAATGGATTGTTTCAAAAGATATTTATTTTATCGGTTATTTTATGAATTACTTTGTTAAACTATTGCCTGAAAGATAGTAAATATAGTATTATTGATAGCAACAATACTTAAATTAAAATATTATATATTATCTCATTAATAAACAGAATTGGCTTTAATGTCATACGAATTTTCGCAAGCATCTAAAAGTTTTATTCAACGGTAAATGGCGCTCGCACTCATTTATCATCCGCGCGCGACTCAACCATCGCGCAAATAGTTCGCGGATTATTATTGCATTCAGCCGCTGTGAGGCAAAAGTGACGACGTCGTTTTACAGCCACTCATTAACGCATTATTTATAACACGGCCGCAAGCGCACCAAGCATTTTAATGTACTTAAAACGTACACGACCTGTCCACGTCCGCATGAAAATATAGAGCGCCGTTCGATCGCGGTAGCAGCGCGCAAAAACCAAAGTGCTCGAAAATATTTACGCAGCTCGTGTTTCCATAGGCGACCGGTAGCGATGGCTTTTGGGAAACTGCGGCCATGTCTCTTACCATTCAGTATATTTACGCCACTACTAGACGTTGCGGCCGAGTATTTTCGTCTCGTTGACTATATCGTTGGCAACTCCCTGCGTGTATAACCGGAGAGAACCCACACGTACGTAAGTACTTACGACCACCAGTTGCCGCCTCTTTTCCCGGCATTACATCCATCGAAATATAAAGCGTCGTTCAGCGGCGTGGACGGTTTATTGATCATTGCGGCGGAAGCAAGAATTACCTTCGTTCGCGCCCTTACGTCGTAAATATAAAACATCCTAAGCTCTGACAATTGCGCTGAAACATGGCGCGCTATGGCCGCTTATAAAAGTGAAATTATTCACGGTAATAATATTTGTATAATAGCATGCTTAATAAATACGAGATGTACCTCCCTTTTACGCTGCTTCATATTTTTCAAGCAGTGCTTTCCATTTGTGTTCTTGCTATAGAAAGAGAGAGAGAGAGAGAGAGAGAGAGAGAGAGA
>NW_022639506.1:1371558-1372059 GCF_010583005.1 Odontomachus brunneus | reverse complement strand
GAGAGAGAGAGAGAGAGAGAGAGAGAGAGAGAGAGAGAGAGAAAGGAGAACGCTTTCCCATAATACACGAAAATTGGTTTAATTGATTCAACAAATTTATAGCTTGCTGGAGAAAATTGAATGTTATAACTAAACAGATTTACTAATACGATAGACATTTAGTATGAAAACAATTGTCAACCCGCTCATAAAGCAAACCCATTTTGGTGGACATTATTATAATTACTGCAGCAAATCTTTTCGTATTTCGAGCTAATTAAAGTTAATGAGACGGATCCGTTAATTTTACTAAACAAATCATGCAATTATTCAATAAATAATGAAGAAATATTTTTGTTCGTTTTACGGAAAGAAGTATCTTCATTATGTCTGACTACAAGTGTTGTTATACGTTACGCAATTTAAGTTTATTTTTTATGTGATTAAAATCTGATCTTTGTGATGTAATATAAATTATATATATCGGTAATTACGGTATAAATTACATATATCTTTACACGA
>NW_022639506.1:1371250-1371548 GCF_010583005.1 Odontomachus brunneus | reverse complement strand
AGTTAGTCCCAAGACAATGGCTCTTTGTTTATTTTTTTACACGGAAAAAAAAGATTTGCTAATATATGACTAAAAATATTAACTGCAGCAACAAATTTTCTTGCTTTCATAGCAAAGTTATTTAGTTGTGATAGCTAAAAGATTTGCTTATATATATATATATATATATATATATATATATATATATATATATATATATATTATATATTATATATATTTAATATAATATTAAAATATTTTATATTATATTTAATATTATATATATATATATATATATATATATATATATATATATATA
>NW_022639506.1:1365257-1370900 GCF_010583005.1 Odontomachus brunneus | reverse complement strand
GAGACAAAGAGAGAAAGAAAGAGAGAGAGAGAGAGAGAGGAGAGAAAAGAGAACGCTTTCCCATAATACACGAAAATTGGTTTATATTATATTTAATATTATATATATTTAATATATTATATATATATATATATATATATATATATATATATATATATATTAGCAAATCTTTTAGCTATCACAACTAAATAACTTTGCTATAAAAGCAAGAAAATTTGCTCCTGTAGCTAATATTTTTAGTTGTCCACATATTAGCAAATTTTTTTTCCGTATATGTGAATATATTTACTTACTTATAATATTAAATTTATAATATCGTACTTCTAATATTTTATTATACTATTTCAATGGCTGTAGAGTATACGGAAAAAAAGTATTGTTACATGTGGACAACTAAACATAATTTGCTGTATTAGTTACTTTTTCTTTGCTGCAGGAGCCAATTTCCTTGCTAGGATAACAAGAAAATCTGCTCCTGCAACAAAGAAATAGCTAAAGCAATAAATTATGTTTAGTTATCCATCGGTAGCAAATTTGCTGCGTTAGCTACTTTTCAGTTTTTTGTTATCATAGAAGTTTTACTTTACAAGTTTTTTGTTATCATAGCAAGGAAATAGGTTTCTGCATCAAAGAAAAAGTAGCTAACATAACGAATTATGTTTAACTGTCCATATGTAGAAAATTAGTTTGCTGCTGCAGCAAATCCTTTTTTTCTGTGTAGATATTCGTGATGTTTCAAAGAGCATTTGTGTCATATCGCAAAACGATATGGGACATTTATGTTCACCTCAGTCCGTTCTACGTTCTCGCGAAGTTTGAGAATGATGATCTGGAACATCATGTATATATATATTTTTTCCATTAATTGTGACATAGAATCATCTTAACAAATCTGCTGTGCTGCAACATCAAATTTTATTAGGCACAAATCTTATGCAATTTTGCGACATGGTAACATAACAAACTAGCTGTCCGTATATTACGGCTATAGATTTGCTAGGCTAGCGAGGTTTTCAGTTGTCACAGCAAATGTTTTCTTTCCGTATTTTATGAAATATAGTGTACTATGTTAATATTGCATTCGGCAAACAGCATGATGTAACAATGCGTACTTTGTATTGCAAAGTACCGACAATGGTATTTGAATAACTAAATTTCGATCATTTCCGTATTATTATTGAATATATCGGCCGAATGTGCAGTAATCCGTGTAAGCTGTATATCGACATACGTATCGGAATGAAGCGCAATATGACGATGACATCGGTAAATATGGATAATTACGGGCGGGATTTATTTGTAAAGTTTCTACTTCGCAACCATAAATTTCAATCAAATTTCGATGGAATTACATGAGCTGCGAAATAAAGCCCCATTATGTGCACTTGAAATGATCCATCTTCCTGCCTGATGAGAGGAGAGGCGGAACATAAATAATTATTAATAGACGACTAACAAACACGATCATACACGACCATTAGGAATCCCATTTAACGATTTAAGCGTTTCCGTCATTACCCAAATAGTTGATACCGTAAGCCGATTTCCCAACGTATGGCGACGTGCCTGTGCATCGCGACGCTCCAAAAAGTCGCATCTTCCGTAAAGTACGATACACTAGCGTAATCTAACTTTTGGATCTAATTTCGCTGATCTCGTCGCGACATTATTCCTACAACTAAATTCACCCGAGATCGACGACGACGACGAAACGAGCAGCGGCGCGTAAGTCGACGCGTCGCAATTTCGTCGCGACGTCTCGGTCAGCTCCGAGGAAGACGGACATTTCGGTTTTATTTCTGTCGTAGCCCCTAACGAGATATTGATACAGCAACGAGACCACCCATAACTTTCCACCCCAGGCTCGCGTATATAGACTCTTCCGCAGTCACTCGTCGTTACGCAGAGGATGGGCCTCGGTAAATCCACGTTAGTATGTGCGGAGGGTTGTGAACGTAGCCTGAGTAACCACCCTTCTTGTTCTCGAGCACCGTCCATAACATCGTTCCTGAGTTCCAGGACGTCGCTGGACGACTTGAAAATTTATTACCGGGATAGGAGAGAAAAAAGCTGCGGAGAGAACCCGACTTCCTGGCGATATACTTGCCTCCGTGTCTGACCCTTAATTCCCCCGGGACGGACAGAAGTAGCGACTTTAAATTGCGTACACCGCTTAACCGGTAGATTTTCCGGGCTCCGGGATAAAATGTTTCCTGATACTCCTTCAGCTTCTTCGGCGACGTTGTATCTACCTAAAAAATATATGCATGCATGTATACATCTCGCACCCCCGAAATGTGTCCGCGGGCGCTCTTTGGCGTTTCGCTTGTAATACGTGTGTCGCATGTGTATCCATTCTCTCAAGGAGACTCCAGCGTTTGATCAAGGTGAACCTGTAATATGTACATGGCACAAAAAATTAATCAAACCTAACAATGCATAATAAAAATTTCAATCATCTTTACCATATTTTCGAGATATTCAATTATAAAGTTATATTGCATATATGCAGAACCATAATACAACAAATTTTTTTGGATTTGACATATTTTTGTGTAAGATAGAAGTTTAAGCTGATGAGCTATTGTAATAATAAAATTAACATTTAAACATATTTTAGTAAAATATGAAGGAGACCGGTTTTTGACACCCTTTGAAATTAAATCAAAAATATCAGAAACGTTATATTTTTATAAGATCTATTGAAATAAAGTGATTTTAGTCTAAACGGACATATTTTGGTGCCTCTTTATACTATAATTCTAATTAATCCCATTTTTACCACCAACGCTCTTATGTCACCTACATATCATCTCCTTACATTTGTAATGGGATATGAATCCCATTGACAGCCAAATACAAATATTTCGTTCCATAGGTATATATGCGTACATTTTTTGATATTATTTTATCGTTCAATCAACTTGTCTACTCTTAAGTTTTCTAATGGGAGACGACAAGGATGGAGTGTTACCCAAGGATCGTGCTATCCTGCCCTCGCGTTTCGACCGTCAGTGCTGTTTCCTGATAGTATATATTTCAGTGAATCTCAACATTAATTAACTTATAAAAAATATACACGATAATTAATTAATTAACCTATAAAAAAATGATCCCATAAAGAGCAGTATGATTAAAAAAAAAAAACATATTGCCAATATCTACACAAATAGTGTTTTCGCAGTATCGAGCGCGCACGCACACACACACGCGCGCACGCGCACACACACACGCACGCTCACACAATGTAAGGAGATGATATGTAGATAACATAAGAGCGTTGGTGATAAAAATGGGATTAATTAGAATTATAGTATAAGCAGGCACCAAAATATGTCCGTTTAGAATAAAATCATTTTATTTCAATAGTTTTTACAAAAATATAACATTTTTGATATTTTTTGATCAATTTCAGAGGGTGCCAAAAACCGACCTTAGGGCCCCTCCTCCTTTACATAAATTTACCGTTCAATTGAAGAGATATTTAGATTATTCAATGAAAAAATTCGTGAAAACAATCACTCATTACATACAAGTGAGAAGCGCCAGACCTGAAATGACCTCTCATAATTATACACATTTCTAGATTTCTTTCTATATTTCTTTTTATTACTGATTATCCATTTCAACAGAACAACTATCTATTTTCAATATAACTTTGATGAAATTGATCATTTATCAAATATTTATCGAATATTTATTATTTACATTATATAGATGATAATTATATTTATATTAATTATCGAATATATTTCATATTCATAATTATTAATTATTATCATTAATTACTATTTCATATTCATATTATTAATTATTAATTATAATCATAATTATTATTGTAATTAGTTTAAGCAGTTTTATTAATAAAAACTAACTGAGACTAAGGAGTAACCAGAATCTTCTTAAATTTGTCAAATATTTTTCAAATTGTGAAAAAGTTTTTTGTTGAATCGATAAAAGAAATATTTCGCAGATAATCAATAAGTATTCACTGATTTTCAGTGCAATTCTCATATTATTGCTCCGTCTTATATTTTGTCTAGTAAAAGAACGAGTTCATTGTAAAATCTATACATAAATTTGTTATTTAATGTATCAAATCCAACGTTCTGCTCTTGTGGCGATGGACTTCCATACGCCTTATATGTGATCACACTGTTTGTGTTGGCAAAACTACATAAACAGTCGCTACTACTAATTCTTGTAACAAGATTTTACTGATTGCAGCGCTATACATAAAAAATACATACTGCATTCAAGTAAATGTAACTTGTTTCAAATATTTCATAAGTTTATATGTCATAAGTTCATCATAAATATCAAATCTATTCAAAATATATTCTTAATCCTAGTAAATCTAGCATTTTAAAAAATATTAAACATTTTTAAGAATATTAAATTAAACCAAAACTTGTTTACTTTCTGCATAGAAACGAACCAACTTTTTGAAGGATAAAATTTTGCAATATAAAGAGAATAAATTGTAAATAGAACAAATTTTCTTTCAAATTATAAATATAAATTCCTTTGTAAAAAGAATAAATTATTCTTTTAAGTGCACGATAATATATAAGCTTTTCTAAAATTTGTAATAAGCATATTTTCAAATTATGATAAAAAAAACATTGTTGAAAATAATCATTACTTAAAAAAACAAAGTAAATAGAGGAATTATTTTTCTTAACAACAGAATATTTTACATTTAGTGCATGCTTATAACCAAATCACCAGTTATAAGCATAGTATTTTGTGAAGAATACTGATTATTACTTTAAAGAACATGTGCGTTCCTATAAATAATAAAAACGCTAAACATTTCTTTATGCACAGCAAGATACACGTATCGCTTACCCATTCGAATAGGCATAGTTATAGCTGATCTTATGCGTATGTATATATACATTTATTTCTGTATATATACATAGGAAACGAATAAAATCGTCCATAAAATCTCGTCGTTACATCGAGAATTCAACGCGTGGAATATATACCGGAAGGATGTCTTTATGCGGCGCACGCAACGAAGGTCTGAGCCTTCATAAAGTAGACTTGTGTAAAGCATCACTTAAATGTACCGTGAACAGATCATCCATCGTGTATCCAACCTGAAAAAGATCTCTGCTCGGATATTCTCATTTTTACCGCGACAATTCAGACTCGACAGATGCAATCAAAACACGGTGACCTTAATTGGTGGCCGTGTCTCAATGTAATATTTGTGACATTAATACCCGTTTTTCTTAGTAAATTAATTAGCACAGGTACATGTTTATCTTACATGAGTTTTTACTCTAAATTTTATATATTATTAGTTAAATAAGTTCCATAAAATTCCGCGCGCGAATAAAATTAAAAGTTATAAAAAATGCTGGAACATTATAAATTCACAAGCATATATACGAACAGTTCGAAGAATTACTCCTTTGTATCTTAGAAGTCGACAATTAATATCACATGTCTATTCGTTACATCTGCGCAGTTATTCTTTAACCTCAAGCGATTGAAATGGTTATGTCAAAGTTGGGAGAAGGTTAAATAATATTTCATAAGTAAAGAAGGTAACAAAATATATGATTTTTGTTGTTAATTCGTATATATATATATATATATATATATATATATATATATATATATATATATATA
>NW_022639506.1:1353921-1364872 GCF_010583005.1 Odontomachus brunneus | reverse complement strand
TATATATATATATATATATATATATATATATATATATATATATATATATATAATCGATACTAGAATATTTATTATTCCTATTATTGACAACCTGAATACGACATAAAATGATACGAACGCTTCTATTTCTGAAAAAAACCAATGTAAATTATTCATTATAAAATTTAGAAAAAACATTAAAATCATAACTTGGTTCCCCGGAATTTATTAAATAATGCAAATGTGAATTATTATCTCATAAATTGCCATGTTTTTGAGTCAGTAATAATTTAATAATAAATTTATGATTTTGTACCGACTCGTAATATTCGAGTAATGTATGAATATGTATGTGTGTGTGATCACTTATTTTTAACAAGCTCATACATTTATTTTTGCAATGAGAAATTACTTAGTCAATAATTAGGATATTCACCTTATATCACAAATTAGGACAAAACTGTCATGTCACTAAACAATACGTTCAGCCACTTTTGAGAAAATATTATAAATAAAGTAAAATGTCCCTACATAAATTATAAGAATATAACATACAAATAAAAACCCAAATATTTAAATTTTCTAACAAAATCAGTTTTGTGTGCTTAGCTTAATACATACATTGATTAATCTATTTTGTGTGCTTAGCTTAACACATACATTGATTAATCTATTTTCATGATGAGATTACTTCCGCACTAATTAGGACATTCACCTTACGTATGTATAACGAGTATTTCAATTCCATAAAAACGATTATCGATTCGCGACTCAACTCGTCTGTGATTCCCTGGAAATAAGGTTTTTCCATTCGCACGGAAGGCTTGATATGTTTATATTTCATGGAAATTAGCTGTCAAAGATATTAAAACTAAACTGACCGTTCGTGGCCGGAATTCATCGGCTACGATACGTACGACTTTCAAATTATATCGACGACTATTCGTTTCCACGGAACGTATGAGAAATGCAGGGTTGGGAAGTAATGCGTTACTTGTAACGACGTTACTTTTTTTTTGGTAACGCCGTTACTTTTTTGTATCAGTAACGAAAAAGTAACGGCGTTACATTTTCTTTAGTAACGAGTAACGAAATTCATCGTTACTTATATCGTTACTTTTTACTATGATGGCTTCTGTACACAGAACGCGGCAACGCTTGCCACGTGATGAAAGTTTGCACACGATAAACAATTAATGTGCTGCTTTCCGTAAAGCCCATTCTACAATAAGCAATAAATCTTAAGTCATAATAAAATTGACCAATCATAGTCGACTATTAGAAGAATAATCCACTGTAATTGGTCAATTTTATTGCGACTTAAAATTTATTGCTTATTGTAGAAAGCCTCTAAAGCGTGATCTACAATGAGAACTTAAGCCATAAAATTTAAGCTTTAATCTCTAAGCCGTAAGAAATTATTTTTCTTATAATTGACTGTGATCGGTTAACTTCTTACAGCTTAGGATTTAAAGCTTAAATTTTATGGCTTAAGTTCTCATTGTAGACTACACTTAAGGGGCGTCGTACACGAATTGACATAACAGTAACGTAAGACGTACCGTAAGAACTGACCAATCACTTTGAGTATCGTCGAACCGTAAGATCGCCATTTTTGTGAATACTCGATTGTAATTGGTACATTTTTACAGTACATCTTATTGTTATGTCAATTCGTGTGCGGCGCCTAAAGTCCATTCTACATTAGTCGCAATCGCAAGATCGCAAGGAAATTGTACCAATCATAATTGATTATTCTTCGATCGCAAGAAGAACAATCGATTATGATTAGTCAATTTCTTTGCGACCTTGCGACTTTCGACTAATGTAGAATGGGCTTTATGTCGTTATGCAATAATGTGTGCTACCTGCTTAAATATCTTATATTTTGTCTTTATATATGTATAATTTATGTACTGTCTCTTCTACTATTCATTTTATATGCTGATTTTAACTTTTTTTTTACAAAAGTAAAGGAAAGTAACAATTTTTTTATCGTTACTTTTCAAATAACGGTAACGCGTTACTTTTTAGAATCAGTAACGAGTAACGGTAACGAGTTACTTTTTACCGCAAGTAACGGTAACTGTAACGCGTTACTTTTAAAAAGTAACGTTCCCAACCCTGGAGAAATATGATGCCTCGTGCATATTGCATGATATTAATTTCAAGATGGTTGCACATATTAGCAAACGCATTTATATTTGCGAGCGTAAAATTTCACAAATTACTCGACACACGCAATACGCGTTTAAATTCCTAGATAAATATAATTTTCCACATTTTAGACCAAATATTAATTAGCGAAAATCAACACATTTAATGTTAAAATAGTAGATCCAAAACTGTTTGTGTTATACAATATCCAAATTTTGCACAAAATAAATTTAAAGCAATGGCAAACGTAATGTAATAAAACACAATTTTGCTAAAATAATAATTCGTGTATAGATCGCGTCATTAGTCATAAGTGAAAAAAAAAAACATTTTATGTTCGCGTGTATTTTCAAACACTCTTCATTATTTTCATCAAATAGTTAACCAGGAAAAATGTGCTGTTTCCGTAAAGGAAAAAGTAACACTACACGTGCAAATAACAATGGATTAAATATTACCAGCAGACTGTTGCTACTCGCATAAAAGTGTCTAAAAAACATTTAGAAAAAGTAGAGCGCCTTTTAAAGAGTTTATGACGTTTTTAGTATCTTTTAGGCATTTTCATGGCGCTTTTCAGACACCTATGTTGTTTCATGTTATCACATGTTGTATATATACTGCAAACAACAATAGGTCAGATCTTACCAACGAAGAGATTGTTAGGTCTCTTTTTCCTTGCTGGTATTGTATTTTAGATTATTTAACTACAAGAATCGCACACGGTATGTTATCGTTGGTAGGTAAAAACGAACAGAGGAGAAACCAGCGCGCGCAGACTGAAACCTGACGAGTTGGGGATCAACTATTGGTACGAAACTACATTACCGACCACGTTCATCTATACCTACCTTGAAGGGAGCCGCTTCTTTTGAACCTGAAGAGATGGCGCCATTGTGAATGATACGTGTTTTATCATGCGAGTGTGCTCACATAATGATATCTCTGTCATTAAAAATATACATTAAAAATATACATTTAGTGAAGCTCACCCTTCCTCTACGCATCGTCCTTGATACATTTAATTAACACAATGCTTCGTGTCGAGCATGAGTGCGAGATAACTACCAAATATGAAGATATACTATTTCTTTCTGATCGCGGTCTCTTCCAACGAGCGTTAGATGCTTTCCGCCACTTACTGATGGCATCGGACAAAAATCCAGGCACTCGCAAGTATTTACGTAGTCGCGCCACTATAATCTCCGAAAAGCGACGACATTTGCGTAATTATAAATACATCCTGCATCCGTTCAGTATCCTCAGGTGCATATTTTCATTAACAAATTTCCATAACTCTTTTAACCTTCCTTGGCTCACGTGATTTTCTAATGCGCAAAGACTCGTGTTCAATCTGCGAGTCTAATTTCTAAGTGGAAAAAATGGCATATATTAAAAGTGTGTTATTGACGTGAACTTTAATTTCTAATTAAACTGCTCCGTTTACGCGATAACGTTTGTGGTTTCAGAAAAGCGTCGATTTTGTGTCTCGCCGGTCTGAGAGACCGATACATGAGTTAAGAAAAGTTAAACTTGTTCGTGACAATGTTACATACAAAAAATATTATTATATATTATATCATATCTACAGCTAAGAAAAGCAATTTCTCAGTTTACTTTCCTTCTGTTTTAAGTAATATCTTTAACACACAATATTTTTTTGATAATAGTTTCAAAATACATTCATCAGGAATTCTAGGAAAACTCATTATTATGCATTCAAAAGAAGAATTTATTCTCTTTAGAAGAATATTATAAAACTTTATCGAAAAAAGATTAGTTTGCCTCTACACTAAAAAATATCTAAAAAATAATAAATATTTATTTGGTGGATACTAATAACATATTTTTACTTCAGTACTGAATTATTTTATCTAAAGTAAAATAAACAATTGCTTTTATAAAAGGTTAAAATTTTCTTAAAATTTTTAGAAAATGTAATATTTTCTTATTTCAAAATTATTTTACATTAGTATAACTAGATATGTTATTATATAGCACCCATCGAATAAATATTTACTATTTTTTATCTTATTTTTCAGTGTGTATAAACTAAATTTTTATTTTTATTTTATTATCTTTCTGTGTATAAACTAAATTTTTATTTTGTTTTAATTTAATATTTTTTATTTGAAATGTTAAACTTACTAAGATTCAAAATATATTTTCAATAAATTTGATATTTTTAATAATCTTATAATAGATTTGCGGATATATAAACTTGTGAAATACCTGAAACAAGTAACGTTTACTAGAATGCAATATATATATTTTTCTATGTTTCTTATTTATGTGTAAATACATTATCTCTATCAAAGGCATACATACATACATGCGTATCTATTTATAATTCAACGACCATAGTTATATAGCATCGCAATAATTATTTATTTGAAGAAATGATTTCTTTCCAACATTCATATCTACAACATATATGACTAAATCAGATGTTCCATGGCACAGGCACTATTGGGATTTTACAATGATTTTCACGATGACGTGTTTATTTTTGGCTGTTCCGTATCAGGCAGTCTTTGAGATTCATGAACGCCCGCTTTGTTGGACAATTTTCAAAAATTCCCTGCTCTTCATTTGCTGCATGGACATAGCCGTTAATTTCACAACAGGGTAAAGAGTTCGCTTTACAAACAACCTACACAGCAGAAATGTTCAAAATATATCATGTGGATATCCTAGAAATGTTGCGATATCTTTAGCATATCCCAATGATATATTTAGAACATTTCTGCTGTGTGAGAAGCGATCTCAAAACTTAAAACTCGTCATAATCGAAGACTTCTTTATTTGTTGTCGGACAGATATCTCGACAATACACAGCACAGCGTTGTAATGGAGCCGAAGAAAATAATGAAGAGGTATCTGAGACATGGCAGCTTCGTGACAGATCTGCTGGGTTCCCTGCCAACTGATATCGCCTTCAGTAAAATATGGTGGGAGTACAAAGTCGCTCGCGAGCTAGCGTCTTTGATGTGCCTGTTTCGCGTGTTCTCTCTCGCTTCATACATGAGAAAAATCGCCCTCGCCTACGACGTTCCGATAACCTTTTACAACGTCTGCGTGATAATATTTTGGTTGGCGATCACCTTGCACTGGCAGTCTTGTCTCTATTGGCTGGTACCGATAGCCACGACCTCCATCCGTCTGCTGGAACGTCCAAGCAACGACTCTTGGATACACGAGAAGAACCTTTGGGAGGCACCCAAGGGTCGACAATACCTGTTGTGCCTCTTGCGCGCCGTGCCCATCTTCATGAAATCGGGCTGTCTGCACAGCAAGCCGAAAAACGAAGCGGACCTCACGTTGCTGATCGTCCTGCAGATCTTAGGTACTTTGACGATTTACATCCTGACGGCTCGAGTGATGCAGCTGTTCAAGGGCGCCAACAGCTCGAGGATCAAGTATCACAGCAGCATGGCGCAACTGAAGCGATACATGAGGCACCGGCAGCTACCACGCTCGACTCAGCGTCGCATCGTGGCATACTACGAATTTCGCTTTCAACACCAATACTTCCGCGAGAGCGAGATCCTCAACACCCTGTCCATGCAGATGCGCCAAGAGATCGGCATGCATGCCTGCCGCAAGCTCGTGGAGAACGTGACGTTCTTCAGCAATCTACCCTTCCTGTTGTTGGCGCGCATCGTCAACCTGCTCAAGTCCGAGATATTCTTGACCAACGACGTGATCGTGCGAGTCAATCAGCTAGGCGACTGCATGTACTTCATCGCCAACGGCACAGTGGCAATTTACACGAGTTCCGGCAAAGAAGTATGCCACTTGGAGGACGGCGCGCATTTCGGGGAGATTGCGCTGGTGATGCCGGATGAGCGCAGAGTGGCCAGCGTCGTCGCCGTCGAGATCTGCGAGCTGTATCGTCTGGACCGCATCGACTTTGTCAGAACGATTTATCAGTATCCGATGATGTGGGAACGCATCAAGAACATAGCCATCGAGAGGCACGAGAAGACAATGATACTCAATAATACCGCACGATAAATCAAAGGCATCAAAGGGATGCTTTCATTGAAGATCTCGCAGTCGTTATGGTATACGCATATATCGATTGGTATTGATGTTCGAGCGAGCAATTAACCATGCAGCGGCGTGTTTTAATACCACCCGGTAAAAAAATGTATTGTAAGAGCTAAAATCGAGAAGGAAATCGAACTAAAATCTGCCTGGAAATTCTCGTGTTAAATTTTCAACATAACTCCGTGTATTAATTTAACTTATTGTCATTTCATTGTCATTTTAACTATTTTGCGTTGAATTCGTATTCGCCATTTATAAGTATTAAAATAATACAATAATGTCTAAGTGTTACACTTTTGTGTTAATTTCCAATTTATATTATTTATTTGTTTACATATTTGCTTTGTGATAAACACAAAAATTAGGGTGGATAAATCAAGATATATTAAATTTAATACCAAATTTTTTGCAATATGGGTTCTGATTAGGAATATTTGAAATCGAGGTAAACTACACAACATTTAAGAAGAATCGTTTAAGATAATGCGTGTCGAAATAGTTGAGATAGTATAGCAAGATTAATTAATATTAATAATTGGAATACAAAGTTAGTTTTGACATAAAAGATAAATTAGTAGATAGGAAAAAATGGTTGATCTTATTAATAATAAAATTATGATTGTTTTCCTAAACGATATTTTTTTTTGGTTGTCCTAACACAGAAATGGTAGTAACATGCATATAAAGTTATTATCACTAACATTACGTAGAATTTAATGAAAGAACAGTTTTCTTCATTATGATTTATAGTAATTATTTTTCTCTATATATCTCTATATCTCTATATTCTGTATATGATTATAATTACAAATATAAAACATTTATTTCCCAGTGTACGTTAATTTCGGAAAAATATAGAGCGCATGCATTATTACATTGTCAAACATTACCCTTCCAATAAATACTCGCATTAATATCTATGATCTTACTAACCAAATTTTCTTTCATTTTAATTGTATATTTAGAGAATCTGTTAATATACCGTTTATATTCAGTGTATTAAAAAGATATTTTTTATTCTATATTTTTTTAGTTTATTGAATGCAATTGTTGGTAGAAAAATGAGACTCCCCGTTTGATACTGACTGAAAAAAGTTTCCACAGTATTTCTGTTTCGATAGAAAAGCCACGTTTGAATAGAATTTCCAATTGGATATCGCAGTGGGGAGACCAATTTGAGAAAAATTTGAGTATTCCAATGGGAATTCATACTGGAAAGATCTTGGAAAACTTCTATGCGGGTGGCTTCTGAGAGGCCTCGTGCAAAAAGCGACGGCTGTTAAGAATTGCTTACTAACGCTTCAAATTACACCAATTGCAACCGAATGCCAAACGCATCATCGAGACTATTAGCCAGGCGACGATAAATCCGAGAGTCTCAATTATCCATCCGCGCACAACGTAACATTAGCGCATAGGATTTATTGGCGAAATCGCACTCCGAGACAATGCGTCGTCTCAGGATCCGCGCGTGTGCAGCACGAGAGTGCGAAATGCCTTCTAAACTGATCGCGGCGCGCGTTAATGTCGGGTTGCAAAAAACTGTGGTGTTGAATTGTCGGGATTAAAAGAATTGTTAATAATCGTTGACGATAATAGCGGAAAATTGTTAAAGGTCCGATAAATTTCAAGACTCCGATAACTGTTTCTCGCAACCCAACATTAGGGCAGATTTATTACCCTGGACGTGGATCAAGAAGATCGCGATCGTGCGCCGCGGAAGACTACAATTTTCAATGTACTGTAGATCATCGGTAATATCATGTAGCAAGAAGAATATGTGATCGCTTCTTAAGATGGATTCGTGATAATTACAGTTTAGCGGCGCGCATTCGCGATCGGAAACGCGGCCTCGGCAGCGTTGTTTTGCGATCGTCAAAAATCAAGTTCCGCGCTGCGGAATGCATCGCACGTATCAAATGTATCGAGCTTCGAATCGACAAGCGAAAGAGAGATGGAGAAAGAGGGGCACTTAATATAATGGAACGAGAAACGGAAGGACGTCTCTTCGCTTTGTGGCCGAGTGTGGATCGGCACAACTAGCTCGCACTATTAATACTTATCGGGCGCCGGGATCATTATCTTTAGCGCTGGCTGTAAGATCCGTAGTTGATTGTAGTCCGTATCCCGGGATATTGCATTAAGAATACGCGTGTAACGAGAGAGGGTCTGATTTACTTGACGATGCGTGCTTATCTGAAAGATTCGCATATCGAGTTAGCTCCGACCGGTTCTACTTGAATATCTGCGTGACGCGATGCAATGATACGTTATCCGTTATTAATGAATGCGGTTTTCGCGATAATTGTTTTTTCTTGCTCCGGAACGGAGCTCTCGTTCGTTTCATTCGTTCATTCCGCCCGGCCGAGGAATGCCCGAGCGAGAAAACTTGGACGCCGCCGTGTAAATCATTCCAGTGAGCGCGCACAGCGGCGCGAGAAAAGTCTCTTCGCAATTTATCTCATCGGGTTTCCCGCACGGTATTATATTCTGGGAGCACGACACGCTATCGTCACGGGTATTACCGATCAAGTGAAACACGAAAATCGCGGAGATCAAAATGTTGATTGCTGTGTATCAATTACTTAACTGAAAAGTCTAGCATATTCCAATATAGCAAGTTGGAAGAATGGATTACGAAAGAATTGCAAAATAATGACCCACACAGAAATTTTTCAAGATTCCGATTAAGGCAGGCCGGATGATATATTTTTTTCAGAATTTTGAAGTTACAACTTCTCAGGCAACTAATTGTTGTGACTGACTGTACAGAAACATGGTAGAGACAACCTTCCTCTATATTGTTATACTCGCAACGATTCCGTTAACCGTATATTTTCTCCTGCAATAACCGAAATACAAACATGCAACGTGGCTATCTTGCTTTGGTAGCGGATCAAATTGGCTAGCGACTCAGGGTAAGATCACACATAAAGTACGTATCCTGATTAGCAGTTCCGGAATTTCCGCAAGAGGTCTCCACAGCCCTGTAGTTAAGTCAACTTTACCTCGCGCCTATCCAAGCTCAATTTTAATCATTTTATCAATGAAAACTGTTTTTATTACCCGAAACAGGATATCATAACACTTACAGGAAACTTCATTCTAATTAATAACATGTCAGTTAAGGTTTATTCACTCATGAAGAATATTAATATCAAATTTTTATATGCTCAAAAATACACTTGGCTGCTCCTAAACCAATTTTCTTAGTTTTTTTTAACTTTAATATTATCGCAAGTTTAATGAAATTCAAGAGAAAGTTAAATAAAAGTACTGATGTCTGGACACTAATAACATTGGACATTTTTATTGTTTTGGCCTTTAAATACGAATATTTGAATTTTCAATATACAAGAAATATATATATATATATATATATATATATATATATACACATATATTCTACATGGAAAATTTAAATATTTATATTTAAAAATCAAAATAGTAAGAATGTCTAGAATTAGATAAAAAGTTATTAGTATCCTGCAGGTATTGGAACTTCCTACTCTATGTTCTAAGAGAAACATTTCGCAATTTTGTTTTCCTGTTCCTCTCACGATAAATACATAAACAAAGCACCATATCTCTTGGACCAGCTAAATCCGGCCTAAATTTGATTAACTCACTACGATTACCAACTAATAATTTCATTCTTACCGCAAGCACAGGTTCTCTGTTCAAAATAAAAACGGAACTCACGTGTTCTTCAGTTAGTGTGTGTAACGTCGGTATACTTTTATGCAATATAAAATTGGGAATCCCACTTTTGAGTTGAAATCCCAACTACTGCATTCATAGAATAAAATATTTTTAAAACACTTAAAGTTTTTACCGAAAATTTTTTTAGAAAATCTACATATGTCTTGTACAATTCTAATGTAAAATAAAGGTTAGAAAAAACAATAAAAAAACATTAATTTAATATTTCTAATATAAATTTAATATTTCTAATATAAATTTAATATTTCTAATATAAATTTAATATTTCTAATATAAATTTAATATTTCTAATATAAATTTAATATTTCTAATATAAATTTAATATTTCTAATATAAATTTAATATTTCTAATATAAATTTAATATTTCTAATATAAATTTAATATTTCTAATATAAATTTAATATTTCTAATATAAATTTAATATTTCTAATATAAATTTTCGTAAAATTTTCAATTAGAACCCATATTTCCAGTCAGAACCATATTTATTTTCCTAAAAATCAAAATGGATTCCAATTAAATTCTAGAAGATTTTCTATTTTAGGTCAAAGTATGTAATTATTTTAGCGAATCGGGCTACAGATCCCAGTTAAATCCAAAGAAATTTTCTATATGTGGAATAGTAAATCACATTAATCCTCCGCTAGTCGCGAGTCTTCGCAAAACAAAAATGGAAATTTCATTAAACATTTTATTAATTAAAAAAATATATTATATATATATATATATATATATATATATATATATATATATATATATATATATATATATACACACACGGAAAAAACAATTCTGTTGGTGCAACCGAATTTTCGATTGCTCAGAGATCAGACGGAAACTCGGCTGTAGGAACAGAAAAATTCCTTTATGAGGTTTCTGTATAGTTCTGTATAATTGTCCTCAACCGTTCTAATATCGTTGAATGTTCAGACGAATATTTTCTGTTGCGACAACAGAAATATTAGTTTTCATAACAGAGATATCGCTTCTGATCACCTAATTTTCAGTTGGTTCTTATTTGGTTACACCAACTGAAATTTT
>NW_022639506.1:1341887-1353823 GCF_010583005.1 Odontomachus brunneus | reverse complement strand
TATATATATATATATATATATATATATATATATATATACACACATATTGCATATACATTTTTCATACAGTCTTGTGTCAATTTTACAATTTAGCTACTTATTTTCTATAAAAATATATAAAATATATAGCTGGTATCTCTTTAACTCCAACTTCGTGTCACTAAAATGAAGTCGCTCAGCGCTTCTGAAGCACTCGTGACTACCGGAAAATTAATTTGTCTGCGCTTACAAAATGTGTACTCGCCAGCAACAATCACCAGTGCTTAGGAAGAGGTTCGCGAATGAGGGAAAGCTCGGCGAGCATTCGATGATAAAGTCGAAGAATTGCACGCGAACACTATCACCGTCAACGACGTCGCTTCACTTCTCCGACGAAAACAACTCAGGGGGGCAAAGCTAATTAATAGACGCTATCACGTGTGGTGGGGCACGCAGAAAACTGCCTCGGCACGCAAACGGAGCGACCGATGGCGATGGCGTCGCGGAGAGAGCCGCCCACACGAGAAACAATGATTCGTGCGCATCGACGCATGGGCAGAGGAGCACCGATGACAATGAGACGTTTAGGAAGGCTGGGCATTGTAATAGGCCGACGGGCGCGCTTGCTTGGTAGCTCTGGCGCGGAATACGCGAGCGGCGTACCCCTACCGCTGTGCGCGCAGCACCGGCTACGGGCAGAAAGCGCCGATAGGAAACAATAAGCGCACGAGATACGAAGAGAGAGAAAGAGAGAGAGAGAGAGAGAGAGAGAGAGAGAGAGAGAGAGAGAGAGAGAGAGAGAGAGACAGAAAACCTATTGTTATCAGCGCGCTCTCTGTCGCGACTTTGGTTCCGCCAAGAAGCGTGACGAGTGAAACGCGCGATGGCAACGAGAGAGAGAGAGAGAGAGAGGGGGAAGGAGAGGACGAGACGTAGTCAAGTGGACGAAGAAGAAAGAGAAGAGAAAGCCGTTGTGGCTATGGTTATGTAGCCACACCCCGCGGAGCCAGCCAACGAGCTCTCCGCCGAGCGACGACCTACCTGACCCTACAATGGGCAGATCCACGTAGCTATGCTACCGGCGTGCATTGTTCCCCCTCTGTGCGCGTCAAGTGGCACGCAGCGCTAAAACGGACCGGCAATGCGCGGGCGGGCGAGCGGAAGTGCGGAGAGGGTGGGAACGAGAGAGACAGAGAGAGGAAAGATGATGATACATCCGAAACGAGCCCCCAGCTGAACACGTCATTTACGGTGCACGACGCGATGACAACGCGAAGACGCCAAGAACGCGAAGGCACGCCAGGCAGGCAGGCAAGCAGGCAGGCAGCTGGGGTCGTTAACGCGTTTAACGGTGCATGAGTGATGCGGGATCACGATATGTCCTTTGGAACATACACCGAGCATCGTCGCAGATAATTCGACTCGGTTACGTCCATGAGCGCTTCCCTCCTCGCCCTAATCGCCCCCTTGCCGTCACCCGAGTGCGCTAAAGGAGGTGAGGCGAGACGCGCGTCGACCGGGAGACGCAGAGACGTCGCTCGGGTTCGTTGTCCGGGACGCTGCGGAACGTGAACTTGAGGGAGCGCGTGTAACAGCGGGTGCGTGGGAAAGTCTGTTGAATAAGAATCGCCCCAATTTGAGGGGACATTAGAGAACTTTGACGAACCTTCTTAGCGTGCGGATTCTCGTTAATGACTCGCGACTCCGCCTGATGCGCACGTCTGATGGATTGAAACTACGGTGGCGCGCTGCCCGTCGCGATTATTCGTTGCCGGTTGTCCGTAAATAGCGACGAAGGATCGAACGGTGTCAGTCGCGTTGGAAGAAGAAAATCGACGGAAGCGCGAGCGTGGCGGCACGAGAGAACGTAGAAACGACTCGGATCGCCGTCTCGGCGATGCAACAGAGCGAGATTGTGGGTCCTCGCGACGGCGTCTTCGCGCAGGTATCCGGACAGACAGATACGCGGGAGCGTGTACACCTACATCAACAAAACCCGGCGACGGCGACCCTGGCTGCCTTCTCCTCCGCGATGGGTCGATACTCTGCGAGCCGCCAGCCGCCCCCGCGCCCCGTGGCCCCCCGCGTCTCGTACCTCCTCTGTCTTTCACCCCTACCGCTGTTTCCGTTCAACCCCTTCCATCCTTCCTCTCACATACCCATCTTCACCCACCATCGTGCCGTTCTCTCATCCCTTTTACTTCCTACCCCTACGCGTCGCGCGTCCTCCGTTTCCACTTCCTCCTCCTTCTCCTCCGACCATCTCTCTGCTACCTTCCCGCCGCCACCACTGCCGCCTCTTTTACCCTCGGTGGCCTCGTCCATAGGTGTACCGGTTGATTGATCGTTTATCGATACGCGGAGGGCCCACCCCGACGAGTTGCGGGTACGTCCTACACTCGGTCCTGTGCCTCCCTCCCTCTCTCCCTCTCTCTCCCCCTTTCCCCCCTTCTCCGTTTCCCACATCCCCGCGCCGCTACCCCTTTTCAAGTATACGCATTACACATTTATAAGGGCGTTAAACACGAGCCGCATCGATGGCATAGAACGCTGCACGAGGGTATATATGCGTATTTCCCTCATCCTCTCCGAGTTCTCTTCCCTCCGCGCGACCCCTCCGGATGCTCTCTGACTCTCTCTCTCTCTTTCTCTGACTCTTTCTCTCCCTCTCCCCCTCTCTCTCTTTCTCTCTTTGCCACCCGCCGCTACTCTTCCCTACCTCCGTGCCAGCCTCTCCTCCTCTTCACCTCCCTGCAAAGCCAACCGGCCGCCTGGCCAACGGAGGCCCCCCTACATCGGTTTTGTGTAGGAAGAGCCATGCTCGATTGGTGTCGGTGTGTTTGTAAGCGCGCCGGGCAACATCAATGTTTCGAGTCGAGCGTCCGCCCCCATTATTTTACCCCCGGCCTTGGAACCGCCATCCCATCGACTAGCTGCTCCCTATATAACCCCCGCGCACGGCGCGCTATCAAACCCCCTCCCCCTCCCCCGCTGCCTCCCTTCGCCAACCCGCGCTTCCCATTCCCCTGGTGCGCTCGCCCGCTCGCTCGCGCGCACGGATCCCGATGCACAACCGATACTTATTGATATGGGCTTCCGTTTACCGTTGACTACATACGTGACTTAACCGCCGACCCCATGCACTTCCGAAACTACTACATCAATTTTTAACTGCGTATCCGGATTTATCGGGATACGCTTGCACTCCGCCCCGTGCGCGTCTGAGGAACGGCGCTCGTGCCGCTCCGCTCCGCGAGTTGCCGCATTCCTCTATCTTCCTTCCGCATCCTCCGTTGCTTTCTCCCCGTGAATACTTAGTCGAGCGGAATATTAAGAGTCTGCCGAGAGAGAGAGAGAGAGAGGTGCCGAATATTTCCGCGCATTTTTCCAGTTTTCGCGAGAGAACCTCGGCGCTTGCCTCTCGTGAATCGTCGATGGAATTGACACTTGCAAACTGAAACGTCAATTGGCATATTCGAATCGAAGAAGAAATGAGAATCGACGGAACGTCGCGCCCCCGTTAATGAATTAAAACGCGAAGTCGCAGGTGGTGGTGTGCGCCCCAACCCTCGTCGAAGGTTAGCTACCAGTCGTGACGTGGCACTACGGTGTTGACTGTCCGTTACACATCCCCAAGCTCGAATGACGACGTTTATAAGCTAGTGTCAACAACGGTGGGTAATGATGTGCGGCCCCCATGTTCAGCGACCATAGGAGCTTCCCGGCAGGCGGTCGGGCACCCGCAACGTATCATCCCGTCACGCTACATTGAACGTCATTGTCCGAACTAAAGTCGCCGTTTATCGCTCAACGGGTGACGGTATGTGAACAGAGAAACTGAATACGCTCGCCTCATACACACATCGCTCGTTCCCTCGCGGCGATGGTGAAAAAAGTCGCTACTCGAAAAAAAACAACATGTCTATGACTGGTGATCGTGGCTCACTCATTTCCCTGGGAATGATATTTGACATTTACCTTCTGTATAGAACTATGTTGTTATTGCAAAGCTGCCAGGCGATATGGCATACATGCATAGACTTTTCTCGAACATATAAACATTCCTTAACCGAAAGTGTACCGTGTGATAGTCTTGCTCAGTCACATTTAGAGAAGATGATATGATGATGGCAACTATGCAAATTTTGTGAGTAGAATTAATGTATACAGTTTATTATATTATATGCATTACGATTAGCCGTAGTTATACAATAATAATCCAACTCACATAAAGTATGTTTCGAGAAAAATAAAGATGTTAAGGAGAAAAATTTGATATATGATTTAAAAAGTACAAATAGCACTGAGATTCTTCGCAATCGTTCAAGAAATCAAATATAATCAAGTTTCTTCTCTTTAAAATTTTATATAACAAAGCTTTATTAACAAGCTTAACCTTTAAAAAATAAGTGAAAAAGACGCTATTAGTAAAAAATTATACAAATAGTAAAAACTATAAAAACAAACTAAAAACTAAAAACTAAAAACAAAAAACTAAAAACTGTTTTCTAATTAATTTTAGACGCTCGTAAAATGTTGCATTTTTCTGTTTTATGTAAAAAAATGTATAGATCCATTGTAATAAAATTTTGAACTTTTGTTAGCCATTGGTAATAAAAATTCGAAAATCATAATTTTGTGGGTTGGAATGTTGCATAACTATGACTAATTTTACATGCAAAACACGTATAGTTGTCACGGTTATGCAAAAATTTTGTTGTAATTTTTACTACAATATTTTATCCGTGCATACGATACGCGATGTAAGATTACTCCAGTGAGTACTCCACGGGTAAATCTCATACATTATTTATTGTAACTAAAATCACGATATGAGAGAGAGAGAGAGAGAGAGAGAGAGAGAGAGAGAGAGAGAGAGAGGGAGGAAGGAAAAGGGAGAGAGGAGGAGAGAGAGAGAGAGACTGTGAATAGAACTTTTGCAAAGGACTTTTTCGAAGTAGAGGAACGCTCCATAACGACGAAGACGCGCGTTTCTCTAACCGTGTACCGTGACAGCTGATCTACATAATTCGTTATTGACTTCGCTCTTGCAGTCAACCCCCTTGACTAACGAGACTACCCTGGTAGAGGGATGTTTCTGCAAATTCACCTTCTCCCGGCGTAATATGCTGACACTCGGTTATCTTCGCGTGATTAAAGTATTCACTGCAACTGGTAGATAAAATAGAAAATGCGGCCGTGGCGTGACTTGCAAGAGTCGCTTAACTGGAGATAAGGGAAACTGGGAGAAATGTTATTAAACGGTGTCGACGTGTGCTTCACGCATAACTGATTGTCCGACGGCGCTTAACAGCACCGCCGCTATCTGCTGTTAAGTGTAATCGCGAAATTAAGACGTTGCATTCTATCGCGACTGGATCATGATTGAAATAACGAGGGGCACGTGAAACAAGCGCAGACGCGTAAATAAAGTCGTTCGGTCGGCCGAGTTCGATCGGCGGCACACGGAGGAGCGACGCGGAAAGAGTGCAGCGTAAGTCGGAGTAACCATACCCGATCTTGATTACTTTCATATCACGTAGATCGTTTCGCTGCAAACGTGACAGAAATTACTTGCGGCGCTAGATTTCGCTGCGTTCTCAATAGGCGTCCGGGTCTCGACCAACAAGCGCCATAAATGCCGGAGCAGCGGAACGGGACCCTGTCACGGCACACTCGCGAAATTCATAAACTTCCACGAGCGCGGCTGTCTCCCTTTCTTCGACGACGGAGAGTCGCGCATTTCGCCGCGCATAATGAAAACCGGGCGGATTTTCACGGCTCTTTACGAGGTATGACTTGCAGCATCTGCCGCGCGAACGCCACCGAAACAAATAATTCGCCGTCATTACAAATGGGCAAAGTTCCGGCGGAATTTCCTTTGACTCTCATTATCGACTTCTTCGAAACGACTCCTCCGAATTTGCCGACTCGTCGCGATTAGACGGAGCTTCTACGTCAGAAAGGAGTCTCCTGAAAAATCTTCGCGCTGTCACACGCGTTACTCGGATAAATTTCGCGAGGGTAGCAAACAGTAAAAATGACCAAATAAACAAAGACACAAGTACATATATTGGGTATAAAGAATTTTTGGTATTTGTAACTATAATCACATAGAGAGAGAGAGAAAAATAATTACTATAAATTATGGTAAAAAATATTTTTTTTAATCCTACTATAATATCAATAACTTTATATGTATGCTACTATTATTTTACTACTATTTATTATTTTACTACAAACCATATGTTTATATGTTTTACTAAATATATGATTGAGACCAAAAATAATTATAATTTTAGTTATATTAGCCATTTCTTTTTTTAATGTAGGCTCTAGAGTCAGTAGCTAGATGGGATTGTTTTTCAGATAGAAAATGTCATTTTAACAAAAAATTTTTTTCCCAATTTCAACCCTTATCAATGTAATGAACATAGTAACAATGTAGAAATAAATTATGCACTCAGATAATTACGGTCAAGTCTGGGAAAGCAAGAAAACAAAAAATAGTTTTGTGTATATAACGGTCAAAAATATTAATAGTTGATAACATGCTAGTCCCACGTGGGGAAAATGAAGCAGAAGAACAAGTATCACTCACAGATACTATGACAAAGGAGGTTGAATAGCAGCCGACTATGTGAGGAGAAAAATATTGTAATAAAAATTATAAGAACATTTTTTAATCTTTTAAACCATACAGAAATTATGACTGAAATTATTACATATTTGTTTAAAAATGTTATGCATGTTCAATTTTTTTACTATAAAATTATTGCAATTATTTGAATATTTTTAAACCAACATAAAAACGGTGATTTGTCCTATATGTATGTTTGTTTGTTTGTTTATATATCCCGTCATGACTCAAGAACCGTTGAAGATATTGAGATAAAACTTTTTATAACTTGTTCAGTATATTCTTCTTTTTTTCAATTTCAATACTTTTATACACAGAATAAGCAGAACAATCAATGCAAAAAGATCTATATGAGAGATTCCGTTTAAAAAATTAAATGTAACTCTCATATGATTTTAACAATGTCACTGAAGATGAAATATTATCAAACGTCTCTCGGAACCGTAAAAATTTGGTTTGAAATATTCTTCGATAAAACCTTTAGTTTTTAAAAATCTTAATGTACGTCATTTAAAATGGCTACTCTGTGTATATATATATATACATACCTACACACACACACACACACACATATATATATACATTCTGTCAAATAAATACCGGGAATTGTTCATGTCAAAAGCCCGCGTAAAAGGTATGAAAACAAATGTTTTGCTGTAAGTTGGTACCAATGTACTTAATTGTCACAAAGAGTTTTGACGCCATTTGTCAACCAGTTTGTTTACAGCTGTTGTTTTTGTCAGTCGACCTCAAGTGTGCTTTGCGACTTTTAAAATGGATAAAAATATCGAGCAAAGAGTTTCCTTTAGGGAAACCTCTTAGCTTTCTATGAAAACAATTATCTATTATATTTAAGTGAATAAGAATTTAGATTTAATTAAATGTGTTATATTAACGCTCACAAAATAAATATTTTCTGTTTCTCAGATGCATTCTTTCTCAGTGTAGCGCGTCACAGCGGGGTCACATTTTACGTGTTACAACGGACAGTTAATTACATTCGCGTATTATCCGTCGTCGTATGCGTGCGCTTTCTTTCGCAGCCGTTGTACGACGTCCAGCGGCTTCTCATAATTCCTTTCGGCACATGCCCCCTTATATCACGTAACTTTATTCGGCGTGCATGCGGCCGAACGTTTTATCATCTGCCGCGGGTACAACGTGCCTGTGTCGATAACGATGCTCGAGATGAAAAGAGGAGTCGGTAATCCCGAGGCTCTTCATCGCGCTCCCGCATGAAATCCGACGTTTCGCCATAAAGGAATTCACGATCGAATTATGAGGCATTTATTACCGCAATAATGACCAAAGCTAATTACTCAGCCACCGTAAACACGCTCATCGTAGCCAGGGGAGACGCGCGTTTTGCCGATGACGGACACGAGGCGAGCATCGTGAATTCTGTCGTGGATGTGGGGCGCAAAGGTCGTTAAATGACTTTTAAACATCGGCCTTTCTTTTCACGACGAGCCGTTCGCTCCAAGCGACACCGCAAGTAGGTAAACCTCGGTTGCGATATCGCACAAAGCTCGTCTATACGAACCTGTTTCCGCAGAAACGTGGAATTAACCGTTACGAAAGATCGTGCTGTATGATAATGAATTTTCTCTCCGCGGCTCTCTCAGAAAATATCCTCGCTACACACGCGCGGTATCCCCACCGTAGGTACCGTAGTAACGAAATTACCGCCGGTCCCGTATAATACACCTGGCCGAAGCTCTCGATAAGAGCACCCTAAGCACGATTATTTAGCCGACAAGCGCGACAAGTTTCGCGCGAATAATGCGCGAAATATACAGGGTATAAATAATATACAGGGTGTCCCGTATCACCTTCACGATCTCTCGCGAGGACGTAGAGCGGATTGAGATGAACACAAAAGTCCCATACCGTTTTGCGATATTCTCAATAATGACCGAGAAATTAATTACAGAAAATTGGTGAATGATCACGCGCGATATGATAGATGAGTGGCACCGTCTGCAGTTGTACACTTATACATTAAGCCAGATTAAACAAAAAAGTCCTCTACCATTTTGCAAATAACCATATAGATTTTTAGATATTAATTAAAGAAAATTATTAATATTAAAAAAATATTAATTAAAGAAAATTGTTACATGATTGTGTACCACAATGCACAAATTTTCTTTGATTAATATCTAAAAATCTATGTGGTCGTTTGCAAAATGGTAGAGGACTTTTTTGTTCAGTTTGACTTAATGTATAAATATACAACGGCAGACGGTGCTACTGCAGCTCATCTACCATATCGCGCGTGATCATTCACCAATCTTCTTTAATTAATTTCTCGGTCATTATTGAGAATATCGCAAAACGATATGGGACTTTAGTGTTCATCTCAATCCGCTCTACGTTCTCACGAGAGATTGTGAAGGTGATACGGGACACCCTGTATAATAATACACGCGTAATAATGCAGCGCGGCGGCTCCCCGCGGGATCCCCGCGCACAATTTTCCGCGGAAACGTTCGAATCGGCTATTACGCAACATGCTCGATCGCCTGCGATACACGTAACGCGCATCGGATCCGCGTATTTCCTTCTGCGAGTTGCTACTAAATAACATCCATTACTCAGGAATTTATTCGCGAGGCTCATAACAGGACGCCGACATTACAAGAAGCGATAGACAAACGTCCCCTTCTACACATGTTTCCGCGAGAGGGTATGTAACTTGTCCCCCAAGCTAGGATACTTTCAGCTAATCCTCCACGGTTATGTATGCGGACGTCCACGAACTTCCGTATTCGATGTAACGTTCGTCGGTGGATCAATCGATACCGCAAGGCCTTTTGGCTGTCCGACTGTTAGCAAGAGAGAGAGAGAAAGAGAGAGAGAGAACAGTTTCATTTAAAGAAAAATCGTTCCACTATAACGCATAGAAAATTTATGCGAATCTAATTGCGAACCAGTTTAATTGCCAGAAATAATTATGGACTCTTGCTAGAAAAATGATTATTATATAATGTAATTATATAATATATTTATTAATGTAATTATATTCATATTTATTTTATTATATAATTGATATTGTTATATTATTATTATATGATATAATTGTTTTTATCATATTTGGTTTTTCAGTAAAACGACAAAATATTTGAAAATATTTTATTCTTTTCATATTTTTATTCTATTAAATACATTAGTTGGTATAAAATTAAGATTTCCTGGTACCATAATAATATTGACATTAACGATTAAAATTGAGACGCGAGTTCCTGTAATATAATATTCCTGTTTTAATTTTAGACAGAGAAGCTATATTTGAAACAAAAATAAGATTCCCAATTATTGGGATTGTAAATTGGGATCGGAATAACCAAGACAAATTTCAATCGAAATCTATACCGTATCTAGGAGAATCTTGAAAATTTTTTATGCGGGTGCTCGTATAAAACATTTCTTGGAATTTAATTACGATCTAATCCAATTTCCCAAAATAATTATGGGTTCTGGTTAGAAGTGTCCAAACATACGCGATTTTAAGTAAAGGTTCTAAACTCTATCCAGTATTTTTTCCCTCTCTGGACTTTATTTTACATTAAAATTGTGTAAAATATTTGATAACTTTCCAAATAATTTCATTACGATTTCATTACAGTTCGATATTTAAAGTGTTTCAAATACAATTTATTATTTTACTTTTTTACTCTATTTAATACAATATTTGGTATAAAAATTAAATTTTATGTTTTGATACTATAAAAATAATACTGATATAACCAACTGAAAAAAGCGTTCTCATATTATTTCTCTGTTTGAATTCTAGGTAAAGAATTCATGTTTATAAGAATGGATACGGGACGAGAACGATTCTCAATTGATGTCGTCGTGAGGTAAGCAATCGTAGGGCAAATTCGGGCGTGCTAATAAAAATCTATATTGCATTCGGGAAAATCTTGGAAAATTTCTATGTAGACAGGGATGGAATTAAACTGCAAAAGTTGCAAAATATATTGTCAAACCAATCGCCGCCGTTCAGGATGAGGTGGCGCGACACGAATTTCGGTCCATCTCTTTCAATTCGCGAATTTTTCCCGGGATACAAATCACACGCCCGTCATCCGTCGTCGAGGTCGTTCCGCAATATCGCCAGCTTTACGAGCGGATTTCCAACGAGCTTTCCGACGATGACCTCCGACGATGGTGTTAAAAGCGATAGCGTGACTGCGCGCCCCGTTTCCACCCATTTTCCCGCCGCGACGAAAAAGCTCGATCGAGAGGATCGGTCGCCGCGCCACGCCAACTCCACGTCGGGGCCGCGCGCGGACCACCCGTTGCGCCAGGCAACCGAATTAATTATTTGTTTTAATATAAAATCCGCTGGATGTGATTTAGTTCGCCGCCGCGGGGGCAAGTGGTCGGGGGGCCGAGCGCATAAACAAGTCGCAGTGGTCGGAACCCCGTCTCTTTGCTCGTCGACCGCGTCCCGCACGGTGAGAGAGGCACTCGGACGCGCGCGTTTGGTATCTGGCGCGAACTAACGAGTCGCCGGCGTGGCGCGCGAGGGAAATGGCCCGCGCACTCTCGGACACGCGCGACACCGATTATCGATGGCGCGATTTAATCAAGCATGTCAATTGCTCCTTGGCGTTTATGGCGAATTTCGCTCTCTTCGTATCCACTGAATCATGTCTCCTTCTTTTTTGTTTTTCCAGCCGGGGCTGGATTAGCTCACTAGTGTAGTGATATACGCGCGCACCTGACGCGAGACGCCGTGTATCTTAACTGCGATCGACCGCTATCGCTAATACGTCGGCGGATTGGTTTCATTCCGACGTTTTTACGACGCTCGATTTGTGTGTGCGCGTGTATTATTAGCTGCTTTGATTAGCAATGCCATTCTAAAACAATCTTGATATTGGTATGAGGTATACGCGCAGGATATTTTTCCGGGAGATATACACTGAGAGAAAAATGTATGATATTTGGAACTATAATGGCATAGTAAAAATATTATAGTTAGGAATATAATTTTTATAATAAATGTTACCATAATATTTGTAATATTTACAATATAAAGTATAGTATAACTGACCCGTGTAAAATTTTTACCAAGAATTATAATTATTTGAAATAAAAAATATGGTAAGGTGGCAAATATTGAATGGTAAGAGAAATTAACTATTTTATATAGTCAATACAATTGGAATATTTGGCAAATATAGGTACATGTAACTATATTCCCAAAAAGTGCTTTACCATATATATAGAGTAATAAGATGGTGACTATAAATCTGTGTTCATTCTACTGTATCTTCATGTTTAGATGAACTATAAATATATGTTT
>NW_022639506.1:1321347-1341601 GCF_010583005.1 Odontomachus brunneus | reverse complement strand
CTCTGTGTATATATATATATACATACCTACACACACACACACACACACATATATATATACATTCTGTCAAATAAATACCGGGAATTGTTCATGTCAAAAGCCCGCGTAAAAGGTATGAAAACAAATGTTTTGCTGTAAGTTGGTACCAATGTACTTAATTGTCACAAAGAGTTTTGACGCCATTTGTCAACCAGTTTGTTTACAGCTGTTGTTTTTGTCAGTCGACCTCAAGTGTGCTTTGCGACTTTTAAAATGGATAAAAATATCGAGCAAAGAGTTTCCTTTAGGGAAACCTCTTAGCTTTCTATGAAAACAATTATCTATTATATTTAAGTGAATAAGAATTTAGATTTAATTAAATGTGTTATATTAACGCTCACAAAATAAATATTTTCTGTTTCTCAGATGCATTCTTTCTCAGTGTAGCGCGTCACAGCGGGGTCACATTTTACGTGTTACAACGGACAGTTAATTACATTCGCGTATTATCCGTCGTCGTATGCGTGCGCTTTCTTTCGCAGCCGTTGTACGACGT
Source organism: Odontomachus brunneus (assembly GCF_010583005.1). Lineage (NCBI taxonomy): Eukaryota > Metazoa > Arthropoda > Insecta > Hymenoptera > Formicidae > Odontomachus > Odontomachus brunneus. The sequence continues at coordinate 1,341,066 of NW_022639506.1, read as the reverse complement.
CCAGCGGCTTCTCATAATTCCTTTCGGCACATGCCCCCTTATATCACGTAACTTTATTCGGCGTGCATGCGGCCGAACGTTTTATCATCTGCCGCGGGTACAACGTGCCTGTGTCGATAACGATGCTCGAGATGAAAAGAGGAGTCGGTAATCCCGAGGCTCTTCATCGCGCTCCCGCATGAAATCCGACGTTTCGCCATAAAGGAATTCACGATCGAATTATGAGGCATTTATTACCGCAATAATGACCAAAGCTAATTACTCAGCCACCGTAAACACGCTCATCGTAGCCAGGGGAGACGCGCGTTTTGCCGATGACGGACACGAGGCGAGCATCGTGAATTCTGTCGTGGATGTGGGGCGCAAAGGTCGTTAAATGACTTTTAAACATCGGCCTTTCTTTTCACGACGAGCCGTTCGCTCCAAGCGACACCGCAAGTAGGTAAACCTCGGTTGCGATATCGCACAAAGCTCGTCTATACGAACCTGTTTCCGCAGAAACGTGGAATTAACCGTTACGAAAGATCGTGCTGTATGATAATGAATTTTCTCTCCGCGGCTCTCTCAGAAAATATCCTCGCTACACACGCGCGGTATCCCCACCGTAGGTACCGTAGTAACGAAATTACCGCCGGTCCCGTATAATACACCTGGCCGAAGCTCTCGATAAGAGCACCCTAAGCACGATTATTTAGCCGACAAGCGCGACAAGTTTCGCGCGAATAATGCGCGAAATATACAGGGTATAAATAATATACAGGGTGTCCCGTATCACCTTCACGATCTCTCGCGAGGACGTAGAGCGGATTGAGATGAACACAAAAGTCCCATACCGTTTTGCGATATTCTCAATAATGACCGAGAAATTAATTACAGAAAATTGGTGAATGATCACGCGCGATATGATAGATGAGTGGCACCGTCTGCAGTTGTACACTTATACATTAAGCCAGATTAAACAAAAAAGTCCTCTACCATTTTGCAAATAACCATATAGATTTTTAGATATTAATTAAAGAAAATTATTAATATTAAAAAAATATTAATTAAAGAAAATTGTTACATGATTGTGTACCACAATGCACAAATTTTCTTTGATTAATATCTAAAAATCTATGTGGTCGTTTGCAAAATGGTAGAGGACTTTTTTGTTCAGTTTGACTTAATGTATAAATATACAACGGCAGACGGTGCTACTGCAGCTCATCTACCATATCGCGCGTGATCATTCACCAATCTTCTTTAATTAATTTCTCGGTCATTATTGAGAATATCGCAAAACGATATGGGACTTTAGTGTTCATCTCAATCCGCTCTACGTTCTCACGAGAGATTGTGAAGGTGATACGGGACACCCTGTATAATAATACACGCGTAATAATGCAGCGCGGCGGCTCCCCGCGGGATCCCCGCGCACAATTTTCCGCGGAAACGTTCGAATCGGCTATTACGCAACATGCTCGATCGCCTGCGATACACGTAACGCGCATCGGATCCGCGTATTTCCTTCTGCGAGTTGCTACTAAATAACATCCATTACTCAGGAATTTATTCGCGAGGCTCATAACAGGACGCCGACATTACAAGAAGCGATAGACAAACGTCCCCTTCTACACATGTTTCCGCGAGAGGGTATGTAACTTGTCCCCCAAGCTAGGATACTTTCAGCTAATCCTCCACGGTTATGTATGCGGACGTCCACGAACTTCCGTATTCGATGTAACGTTCGTCGGTGGATCAATCGATACCGCAAGGCCTTTTGGCTGTCCGACTGTTAGCAAGAGAGAGAGAGAAAGAGAGAGAGAGAACAGTTTCATTTAAAGAAAAATCGTTCCACTATAACGCATAGAAAATTTATGCGAATCTAATTGCGAACCAGTTTAATTGCCAGAAATAATTATGGACTCTTGCTAGAAAAATGATTATTATATAATGTAATTATATAATATATTTATTAATGTAATTATATTCATATTTATTTTATTATATAATTGATATTGTTATATTATTATTATATGATATAATTGTTTTTATCATATTTGGTTTTTCAGTAAAACGACAAAATATTTGAAAATATTTTATTCTTTTCATATTTTTATTCTATTAAATACATTAGTTGGTATAAAATTAAGATTTCCTGGTACCATAATAATATTGACATTAACGATTAAAATTGAGACGCGAGTTCCTGTAATATAATATTCCTGTTTTAATTTTAGACAGAGAAGCTATATTTGAAACAAAAATAAGATTCCCAATTATTGGGATTGTAAATTGGGATCGGAATAACCAAGACAAATTTCAATCGAAATCTATACCGTATCTAGGAGAATCTTGAAAATTTTTTATGCGGGTGCTCGTATAAAACATTTCTTGGAATTTAATTACGATCTAATCCAATTTCCCAAAATAATTATGGGTTCTGGTTAGAAGTGTCCAAACATACGCGATTTTAAGTAAAGGTTCTAAACTCTATCCAGTATTTTTTCCCTCTCTGGACTTTATTTTACATTAAAATTGTGTAAAATATTTGATAACTTTCCAAATAATTTCATTACGATTTCATTACAGTTCGATATTTAAAGTGTTTCAAATACAATTTATTATTTTACTTTTTTACTCTATTTAATACAATATTTGGTATAAAAATTAAATTTTATGTTTTGATACTATAAAAATAATACTGATATAACCAACTGAAAAAAGCGTTCTCATATTATTTCTCTGTTTGAATTCTAGGTAAAGAATTCATGTTTATAAGAATGGATACGGGACGAGAACGATTCTCAATTGATGTCGTCGTGAGGTAAGCAATCGTAGGGCAAATTCGGGCGTGCTAATAAAAATCTATATTGCATTCGGGAAAATCTTGGAAAATTTCTATGTAGACAGGGATGGAATTAAACTGCAAAAGTTGCAAAATATATTGTCAAACCAATCGCCGCCGTTCAGGATGAGGTGGCGCGACACGAATTTCGGTCCATCTCTTTCAATTCGCGAATTTTTCCCGGGATACAAATCACACGCCCGTCATCCGTCGTCGAGGTCGTTCCGCAATATCGCCAGCTTTACGAGCGGATTTCCAACGAGCTTTCCGACGATGACCTCCGACGATGGTGTTAAAAGCGATAGCGTGACTGCGCGCCCCGTTTCCACCCATTTTCCCGCCGCGACGAAAAAGCTCGATCGAGAGGATCGGTCGCCGCGCCACGCCAACTCCACGTCGGGGCCGCGCGCGGACCACCCGTTGCGCCAGGCAACCGAATTAATTATTTGTTTTAATATAAAATCCGCTGGATGTGATTTAGTTCGCCGCCGCGGGGGCAAGTGGTCGGGGGGCCGAGCGCATAAACAAGTCGCAGTGGTCGGAACCCCGTCTCTTTGCTCGTCGACCGCGTCCCGCACGGTGAGAGAGGCACTCGGACGCGCGCGTTTGGTATCTGGCGCGAACTAACGAGTCGCCGGCGTGGCGCGCGAGGGAAATGGCCCGCGCACTCTCGGACACGCGCGACACCGATTATCGATGGCGCGATTTAATCAAGCATGTCAATTGCTCCTTGGCGTTTATGGCGAATTTCGCTCTCTTCGTATCCACTGAATCATGTCTCCTTCTTTTTTGTTTTTCCAGCCGGGGCTGGATTAGCTCACTAGTGTAGTGATATACGCGCGCACCTGACGCGAGACGCCGTGTATCTTAACTGCGATCGACCGCTATCGCTAATACGTCGGCGGATTGGTTTCATTCCGACGTTTTTACGACGCTCGATTTGTGTGTGCGCGTGTATTATTAGCTGCTTTGATTAGCAATGCCATTCTAAAACAATCTTGATATTGGTATGAGGTATACGCGCAGGATATTTTTCCGGGAGATATACACTGAGAGAAAAATGTATGATATTTGGAACTATAATGGCATAGTAAAAATATTATAGTTAGGAATATAATTTTTATAATAAATGTTACCATAATATTTGTAATATTTACAATATAAAGTATAGTATAACTGACCCGTGTAAAATTTTTACCAAGAATTATAATTATTTGAAATAAAAAATATGGTAAGGTGGCAAATATTGAATGGTAAGAGAAATTAACTATTTTATATAGTCAATACAATTGGAATATTTGGCAAATATAGGTACATGTAACTATATTCCCAAAAAGTGCTTTACCATATATATAGAGTAATAAGATGGTGACTATAAATCTGTGTTCATTCTACTGTATCTTCATGTTTAGATGAACTATAAATATATGTTTGAGGCCAAAACAAAATATAGTGAGATTATAGTTATTCCAACTATTTTTTTCTCTCAGTGTAAACATTCATTAAGTGAAAAATTATCATAATAGTTGGAATATTTGGCAAATATAGGTATATGTAACTATATTCCCAAAAAGTGCTTTACCATATATATAGAGTAATAAGACGGTGACTATAAATCTGTGTTCATTCTACTGTATCTTCATGTTTAGATGAACTATAAATATGTGTTTGAGGCCAAAACAAACTACAAAATATAGTGAGATTATAGTTATTCCAACTATTTTTTTCTCTCAGTGTAAACATTCATTAAGTGAAAAATTATCATAATAGTTGGAATATTTGGCAAATATAGGTATATGTAACTATATTCCCAAAAAGTGCTTTACCATATATATAGAGTAATAAGACGGTGACTATAAATCTGTGTTCATTCTACTGTATCTTCATGTTTAGATGAACTATAAATATGTGTTTGAGGCCAAAACAAACTATAAAATATAGTGAGATTATAGTTATTCCAACTATTTTTTTCTCTCAGTGTAAACATTCATTAAGTGAAAAATTATCATAACAGTTTTGTCCGATTATATTAAACAAATTATTTCTGGATTTGGTATTAAAGTATTCGGTACATGTGAAGTCAGCTTGGAAAAGTATTTGATATGCGATTTCACTGATACATTACCGCGTTTTACTTGCGTCAAGTGCTCGCACCGAAGAAAAGATTTGATAATAACCATCAAACCTGAATAATAGTTACTAGGTGCTTTGGTGAAATAATTTCAATTAAACGTGCAGATGAATATAATTAAATATTTTAACAAATAATCTTAGTAAGCCTCTTACCAAGATTTAGTATTTGTTGTTAAGACAAGGTGACAATTATCAAACAATTCGTTATTTTAAACTATATTTTTTAATAATACTTACCATATTATACAATAAATATACAAAATGTGTGGATGTGTGGATCTACAATATTTGATAACAGACATACTATTTAGTAATTATTATCAAATTATTTGGTATTACCTAATTGGTTCAACTAAATGGAAAATTTGTCTTACTATTAATTATTTTATAATTATTACCAAACGGTTGATAACTATTAATTAGTATTACTTTTTAATAATAACTACTATTTAATACTTTATGTGATACTAATTACTATTTGATACTAATTACCAAATATTGCACTGAAATATTCAACCAAATATATTTGTTTATAATATAAACTATTACAAGACTTTCTTTAGTATGTGTCTATGTGTGTATGTAGACTGTTAATAGATCTATCTTCCTAAGAAAAGATTTTACCAGAAGCAGCTAACGTTTTAATGGCACATTTTAGTTGTTAAAATATAAATAACATATATAAAATGAAAAAATAGTTAATTAGTACAGAATATATCGATTCCTTGATTAGAAAATTCTATAATAATTTTTGCTATAAATTATGTAAAAAAAACTATTATGGTTGCTATAACTATATATTTTATGGTTAGAGAGAAAATTTGTGATTTTAAGTGAAATAAATATAGCATTAAAAGTTGTTGTTATTACATACATCTATATAGTTCTCAGAGCTTATTATATGTAATGTTCAATTAGTGCATTCTCATAGTTGCCTCAACCAAAGGGATATTGCTGTCTCTCTGTTGTGGTCTGCAGAACAAATACTATAGTTGAGAAATCCGTAAAGTTTGGTAGCATTATATAGTATTCCAGAAAAAAAATATACTACTCAAACATACTACTCATATATACTACTCAAACACATATGAATAGAAAATAAAGAAAGTTAATATAGCATTTTCAGAGTACTATGAGTGCTACAACCATCTTGTATGCATGGGCGAAAAATAACATTAATATTTTATTATCGCAACCATATTTAGGCAAGTGATATCCTTAGTGTTTTCTCCGTGATTATTTCCGTGTATAAATCTTGATTTCAATACAAGTGTATTTCAATCGCACAATAACATAAAAATACCAATATTCGGATATATACCTAATTTTAGGCATTTTTATTGTTTTAGTTCTTAAATATAAATATTTTTTTAATATAAATTTTTAATATATTTTTAATATAAAATATATAATTTTTTAAATTTTAATTAATTTTTAATAAAAAATATATATTAAGTATATACATACATTGTACGTCGTCCGAAGTTTAAATATTCATATTTAAAAACCAAAACAATAAGAATGTTCAGAAGTAAGTACGTGTCCGGGAAGTGGTACTTTTACCTCTTACAAGCCTCGTAAATTATATATTTAGATAAATGATATCCTTAGTGTCTTCTCCGTGATTCTTCTCGTGTATAGATCTTGACTTCAGTACAAGTGTATTCCAGTCGCGTAGTACAAACCTCGTAAATTATATTATTAGTACCTTATATTATTCAACAAAAAATTTCTGTGTGTAATCGTGCGTGTTTTCTGTATGCTTCCGATGGACTGCAAAATAACAGAAATGGATTTCTGCCTTCTGATCGTTCTTCTCCGTTAGTCGACTCGCGACCGAACTCGTCGAATCGATAAAACGATCTCAAGCATCGAGCTGATGTGTTTCTAGTGAAGTAAAACGCGCACTATAATTATAATATCCTCCGCTGGTTACCTGTCCGGCCGATTATGGACAGTAGACGAGAGTTCATAGATCATCTTGCGGGTTCTGTAATTCAAGGAAACTCTTAAACGTCATTTACACGATCCGTTCACGAAATCGAGGTCCCGGAAAACGGCTCTCCACGGAGGAAGAGATTACCATTTATTTTCGCGCGGCCGGTAATCACCGGCGCGCAAGTGAACGTTAACGGACGCACACCGACGATAAATTGAATACGCGCGCCGTCGATTCGCGGGATGCCACACTGAAAGAAAGGTTTGGTAATGATCATCAAGCTTGGGTGATAGTTACCAGATGTTTTAGTTGAAATAGTTCCAACTAAAAACATGCAGGTAAATATAATTAAGTAATTTAGTAAGTATTGATACATAGCAAGATTTGGTTGCTAAAACTTGCTGACTATTACTAATTTATGTGATGATCGTCAAGCTTGAGTGATAGTTACCAGATATTTTAATTGAAATATTTCCAACTAAAAACATGCAGGTAAATATAATTAAGCAATTTAGTAAGTATTGACACATAGCAAGATTTGGTGTCTATTGCTAACATTTGCTGACTATTACTAATTTATGTGATGATCGTCAAGCTTGGGTGATAGTTACCAGATATTTTAATTGAAATAGTTGCAACTAAAAACATGCAGGTAAATATAATTAAGCAATTTAGTATTGACACATAGCAAGATTTGGTGTCTATTGCTAACATTTGCTGACTATTACTAATTTATGTGATGATCGTCAAGCTTGGGTGATAGTTATCAGATATTTTAATTGAAATAGTTCCAACTAAAAACATGCAGGTAAATATAATTAAGCAATTTAGTAAGTATTGATACATAGCAAGATTTGGTTGCTAAAACTTGCTGACTATTACTAATTTATGTGATGATCGTCAAACTTGGGTGATAGTTACCAGATGTTTTAATTAAAACTGTTTCAACTAAAAACATGCAGGTAAATATAATCAAGCAATTTGGTAAGTACTGACACATAACTTTAACAAGATTTGATGTCTGTAGCTAAAACTTGCTGACTATTACTAATTTATGTGGTACGTATCACCAAACAGTTTGTTAAATAAAATCATATTATTTAATAATAATCACCACATTATATGATAAATATACAAAATGACCAAGTATTTCGTCTGGTAAATAGTCAAATACCTTATCTAATTACTAAATAGTTAAACTATTCAGTAATTATTATCAAATTATTTGATATTTTTCTTTTTCTTACCACACGGAAAAAAAAGATTTGGTTAATTCAACCAAATCTTTTTTCCGTGCAGAAAATTTAATTAGTTTAATTAAGTGAAGAATTCCTTTTACTAATTATTTCATAATTATCACCAGACAGTTGGTAACTACTACCATATATTATACTAATTACCAACTACTGCGCTCACCCAAATGCATTTCTTAATCACAACAAGACTTTCTTTCAATATAGGCGCGTTCTGTGCCAGCACAACCCTGCTCTGTCCAACAACCGTGGTTGATCTGTCAACTGGCTGAAGGGAGCACGGAGACACGTCCAGACCGTAACAGGTTGCCGCGGGTGGTCAATTAAAAATGAATATTCAGCATCTCGCATTCATTGACAACGATTCCCACAGCGATGAATTATCGGAGCCAGTCACGCGAATACCTGTAAAAGCTAATAGCGCGATCCGCGCGGCCGCACGCTCGCCTCGCTCGCTCGCGGTTTATCCGCCGCGGTGATCATACGCGGTATAATGATAATTACAGCATTCCGCTGATTAATTAGCCCCGCGGATATTTTTCCGCGCGGTGGAAACCCGGGGATTCGCGGCAGCCCGTATTCCAATGGCAATCTTCTTCGCATCAACATCATAATTAAATTACACGCTCCGCACGCGATCGCGAAAAAACGTTTGATTTATTTTATTGCTCACAAGGACCGCCCGTGCAGCGGGATCCGCGGAATTGGGTTACCTTAATTGGCGGCAGGAACGGGCGCTCGCATGCGAGTCCGTCGTCCGCCACGGCCGCCTGTCCATTTCCGTATTCACGTGATCGGGGCGTGAATTCCGCGTATTTAAGTGTCCGTTGTGTCACGCCTTGCCTTTCTTTACCCCCGGTAATGATCCCTTTGTCCGGCGAGTGAGCGCGACTTTAAGTGAAAACGTCCATTCAGGCCACGACAACGACGACTTGCGCCCTGAATATATTGCACCGATTGCGAGGGGAAGATAAGTACGGGAGAGACGTCGGTTGAGGTGCGTCGGTTCTTAGCTTCCGACGACACGGAGCGCCTTTTTCTGCGGCGATTCGAGAAAAGGAGCTTAACGCTCGCTTCTTTGCTGTCGCAAAGGAGAGGACCCCGTTATTCACGAGGACGGGGTGGCGTCGTCATAATATGAGCCCACTGTTGCGTCGATTTCTCGCAAGGGGCCGGCGATTATTTGCATTCATTCGCCTATTTTTCGCAGCGCCAGTCACGTGGTTGTTTCCTCCGGCCGCGACGCGCGATGAAGCAACGCGGAATCGCATAAAAATTTCCCTAGACTTTCCCTAGATTACATTGCTTAAATTTGCCACAAAATTGTTTATACGATACTAATTTGGAAATCCTTTCTCGTCTCACGAACATTAATTCTCTGTCTAAAATTATATCAGAAATACTATTGAAAGTCGTGCTTTTTTAAGCGGTAACGTTTGTATACTTTTATAGTTTCAAAATGAGGATTCCATTTCTATACCAGCAATTGTGTTCAATAGAATAAAAACATAATAAGGTAGTTTTAAGGTAATTTAAGTATTTTACTGAATAGCAAAATTGTTTGAGAAGTGAATATGTGTTTTGTTTAATATTTTTAACATAAAATGAAGACTAGGAAAAATATTAGGGAAACCTCGCGCACGCGGAAACGCTCTCGCACAAAGACTTACTATATATTAACTCTTAATCAACAAAGCATGCGCCTGGAACAATAATTATTAGGTTAAATCGATTCAGTTTTACTAAAGGTTTCTCAACGAATATGCTTCAAATTTTTCCTTGGAACCATATAATATAAATGAAAGGATTGTATAAATTTATATTTTAGTAGTGGGGGGAATACGCGATATATATATAAGAAGTTTCATCATATCATAGTTTTTTTTATGTTGAAATCAATGTACTTTATCTAATTGTTCACTTGATGACGGGAACGAAGTAGGAGAAAGGATCACATGATCAATGTGCTCTTCTCTCTCTTTCTTCTTCCTTTCCTCTCTCTTTCTCTCTTTCCCTCTCTCTTTTGTTTCCTCCACGTCGCCTTCTTCCGTCACAAGGGTTGTGTGACAGAGAAAGTTAGATTTGACTTAGCATATCTTTATTTTTCAATTTTGTCATCAGCTATCACTTAAGAGCCCTCGAAGTACTCTATAAATCTATCCCATAAAAAGTATACATGACACAATATATAGATAACTAGAAACTATCACTTAATTCTGAATTCAGATCTAAATATTCACTTTCAAGTAATAACTATTAATACTGGTTTCATAAAGTTTTTCAACCAAATCGTGATTACAAATATAATGTCGTTCATATTATATAATTCGAATAAAAAAGTCAAATAAAACTCCAAGGTCAAAACTGAGTATCTCACAGGACAAATTTCAAATAATGATTATTTATATAGGCCTTAGGATCGCATGTGTGAAACGTTACACTTCTAATCAAGACTTACAATTATTTTGTGAAAGCGGACTAAATAATCCTACAAAATTTTCTATATGGAAAATATAGAATATTATAGTATATATAGTACCAACTGTTGGCGTGAGATTGCCGTGAAAATCCGAGCTTTGCTCGCTCCACGACGGGACAACACGTCGCGATAAGTCGCGACATTCGCGCGTATTTACGCACATAGATGGATTTGATGAACGCTTCGCGTCGCGAGGGACGAAATATGCTTAAGCCGCATCGATCCGTCTCAAGCCACGCGCATATTAGCGCGAGCGTTTTCACATCCGGCAACAGAAATTTTCGCGAGATCGAGTCGATGTGTTTACTGCGCGATGGGTCTCTCGCGCGATTTTTGCAGAAAATTAATTAACACCCCCAGCCGCCGGTAAGCCGCTTATTCCGCCGATAATAATCCGCGTTGGACGTTAAAGTCGCGAACGCGTTAAGCGCTAATAAATGCAGTCGAGTCGCGCGGGCTCTAGTAGGTGTACTTGTCGAGAGTAAATAAGCGTATCTCAAGTGGCTCTATTAATAGGTTTCCGAGCTTATAAGCCGGAATATTTTTTTCCGGGACCAGATACCGCGGCGGCGGTATCATGTGCGTCCCCGCGTCGCTTCCAAAGCCAAAGGCACGTTGATCCAGAAGCCGATCTCACATCGAGATAATAACAGGGAGATCGTCCCGCGGCGTCGGTAGGCGGTTCAAATGTGCCTGGTGATAGTCAACGACCGAGGTCGCCCTAAATGGGTTCTGACCTACCAATCGATTACGCGCTCGTTCGCACGTCATTCCGTAGACGCTCCTCATTTTTTTTCCTACCGAGCAATCCTGTCTTTTTTTCCTCACGTTTCAAAACACGAGGGAAACTCGCGAGAATTTTGCAAGCGTAGCGTGCGCCATGAAGTATTCGAACACCACGCTAAAAATCATCGTACACTGAGAGAAAAGACTGGTAACTATAACACACTGCATTTAGTTATAGAAATTCGTTGAATCCTTAGTGTCTAATACTAAATATTATAATAATTACCAAATATTTAATAGATCGGAAGTATGACGTAATTGCATTGCAATAACATCAATTAAATAATTTAGTAATAGTTACTTAATGTTAAATATTTAATATGAAATATATTACAGTTATTGAGCAGATATTTGATAATTGTTATGAAATTGTTATATCTCATGTAATAAAAAATTCAGTAGGTACAAGTTCTATTTTGTTAGTATAAGTATGTTTTGTTGCAGCACAACGAAAAATTCATTCATTTGCAGCTATTACATCGTTTCAATATATATTATTACAGATGGTTGGTTGAACCTACCAAAAATTTTGTAACTATTACAAAATCGCTTATTTTGCTCAACTATTCAATAAGTTTTATTTACCAAATATATTCTGGAAGCAAATAAATTTTACTTCTGTCAAATAAATAATTTATTTTACAAAACTAAATTAATTAATAAGTATTGCCATAGCTTTGGCCCGCTATATTTACGTCTACCATTTAGTAATAGTAACCAAATTTTAGTAATATTTACTAAATCCTTCTCTCAGTGTAGTCGAGGATACTAAAACGGCGTACTGCTTATATCTTAAAAAAAATGAAATATTTTGAAAAAATTAAGAATTAATATTGTGTTGCATATCTAAAAGTAATCACAATTTGACATTTATTCATGTTTAATCTTAATTTTACATTTGCTGTTTGTCGTTTCGTGTGACGTTAACATAAACGATAAAATCCATTCAATTTTCTTTTACTGATAAATATACTGAAATGTAACTTAATTAATTATTAAAGGCATATTTACTGAATAAAAGAGAATTAAGAATATAAAAGTAATATTAAATACTGCAAATAAAAATATTAATGTAATTTCCTTCAACTATCTCTATTATATAATTTAATCTTATATTTCCTTCAACTATCTCTATTATATAATTTAATCTTATATTTTTAATTTTTCCGGTTAAATTTCTCCGGTATATAATAAGTTTTCACAAATATAGGTTATGTGTGAAATGGAGAGAAAACGCTTTTTCCACTTCTAATGACAATCTGTATTTACTCACTCTATGTTGGTAACTAGCTCCAGATAACTGACGGTTTGATTAACCGAGAGTTAACCGGAGTTGGTGAAATAAGCCTAGTCTGAGCAGACATGATATTTTAATAACACATTAACGATGTTGAAAACTAATCAAATTTCTCTACTTGGTAGTCGATATACAATCTACATGCACATACGATTAAAAAAAGATTAAAGTCAAATTTATACATATATCGAATGTAATGACATAAATAGAGAGTTTAAATTAAATTTATATATATATATATATATATATATTGCATCAAGGTTATGTATTACAAATAATATTTATAAATATTTGACTCTAATATAGATAAACTCCAAATATAGGTACAATTTACCCAGAACATTTTTTCAAATGTTACTATTCTTAAAAATATAGGTTTTATTCTTTGTTATATTTTTCTTCAATTTTGTGAATCGCAAAAATATTAGAATCATATTCTTCAACGATTTCAATCCTGATTAAAAGGAAACATTCGATCATTTTTCCGGGAATTATGAACAAAAGAAGATGCGGAACATAATTTCTTTTATCCCCATAAAATTTATGTTTATGATTCAGGTAGCTTCTTAATATTTAGAGTTCTATAATTAATATAGATTTTCCAATAACATTATATCACGGATCAACTGTCTCAATTAAGAGAAAAAGACAGAGATAAAGAGAGAAAGAGGGAGAGATGTAACGTTCGTGCGAGTTACTCCAGTGAATCCTGGTTGGCGCAAAGGACGCGCCAATCGTTAGAAAGGTGAGCGCCGGGGCTTATGTAGAAATCACGGCAGAAACGAGCGTTAATTTGCGTTTCCACGGCACAAACAGTGCACGGGTAACGAAGGCCTATTAATAGAGGAGGTAGTGCAGGATGCCATACGACTGTCCTCCCTCTTTCAGAACCAGCCCGCGACAGCGTAATGGTCATGCCACCACCGCGTATTTGTACGTACTTGTGAAACAAATAGACGGCCGAACGAGTCGACAATTATGGTTTTGTAGCTGAAAATAATGAAAATCTATTAGTTGATACAGCTGCGTTAACAGCGCTGCTGTATGTTCGCTTAAATGCGACGCCGAGCAAATGGAATCTCGTAGCGATACAAGGCGCACGAAATCGTCCTTAGGGAAGGATACGCGAAATAGGACGAAGGTTGGCAGCGGGAAATACTTCAACGAGCTTCACTCCGTGTCAAACGGATCCTCGTAAAATTGATAGGCAAGGAGACGTTTTCTTTGAGATAACTTTAAGCGTGCTTTCCCTCCACCGGGTTCGTTCTGATATAAAGTCGAGCAATAAAAACACGCGCTCATCCTTAGGGAGGAAATTATAATTATATCTCTTACACAGGTCGATGGACGACGTTAGGAAAATTGCCAGTACTCCGAGTAAACCCATATTGATAATTAACTTGTAGCTGATTGCGTACGAAGCTTAAAAGTGGCGGCGCTCAGTTTGATACATTTAATTGCGGCGACGGGAAGTAACTTATTAATTTCTTTATCAATAACTACAATCGTAATTCGTCTTCAGTTTAGAGCAATCCCTCGCCTTTATGTCTATATCAAGACATTCAAGACATATAAAAAAAATATAACATTGAGTCTGACTCCCCTTCCCTCTTACTTTGAAAAGAATAATAACATAATATATAGTGTTTTTGTTTACCTTAGATGATTCCTCAAAAGCATTTAGAAGATAGAAATCAGTAAATTTATCTTAGATGATTATAATAATTTTGCTTCTATAAACACCTACAGGGTGTCCCAGATCGCCTTCACAATCTCTCATGAGGATGTAGAGCGGGTTGAGATGAACACAAAAGTCCCATACTGTTTTGCGATATTCGCAATAATAACCGAGAAACTAATTATAAAAAAGTTAAGGAAAAACGCACGCTGAATGGTTGAGGGAGGAGCGCTCGCGATCCAGTAATAACGCGCCACTGTCTATGCTTATATCGCTGCGATCTTACGTCTTGCCGCATCGCGCCGAGACGAGATATAGGAGTGTAGCGATATAAACATAGGCAGTGGTGCGTTGTTTTTCCAATCACCGCGTGCCGACATCCGCGTGCTATATTACTGGGTTCGCGCTGCGGATCGAGCGCTCCTCCTCCGACCATTCAGCGCGCGTATTTCCTTAATCTTTCACAATTAATTTCTCGACTATTATTGCGAATATCGCAAAACGGTGTACAGGCTTTTGTGTTCATCTCAATCCGCTCTACGGCCTCACGGAGAGATTGTGGAGGTGATCTGCGACATCCTGTACACTGAGGAAAAGATACTTGGAAATTTATTTGTGTGATACAAAATTTATTAGTTGTGTGAAGTAAAGTATATTTCTGAGAAATAAAATTTGTTTCTATGAAATCAATTTTTGTCCCACAAATAAATTTTCAAGAATTTTTTTCTCAGTGTATAAGAATATAACAATAAGCGAATAAGAGAAAACATAACCAATAAGGCTTAGTCGCAGATGTAAATGGGAATAATTTAAATCACGGGGAAGACTAAGATAATATTTTTCTCGACTCTTAGAAAGAATTAATTAATGCTTTAATATTCAAATTTAGACTTTCATGATCATTACAACGTGAGACAATTGATGATGGGAAAAAGCTTTATAAATGTTTTAATTATATTTATGAAACAAATATACACTATATATTCATCAAAATCTTTATTGATCCCCTTCTGGGATTACAATCTTACGTAATATTCCCTATTGCCACTTACTTCCATACACACACACAACAGCCGCACCTGCCTATCTTACTGTTACTTAAATATAAATCTTAACTCTAACTTACATCTACACTAACTTAACTTATTGACTAACTTATTCTACTTAATCTAACTTAATCTTATTGGGGTACTTCCGTTTCCTTTTCTCTCTCTCTCTCTCTCTCTCTCTCTCTCTCTCTCTCTCTCTCTCTCTCTCTTTCTCTCCCCTCCCTCTTTCTTTCTCTCTGTATTAAATTGATTAAATTGATAATTAAATTTACACTATACAATAATACAAAATTCATTGTTATATTGATGAAGCAACAAATTTACTAAAAATTACACTCAGATTTTCATATTACATTTTACATGACATTATTTTAAGTAAATTCTAGTGATTATTTTTGTTTTTCTCTTTCTATTTCGTCATTATATGTGACAAATATATGAATACTATATTGACCACTCATAAGAGGTGCAACTTTTACAAATCGAACTACTAATGAAGTTGTTACTGAATTTACATATACCTGTCACGGCAATTTATTAATTTCGGTGTGCAAATAGTAGGTTTAAGATAGCAGGTTTTATTACTATTAAATAATTGGAACTCAGGATCGCGTTTGATGCGGAAGACGGATTCGCCGCGTCGTTGCACTTTTGAAGTCTGGGGAAGGATATAGCGGGCGCGTTATCGCGTATCATCTCAACCGTAAAATCCCTCCGTGATCTAAATTATTCGCATTAATTTCCGCGACTAGGCTTTCATTAGCCTTGTTTTCTCTTACTTTAAGAATAACAACGTGCGCGGACCGGCTCTTCCTCGAATATCGGTCGATATCCCCGATGACAGAAGCGCCTGTCACCAAAGC
The DNA here is from genome assembly GCF_010583005.1 of Odontomachus brunneus. Lineage (NCBI taxonomy): Eukaryota > Metazoa > Arthropoda > Insecta > Hymenoptera > Formicidae > Odontomachus > Odontomachus brunneus. Next base: position 1,324,762 of record NW_022639506.1, on the reverse strand, counting down.
GCGCGGTGAGTAGCGCGCCGCGAGAGCACTGCGAGCCGATTAGAGCGAGAACGGTATAGCGCGAGGAGAAAACGCACGCCGTGGACGTTGGAGCGGATGTTGCGAAGAGGATCGCGCGGAGTGAGCACCGTCTCGCGTCGGCTGACCAGCCAGCCAGCCAGCCAGCCAGCCAGCCGTCCGGCCGGTCGGTCGGTCGGTCGGGGTCGCTGACTCGAACGGTCGCCGATCCGTCAGTCGATTACTCCGGGGATCTTACGTGAACATGGAAACAGGTTCTTGGAATCCGGTTCTCGATTCTACATACGACTCTAATCAACGCGGCTAGATTGCTGCATCGTATAGGAACGCCGCGCACTGGCGGTACTGGACGCTCGGTCGCATGCGTTACCTCGTTATTTCCTCCGGTATAACGTGCGTTTGTTCGACTCGCGACCGGCCGTTTCTCGGCCGGCCGACCGGCCAGACCGTTGAGATGTATTTAGGGCCGATTTCACCGTCGACATCGATTCTCTTTAGTCTCGTTGCGCCATTCGATCTTTGTTCCCTGTCAGATCTGGATTTGGTACGAAGCGAAAATCGGCGGAAACCGCGAAAGCAGACGTGTACATTGACGTCGATGGGCATCCACAGAGACCGCGAACTCGTGATATCCAGCGGATCAGAGTACTACAATTAATGCTGAAAGTACCAATGAATTAGACCCTTCGTGTAGTGTCCTTGCAGAAGCGACGTTATATCGCCTCTATATCGCTTCATACAGCGACGACTAAATATCCTTAACATCGGAATTATCCAGTCAAAATGACAGGTATGCGATGTCTTATAAAAATTTTTCGAATTCATATTATTTTATATTTCTAATTATGTATTTTATATTTCTAATTGATGTAGAATAAATCTGAGAAATATAAACACGGATATTTCTTACCTTGCATTACGCATTTTTTTAAAACATTTCCAAATATTCCCTTAAAGTAAATCGATAAAAATCTTCCTGATTGAATCAGTAAGGGAAATATTTTATTGATGATCGGTGAACGTTCATTGATTTTGAGTGAAAACAGTCCCGCTTTATTACTCCATCTTGTTTCTCACTGTGAAAGAAAAGATTTCTGTAAAATTTATAATACGAATTCGATATTAAATCCAATTTTTTGCGTTTGTGACGATGGAATTAAGTTTCCATACGCCTCATATGCAACAATATTGTGTTCATAAAGTGCATCAATAATAGGAATAGTCACTACTACAAACGGATTCTTACAGTGAGATTTTATTAATTGCAGTATTATACTTATAACAGAATCATCTCTATACGTCATTTCATTTTATATCGTCATTTTAATAACAAACACACTAATTGTATTTTAGAAAAAGTACAGCAGTAGGTGGATATACGTTTGGTAGCAAATTTAATAGACTCTTTAAAGAAATTGCATCCCTTATAAGTAATGTATCTAACATTCATATTTATCATATTTATAGAAAATAGATAAAATATAAATATAATAAAATGATCAAAATTTGTCCAGCACAGTATATCATGTAAAATGTAATATAAACATTTGAATAAAATAATTAGCAAATTTGTTGTTGCATCAGTATAATAAAAAATTTACATTATTTTATAATGTAAATTTAATAGTCACTTCGATACAATATATTTGTCTCATAAATAACTAAATAAAAAAACTTTCAGGAAAAACTAGTCACTAGTCAGTTACTAGTCAGTTTTAATTGGCTAGGATTTATTAAACAATAACTATTCAGAAATTATACAGGAAAATACTGATCAGTATTTCTTGACCAGTTACTGGTCAGAAACTAGACAATAAAAAATGCTAAGTAAATGCTGAGTACTGTTTTCCTTTCTAATAAAAACTCGGAAAATACTAACCGATATTTCTTGGCTAGTTACTAGCCAAAAATTAGGCAAGAAAAAATGATAATTAAAAATAAAGCTACAATTGTCTCAATAAAGAATGAATTTGTACGTGAAAAGACTTTACCTTCTGAAACACGAGTTTCACATAAAATATAATATTTTACGACGTAGAATCGAAAACAATGAAAACTATTTAATAGAATTTTGTACAAATAAAGTTTGATAAAAAACTAGTTAGAAACTGGCTAGAACTGACTAGTTTTATCGTCCAGTTACAAGCAAGTATCACCTAAACTGGTCAAAAACTAACCTATGACCAAAATTCCTACTCAATTACTGGCTGAAAAAAGATGACTCCTTCTACTTGGATTGATTAAAAAGATTGTAGAGCTTTCATTATATCGATTGTCACACGTCGTCATAATTATAAAAGTCTATCTGAACCGTTTTGACTCTGATAGAAATAGGTTGTTAATCGTCGGTGGTTTCCAAGCTGACTAACGATGTCCTCGGCACATGCTTTGAAGACGCTCCTGATTTCAACCTGATCCAAAATTGACCGTCATAAAGCCGCATACAAATCAGGACACGACTTATTCGTCGCGCCAACTGTCACGAAGATGTTCGTGTCAGCATTGAGCGATCTCTACTTAAAACTTCATGTCGTGGTCATACTCGAAATTCACGGCGCGACGTCGCGATTTACCGGCAAACGCTGGAAAGCGATCGGGGTGCGTGTGCGGGCCGGACGAACGGCGACGGAGGCGGCAGCTGGTGACTTTGTTTGCACACGTGGGGACATAGTTGGGCATTTGCGTGCGCGTCATTCGCACGACCGTCTCCCTCGAGCGCGTCGAAAGGTCCGAAACGAGCGGATCACGCCGCGGGTACCGATTTTACGCGGCCACGCCACGCCACGGTAGCTGCCAATTATCGTTAATTGAGATCCCGAAATGCAACGCTTCGCCGGCAGCTGCCGCGACGGAAACGATCCCCATGGTCTCCGGCGAATTCTGCCCGGAGACACTCGGGGATGGGGAACGCCAGTCCCTCCTGTGTGACCAGCAAAAATCACGCGCCGTAAACGACGGCGTTTTACTCGCGTCCATAGTCTCTCGCGGTGTCTTCGCATTTCGCGCCTGCTACGAGGATCAACGTTACTAAACCCGTCGCCGCCTGTTTGCACTTGGCAAAAAACCGGAAACGCTGGCGGCTAAGACGCGCGCGCGCGTCGCTAGCGAAGCGCGACCAATTAACGTCATTCTGACGCCTTACGATAATGCCGATTTACATTAATAGCGAGATGATACGACGCGGCCGTAATTTAATCATGCGTGCGTGTGTACGCTACCGTTACATACGTAATTCTCAGGGGATGGATGATGGACGAAGAATGTCTCTGCGCATACTGAGCGCGCGATTCGCGTTTTGCTGCGAAAAGCCAGACACGACTATGTTCGTATCGCGCGTCTAGCCACATAGAAAATCTCTTGGAACCTACCCAGAAAAAGTCTTATTATAGTTAACAAA
>NW_022639506.1:1319311-1321337 GCF_010583005.1 Odontomachus brunneus | reverse complement strand
GGAAATCATGGGAACCACGTGGCCATGCTTCAACATCGACAGCCAAGCCGAATATTCATGGAAAAAAACTCATATTATGTATTTGGTGGAATCAGCTTGGTGTCGTGTATTATGAGTTGCTCAAACCGAACGAAACCATTACTGGGGCTCTCTACCGAACACAATTGATGAGATTGAGCCGAGCACTCAAGGAAAAACGCGCCCACTACTACTCCAGACACGATAAAATTATTCTCCTGCATGATAATGCTCGTTCATGTTGCGGTGCCGGTCAAAACCTACTTGGAAACACTCAATTGGGAAGTTTTACCCCACCCACCGTATTCACCAGACATTGCTCCCTCTGACTATCACTTGTTTCGATCGATGACGCACGGCCTGTCTGAGCAGCATTTCACATCATATGAAGATACCAAAAATTGAGTCGATTCGTGGATAGCCTCAAAAGATGAAGCGTTCTTCCGACGCGGTATCCATATGCTGCCAGAAAGATGAGAAAAAGTAGTGGCTAGCGATGGACAATACTTTAAATAAAACATAAGGTACCGTTCTTTCACAATAAATGCCCAATTTTTTATAAAAAACGGCGGAGACTTATATACTCCCAATATTTTGTTAAGCATTTCAGTAATTAGTATCAAATATAATAATATAATATATAGTATATATAGTAGTATAGAGTATATAGAGTAAATATAGTAATAGTTACCAACTACCTAATAATTATAAAATAATTAATAAAACAAATTTTTTTGGCGCTTCTAAGTAGGAATTTCTACGCGGGCGACCTAAAGACAGAAGAAAAATTACATACAAAGAGTGAGAGAAACAGAGGACACACAGAAAATAACAAAGTCATTAGTACTTTGTACTAATTGTGATAGAATGTTATATTTTATAGAAACATAAAATTTATACTTCTTAAAACACAGACTATTGTACGATTTTATTTTTATAGAGTATAAAGATACTTTTACAGAGATTATACTTATATATAGAATGAATTCTATACTCTGCTTAGTTGAATGGATATTTTCACTCAAAATTGAAGAGTGAATCTGACTAATTCTACTATCACAGAGAAACATATTCATTCTAATCAATTAAAAAACATTCACATATGTGGAGTCAGAATTCACTCTAATCTTCAGTGAAATCTTCATTCTTGTAGTTTTGAGTGGCAATATTTTCACTATCGCCTCGAGCGAAAATACTGTCACTTTTCACTCATTTTGAGAAAGACTTCACTCCAAGAAATTTAGAAATTATAATTTGCTGACTGTTAATTGTAAATAATAACATTTGAATGTTTGTGACACCAAAGTTTTATATTTCAAGTAAAAATATAATACATATTGTTTTATTCACGATATTTATAATTTCTTTCAGAAAGAGTTTAAACAAAATACTTGTGGAATAGTTTTAGTATTTATGCTTTTTAGGCATTAATATTTGTAAAATGTATGTACATACTGAAAGTATTTGAAATATTTGGTTCAACATAAATAAAATAAAAATAAATAAAATAAAAATCGAAAAGATGAGAAATGTTCAGTAGAGGAAATGATACATGTTTGGGTTTTCCACTTGGAATCGCATTTACTTCTAATCCGAATCTTCATAGATTTTCTAATCAGAACCTATCATTTTTTTAGAAAATTGAAATGGATTCCAATTAGAAAAATTTCTAAGGGGATAGACTAAAAAATGGCGAGTTATTATCGTAGTATTTCTGTTTCAATTGTTAACACAAAAACCATGCTTGGGGCAATAATGGGATCCTTAAGGGGATGCTGGAGTCGATGACGAACTCGAACAATGTCGATAATGCAGAGACAATCGTCACTAACATAATCACGCTATCCTTTTCGTATTTCTTGTATATTTACATGAATTTACATGAATGTGTTACTTTGTTTTACCATATTCAACGGAGAACCTAACCATATATGTGTAGAAATCTTTTTGCAAACTTTTTCGATATTCTTAAATTTCTAAATGTAGATGCGAAGGTAGAACAATATTC
>NW_022639506.1:1319223-1319301 GCF_010583005.1 Odontomachus brunneus | reverse complement strand
GTACGAAGACGCGGAATTGGAAGCATTATTGGAGGAAGATTCGTGCCAAACGCAAGAAAAACTTGCACTTATATTATA
>NW_022639506.1:1315798-1319213 GCF_010583005.1 Odontomachus brunneus | reverse complement strand
ATATTATGTATTTGGTGGAATCAGCTTGGTGTCGTGTATTATGAGTTGCTCAAACCGAACGAAACCATTACTGGGGCTCTCTACCGAACACAATTGATGAGATTGAGCCGAGCACTCAAGGAAAAACGCGCCCACTACTACTCCAGACACGATAAAATTATTCTCCTGCATGATAATGCTCGTTCATGTTGCGGTGCCGGTCAAAACCTACTTGGAAACACTCAATTGGGAAGTTTTACCCCACCCACCGTATTCACCAGACATTGCTCCCTCTGACTATCACTTGTTTCGATCGATGACGCACGGCCTGTCTGAGCAGCATTTCACATCATATGAAGATACCAAAAATTGAGTCGATTCGTGGATAGCCTCAAAAGATGAAGCGTTCTTCCGACGCGGTATCCATATGCTGCCAGAAAGATGAGAAAAAGTAGTGGCTAGCGATGGACAATACTTTAAATAAAACATAAGGTACCGTTCTTTCACAATAAATGCCCAATTTTTTATAAAAAACGGCGGAGACTTATATACTCCCAATATTTTGTTAAGCATTTCAGTAATTAGTATCAAATATAATAATATAATATATAGTATATATAGTAGTATAGAGTATATAGAGTAAATATAGTAATAGTTACCAACTACCTAATAATTATAAAATAATTAATAAAACAAATTTTTTTGGCGCTTCTAAGTAGGAATTTCTACGCGGGCGACCTAAAGACAGAAGAAAAATTACATACAAAGAGTGAGAGAAACAGAGGACACACAGAAAATAACAAAGTCATTAGTACTTTGTACTAATTGTGATAGAATGTTATATTTTATAGAAACATAAAATTTATACTTCTTAAAACACAGACTATTGTACGATTTTATTTTTATAGAGTATAAAGATACTTTTACAGAGATTATACTTATATATAGAATGAATTCTATACTCTGCTTAGTTGAATGGATATTTTCACTCAAAATTGAAGAGTGAATCTGACTAATTCTACTATCACAGAGAAACATATTCATTCTAATCAATTAAAAAACATTCACATATGTGGAGTCAGAATTCACTCTAATCTTCAGTGAAATCTTCATTCTTGTAGTTTTGAGTGGCAATATTTTCACTATCGCCTCGAGCGAAAATACTGTCACTTTTCACTCATTTTGAGAAAGACTTCACTCCAAGAAATTTAGAAATTATAATTTGCTGACTGTTAATTGTAAATAATAACATTTGAATGTTTGTGACACCAAAGTTTTATATTTCAAGTAAAAATATAATACATATTGTTTTATTCACGATATTTATAATTTCTTTCAGAAAGAGTTTAAACAAAATACTTGTGGAATAGTTTTAGTATTTATGCTTTTTAGGCATTAATATTTGTAAAATGTATGTACATACTGAAAGTATTTGAAATATTTGGTTCAACATAAATAAAATAAAAATAAATAAAATAAAAATCGAAAAGATGAGAAATGTTCAGTAGAGGAAATGATACATGTTTGGGTTTTCCACTTGGAATCGCATTTACTTCTAATCCGAATCTTCATAGATTTTCTAATCAGAACCTATCATTTTTTTAGAAAATTGAAATGGATTCCAATTAGAAAAATTTCTAAGGGGATAGACTAAAAAATGGCGAGTTATTATCGTAGTATTTCTGTTTCAATTGTTAACACAAAAACCATGCTTGGGGCAATAATGGGATCCTTAAGGGGATGCTGGAGTCGATGACGAACTCGAACAATGTCGATAATGCAGAGACAATCGTCACTAACATAATCACGCTATCCTTTTCGTATTTCTTGTATATTTACATGAATTTACATGAATGTGTTACTTTGTTTTACCATATTCAACGGAGAACCTAACCATATATGTGTAGAAATCTTTTTGCAAACTTTTTCGATATTCTTAAATTTCTAAATGTAGATGCGAAGGTAGAACAATATTCTTCAAAATTTTTCTATTTGGAGCATCCACACTTTTGGTGTGTACACGCTGCGGAACTTTTGGATTAGGCAAATATTACTCTTGAGATTTTACATTTAAAATTTTTTCTTCATTTTCATCACATATCGAGCAATACTCCTATTTATTTTTGTACGTACTTTCATTGCGTAAAAGCATTTGTAATTCTGTGTAACCAATACGACGTAAACTTTGTAGAAAAATGTCAGTGTTCTGTCAGTAAAGTTTTCAGCTTCAGCATCCCCTTAATAGAGATAACTAATTTTAGGACAAATTTAGGCATTCTCAGAAGGATCTGTGCTGCAGCTGGGAAAATCTTGGGAAATTTCTGTGCGGGTATTGACAGAAACACGGAAATGTCCACGAAACTTTCTACGATTTCGAGACACCGTGTCGCACGGTCTAGCCAATACGCCGCTGGTGAAGCGAAACTCGTAAAGAACGTAGGCTCGAAAAAGAATGGTCGGTTAATCGGTGTCAATGAGATGCACGGGACCATGGTCCTGGACCAAGGTCGTCCACCTGCCAGGTTATCTGTCCCGCGCGATCCAATGTCTCTCACTAGTTCTGCCTCGGAATACGCGCACGGTTACACCGTGCGAGCGAGCGAGCCAGGCACCTCGTTACGACGCTCCGTGCCGCCGCCGCCGCCGCCACTGAGAATGGAGACATCATCCTCGATGATGCCGCGGAATCCGAGCGCAGGTATCCTCTCACGCGCCCGCCGCTCGCGTTCGCGTGGTGCGTTCCGGAAGCGCTCTTCACGCAACTGACGTGCGCTCGTCGCTTCTAGCTGGCTATTGTAACGAGCGCTTCGCACCATGAAATCGGGCACGATTGAAACCTGAGAGCTTGTACTACCGGACTGCCGATCTCGCAATCCGCTGTTATCAAGACGTTCGAGAATGATCAAGGGATAAGGTAAATGTACACTGAGAGAAAAGACTGGTAACTATAACAAACTGCATTTGGTTACAGAAATTCATTGAATCCTTAGTAACTAATACTAAATATGATAATAATTACCAAATATTTAATAGATCGGGAGTATGACGTAATTGCATTCACAGTCACATCAATTAAATAATTTAGTAATAGTTACTTAATGTTAAATATTTAATATGAAATATATTACAGTTATTGAGCAGATATTTGATAATTGTTATGAAATTGTTATATCTCATGTAATAAAAAATTCAGTAGGTACAAGTTCTATTTTGTTAGTATAAGTATGTTTTGTTGCAGCACAACGAAAAATTCATTCATTTGCAGCTATTACATCGTTTCAATATATATTATTACAGATGGTTGGTTGAACCTACCAAAAATTTTGTAACTATTACAAAATCGCTTATTTTGCTCAACTATTCAATAAGTTTTATTTACCAAATATATTCTGGAAGCAAATAAATTTTACTTCTGTCAAATAAATAATTTATTTTA
>NW_022639506.1:1310436-1314112 GCF_010583005.1 Odontomachus brunneus | reverse complement strand
AAGCAATTTCACATCGTTTAAAATCGTTGGGAATGATTCAAAAGCAAGGAAATTGTGTTCCATATGAACTGAAGCCGAGAAACGTTGGACGCCGATTTTGCACATGTGAAATGCTGCTTGCCAGGCATAAACGAAAGAGTTTTTTGCATCGTATAGTCACTGGTGATGAAAAATGGATCCACCACGATAACCCAAAGAAGAGGAAATCATGGGAACCACGTGGCCATGCTTCAACATCGACAGCCAAGCCGAATATTCATGGAAAAAAACTCATATTATGTATTTGGTGGAATCAGCTTGGTGTCGTGTATTATGAGTTGCTCAAACCGAACGAAACCATTACTGGGGCTCTCTACCGAACACAATTGATGAGATTGAGCCGAGCACTCAAGGAAAAACGCGCCCACTACTACTCCAGACACGATAAAATTATTCTCCTGCATGATAATGCTCGTTCATGTTGCGGTGCCGGTCAAAACCTACTTGGAAACACTCAATTGGGAAGTTTTACCCCACCCACCGTATTCACCAGACATTGCTCCCTCTGACTATCACTTGTTTCGATCGATGACGCACGGCCTGTCTGAGCAGCATTTCACATCATATGAAGATACCAAAAATTGAGTCGATTCGTGGATAGCCTCAAAAGATGAAGCGTTCTTCCGACGCGGTATCCATATGCTGCCAGAAAGATGAGAAAAAGTAGTGGCTAGCGATGGACAATACTTTAAATAAAACATAAGGTACCGTTCTTTCACAATAAATGCCCAATTTTTTATAAAAAACGGCGGAGACTTATATACTCCCAATATTTTGTTAAGCATTTCAGTAATTAGTATCAAATATAATAATATAATATATAGTATATATAGTAGTATAGAGTATATAGAGTAAATATAGTAATAGTTACCAACTACCTAATAATTATAAAATAATTAATAAAACAAATTTTTTTGGCGCTTCTAAGTAGGAATTTCTACGCGGGCGACCTAAAGACAGAAGAAAAATTACATACAAAGAGTGAGAGAAACAGAGGACACACAGAAAATAACAAAGTCATTAGTACTTTGTACTAATTGTGATAGAATGTTATATTTTATAGAAACATAAAATTTATACTTCTTAAAACACAGACTATTGTACGATTTTATTTTTATAGAGTATAAAGATACTTTTACAGAGATTATACTTATATATAGAATGAATTCTATACTCTGCTTAGTTGAATGGATATTTTCACTCAAAATTGAAGAGTGAATCTGACTAATTCTACTATCACAGAGAAACATATTCATTCTAATCAATTAAAAAACATTCACATATGTGGAGTCAGAATTCACTCTAATCTTCAGTGAAATCTTCATTCTTGTAGTTTTGAGTGGCAATATTTTCACTATCGCCTCGAGCGAAAATACTGTCACTTTTCACTCATTTTGAGAAAGACTTCACTCCAAGAAATTTAGAAATTATAATTTGCTGACTGTTAATTGTAAATAATAACATTTGAATGTTTGTGACACCAAAGTTTTATATTTCAAGTAAAAATATAATACATATTGTTTTATTCACGATATTTATAATTTCTTTCAGAAAGAGTTTAAACAAAATACTTGTGGAATAGTTTTAGTATTTATGCTTTTTAGGCATTAATATTTGTAAAATGTATGTACATACTGAAAGTATTTGAAATATTTGGTTCAACATAAATAAAATAAAAATAAATAAAATAAAAATCGAAAAGATGAGAAATGTTCAGTAGAGGAAATGATACATGTTTGGGTTTTCCACTTGGAATCGCATTTACTTCTAATCCGAATCTTCATAGATTTTCTAATCAGAACCTATCATTTTTTTAGAAAATTGAAATGGATTCCAATTAGAAAAATTTCTAAGGGGATAGACTAAAAAATGGCGAGTTATTATCGTAGTATTTCTGTTTCAATTGTTAACACAAAAACCATGCTTGGGGCAATAATGGGATCCTTAAGGGGATGCTGGAGTCGATGACGAACTCGAACAATGTCGATAATGCAGAGACAATCGTCACTAACATAATCACGCTATCCTTTTCGTATTTCTTGTATATTTACATGAATTTACATGAATGTGTTACTTTGTTTTACCATATTCAACGGAGAACCTAACCATATATGTGTAGAAATCTTTTTGCAAACTTTTTCGATATTCTTAAATTTCTAAATGTAGATGCGAAGGTAGAACAATATTCTTCAAAATTTTTCTATTTGGAGCATCCACACTTTTGGTGTGTACACGCTGCGGAACTTTTGGATTAGGCAAATATTACTCTTGAGATTTTACATTTAAAATTTTTTCTTCATTTTCATCACATATCGAGCAATACTCCTATTTATTTTTGTACGTACTTTCATTGCGTAAAAGCATTTGTAATTCTGTGTAACCAATACGACGTAAACTTTGTAGAAAAATGTCAGTGTTCTGTCAGTAAAGTTTTCAGCTTCAGCATCCCCTTAATAGAGATAACTAATTTTAGGACAAATTTAGGCATTCTCAGAAGGATCTGTGCTGCAGCTGGGAAAATCTTGGGAAATTTCTGTGCGGGTATTGACAGAAACACGGAAATGTCCACGAAACTTTCTACGATTTCGAGACACCGTGTCGCACGGTCTAGCCAATACGCCGCTGGTGAAGCGAAACTCGTAAAGAACGTAGGCTCGAAAAAGAATGGTCGGTTAATCGGTGTCAATGAGATGCACGGGACCATGGTCCTGGACCAAGGTCGTCCACCTGCCAGGTTATCTGTCCCGCGCGATCCAATGTCTCTCACTAGTTCTGCCTCGGAATACGCGCACGGTTACACCGTGCGAGCGAGCGAGCCAGGCACCTCGTTACGACGCTCCGTGCCGCCGCCGCCGCCGCCACTGAGAATGGAGACATCATCCTCGATGATGCCGCGGAATCCGAGCGCAGGTATCCTCTCACGCGCCCGCCGCTCGCGTTCGCGTGGTGCGTTCCGGAAGCGCTCTTCACGCAACTGACGTGCGCTCGTCGCTTCTAGCTGGCTATTGTAACGAGCGCTTCGCACCATGAAATCGGGCACGATTGAAACCTGAGAGCTTGTACTACCGGACTGCCGATCTCGCAATCCGCTGTTATCAAGACGTTCGAGAATGATCAAGGGATAAGGTAAATGTACACTGAGAGAAAAGACTGGTAACTATAACAAACTGCATTTGGTTACAGAAATTCATTGAATCCTTAGTAACTAATACTAAATATGATAATAATTACCAAATATTTAATAGATCGGGAGTATGACGTAATTGCATTCACAGTCACATCAATTAAATAATTTAGTAATAGTTACTTAATGTTAAATATTTAATATGAAATATATTACAGTTATGAGCAGATATTTGATAATTGTTATGAAATTGTTATATCCCATGTAATAAAAAATTCAGTAGGTATGAGATCTATTTTGTTACCACTATAAGTATGTTTTGTTGCAGCACAACGAAAAATTCATTCATTTGCAGCTATTACATCGTTCCAATATCTATTATTACAGATGGTTAGTTGAACCTACTAAAAATTATGTAACTACTACAAAATCGCTTATTTTGCTCAACTATTCAATAAGTTTTATTTACCAAATATATTCTGGAAGCAAATAAATTTTACTTCTGTCAAATAA
>NW_022639506.1:1297017-1309953 GCF_010583005.1 Odontomachus brunneus | reverse complement strand
TTACAGTTATGAGCAGATATTTGATAATTGTTATGAAATTGTTATATCCCATGTAATAAAAAATTCAGTAGGTACGAGTTCTATTTTATTACCAGTATAAATACGTTTTGTTGCAGCACATCGAAAAATTCATTCATTTGCAGCTATTACATCGTTCCAATATCTATTATTACAGATGGTTGGTTGAACCTACTAAAAATTTTGTAACTACTACAAAATCGCTTATTTTGCTCAACTAGTCAATAAGTTTTATTTACCAAATATATTCTGGAAGCAAATAAATTTTACTTCTGTCAAATAAATAATTTATTTTACAGAACTAAATTAATTAATAAGTATTGCCATAGCTTTGTCCCGCTATATTTACGTTTACCATTTAGTAATAGTAACCAAATTTTGATAATATTTACTAAATTCTTCTCTCAGTGTACCAATGCCCGGACATGTACCTAATTCCGGACACTCTTATTATTTTGAATATTTCTCTAAATATTTCATCTTTCAACGTACACTAAATATAAATATTAAATGTATGTATACCAATATGTATGTATTTTACGTTGAAAGTTGAAATATTCAAATATAAAAATAATAACAATGTCCGGAGATGGGTACATATCCGGGCATTGGTACATTTACCTTCTGTTTTTATATGGAAACATTTTTCGCTCGATTGTACTGTGTAGTAAGCAATTTCGGATTTTTCAGATGGAATCAGAAAATTGTGTGCCAAAATAATTTTGTGAAGTAATCTATGCGCCGATCTATAATCTCTACATACCTTATTATTATTATTGTTTTATAAGATTATAACAGTATAAGAATGTAATTATATTATCATACTTACATGGAGAAAAATAATTTTGCTTTTTCGGCAAAATCGTCGTTGCTACTGCATATTCGTAATGACATAAAAAAAAATTAATTGACGTAACTAATTTTACAAATTATTCGTTATCAGAGCAGAAGTTTTGTTGCCAGGATTAAAAAATTTGTTGAGTATATTTATTCTAAGAATCATGTTAATTTGCTATTGAGGCAAAATAATGTATGAGCAAAACTGCAGAATGACGAAATAGAAATACACAAAAGAGATGATCAAAATATGTCATGTAAAATGTTATATAAAAATTTAAGTATAATTTTTAGTAAATGTGTTGCTGCATTAACGTAACAAACAAATCACTTTATTGTATGATACAAATTTAATGATGAATTCAGTAAACTTGTTTCATAAATGCAATTTTGAAAGTAGAGCTTCCACCACCGATTGTCCCACATCATGACAATCAAGAAAGTCTATCCGGACATTTTCAACTTTCCAATACAACCTTTCAGAACAAGCTGTCACAGCAATCAAGATTTTGCAAAAATGCAACTAAAAAAAGCATATGCCAATGACAGAGATGTTTTCCAGGCTCACAAATTGTGCCGTTTCACCGATGGCCGATGTCTCCCCACGCACAATATTTCCCCGTCGCAAGATAATCCTCTTTGCGCGACGACGAAGAAAATACCGACAGCCCGATGCCACCGGTCGTCGCGTATCTCCTCTGACACACATACTGCCCTCCGCGAGATGAAAATTCGTGCCAGATCCGTGTACAGAAGCGTGGCATGAAACGCGCCTTTTGGTCGGGCCGTCCAGTGCTCGCGCAGATGTACCGGCAGGTGTTATCGCACTACTGCAATTGCGCGGTCAAAGTTATAATTTTCACGCATAAACAACTGGTCGACAAGAGAAAATGACCACGATATAGATATGCATTGGCGCTGCTGTCGTAAGAAAAAAAAATACATATATGTATACTATAGGTATAATTATATAAATATATATATATATATATATATATATATATATGTGTGTGTGTGTGTGTGTATGTAAAATTTGTATAGATCTGTATCACTTATTCACATCTGGAATGACATAAATTGCGCGGAAGGCGACTAATGCTGTTATCTGCGCCACTACCTAAATCATCGAAGGAGCCGTGATACCGTTGATTGCTTTACGACCGTAGCTTTCCTCAGTTTTGCATTGGCGTATCCATCGCGTCGGCGATCTACGGCAAACGTTGACGCTTGCTCTACACCCGAGGAATTTGCATGTTACTTTCTAAAACTCTCTCCGGTGTACTCTTCGGTTCACCGTCGTAGATAATTGCAAGTCGCCCTAATACGGACATATGTACGCGCACAAAGTGCACGCGAAGCGTGCAATTCACTTATCGTCAACACTGAGAGAAGAATTTAATAAATATTATCAAAATTTGGTTAGTAAATGGCAAACGTAAATATAGCGGGCCAAAGCTATGGCAATACTTATTAATTAATTTAGTTCTGTAAAATGAATTATTTATTTGACAGAAGTAAAATTTATTTGCTTCCAGAATATATTTGGTAAATAAAACTTATTGAATAGTTGAGCAAAATAAGCGATTTTGTAATAGTTACAAAATTTTTGGTAGGTTCAACCAACCATCTGTAATAATATATATTGAAACGATGTAATAGCTGAAAATGAATGAATTTTTCGTTGTGCTGAAACAAAACATACTTACACTGGTAACAAAATAGAACTCGTATCTACTGAATCTTTTATTATATATAACAATTTCATAACAATTATCAAATATCTGTTCATAACTAATATATTTTATATTAAATATTTAACATTAAGTAACTATTACTAAATTATTTAATTGATGTTACTGTGAGTGCAATTACGTCATACTCCCGATGTATTAAATATTTGATAATTATTATCATATTTAGTATTAGTTACTAAGGATTCAACGAATTTGTGTAACTAAATGCAGTTTGTTATAATTACCAGTCTTTTCTCTCAGTGAAGATTTGCGAAACGATAAGATATTCTTACGTCGAATTCGGAATTGATTAAGTCTTGCAAAATCAAAGCCTCACGCTATATATATATACACGGAGAAAAATAATTTGCTGGCCCAGCAAATTTTCTGCTGGTCTAGCAAAATCTCTTTGTTATTATATGGACAGCAAAAAGATTTACTAAGTGTACTAATCACTATTTGCTGGATATAATTTTCTGAATCTTCAAATTATTTTGCTACGCAGAGAACAATAATTTGCTGGCCCAGCAAATTTTTTGCTGGTCTAGCAAAATCTCTTTGTTATTATATGGACAGTAAAAAGATTTACTAAGTGTACTAATCACTATTTGCTAGATATAATTTGCTGAATTTACAAATTATTTTGCTACAAGAACCATGATGAATTTATATAAGCAGTTGCAGTTTTGCTCTGATAGCAAATAAATTTGCTAAGGATACATTATTTTGCATCAATAGCAAATTAATGATTCTCAGAAAAAATATACTCAACAAATTTTTTTATCCTGGCAACGAAACTACTTCTGCTCTGATAACGAATAATTTGTAAAATTAGTTACGCCAACTAAATTTTTTTGCTATTATTACGAATATGCAGTAGCAACGACGATTTTGTTAAAAGAGCAAAATTATTTTTCTCCGTGCAGCTACAAATCATTTTCAACAAACCGTGATTAACTGCGCCAGTGAAATAACTTTTATTCACGAATCTAATAAATGGATCGACTGTTACGTTGACCTTTCGAAGCGCAATATTACCGCTTCCTCCATCGCGCCGCGAAATGCCACAAATTGCCACGAATTTGTGCATGTCGTAAAGTCAAATGACATTCCATACATGGTGCAACCATTCGTTAACTTCGATATTATTGTGAAAAAAAAAGAAAAAGTGAAGAAGAGTGGAATAGGCTCATAAAGAAAAATTTTTGGGACCTAGTCCGGTTTCTCAAAATAATTTGAATTTCTAAATTAAAAATGTAAAATTTTAAAAATGCAAGTCTAACTAAAAATACTTCATTTTCTCTAATATTCTTTCTGTGGTCTTTATTTTCAATACATTAGAATTAAGTAAAAAATATGTCGACTTTCTAAATAATCATATTATTCAATAAAATACTCAAAATGTTCTGAAAATGTCTTACTTTTGATTATTTATTCCATTGAATACAATAGTTAGTGCTAATATATAGAGATATATAGAGATATATAGAGATTTAATAGCAGAAATATAACATATAATGTTTTATTATCAAAATATATATTATTTATTCCAAAAGAAGATTGTATAATACAACATATTTGAAACAGTTTGAGTACTTACGCTTTTTAAATACTTATAAAATGCGTATAGATACTAAAAGCGTTTCAAATATTTTGTTTAACATAAAGAAAATAGAAATTGAAAGAAAAAAAATTTTATAATTTAATTTAAAATATTTAGCAGAAAAAATGGGATCTGTTTGGGTTTTCCAATTAGAATCGCATTTTTATCACACTTATAATTCAAATCTTCATAGATTTTCTAATCAGATCCCAAGACTTTTTTAGGAAATCAGCTTAAGAAAGTTCCAATTAAATCCCAGAAAAATTTCTATGTGTAACTGATTGAAAAAAAGGCAAGTTACTCTCGTATTTCTGTTTCAACAGAGGAGCCATACTTGAAGCAATAATGGGGTTTCTAATTAAATGGATAATCAATTTTAGGTCAAATTTTTGAGCATTTCTATTCGAAATCTATGCAATATTTGAGGAAATTTTCGTGAACTTCTACGCGGGCGAATGAAAAACAAATATGAAACAATTTTCCATAGTATTCCTGTCTCAATCCTAAACAAAGGACATATATTGGAATAAGAATGGCATTGATGTCGTAGTGAGATAACTAATTTTGAAATAAATTTAGACATTCTAATCGAACTCTATATTGCATTTGGGAATATCTTACGAAATTTCTATGCGGTTCGCATAGAAAAAGTCTGCGAAACATTTTCTTTATCAATTTATGAATACGCGCGAAATTAAGAAAAATATAAACTTCCAAGCACAGTCTTGCGCATTAAGAGATTTGAGTTGTCCAATTTTTAGGTACGAGATGTCGAAGAAGAAGGAGTATAATCCATGAGCAAAAATGTAAATATCATTGCATTGTATAAACAAGAGGGTAAAAAATGTTCAACAAATGACTGCACACGAGTATTGGTTCGTATTCTTGATTTATCTCTTCCCCGTCTTTGCTTCCCGAAATTACTCGTCAACTAGTGGCGCTCGCGGCGTTATATGCGAACCTCAACGTCGTCCGCAAGAACGGCCGATTTCGTGGCCGTCGGCGGAGGAGGCTTCCGACATGACCCCGGGTCACACATAGCGCCCGAGTAAACACGTGCGCGCACCGTGCACGGGCCGTCACACCGCGAAGCAGCCCGCAGCGCTGCACTGAGCTGCGCGTCGCTCGCGTACACATACCTATGAGAGAAGACGGACAATAACAGGCGTTACCGGTGCGCAGCGTGGATGTTCGCCCAGAGCCACGGCGTGTTGCACACGACCGAGAGAGGCGGAGGAGGACGGAGAAGCAAGAGCGCAAAGGAGAGACGCGGACAATCGTGATCTTTCCAGCGCGCGACAGCGCGAGGAGAAAGAGAAACACGGCAGGGGAGGGCGGGCGAGGGGGGAAGGGGAGAGGTAAGAGCCCACGGGGACGGAGAGAGGCATCGTACGTTCGAGCCGGTGGGAAAGAAGAGCCCGAAGAGTGGATCGAAGATGTAAGGAGGCCCGTGCATCACCTGTGTCGGCCCACGGGTATCGCCGCTGGCGTGCCGGTGTGGAGTGGCGGAATGGAGGAAACGGGGAGAATGAAGGAGAGAGAGGGAGAGAGAAAAGAGAAAGAAAGGGGCAGGAGGGAGGAAAGGAGGGAAAGGGGATCCCGGTCAAAAGGTAGGGGAAGCGTGGGCCTGACGTAAGGATAGACCTGGCTGAAGGGCGCGAGGATCGAGGGGGTCGAGTGAGCCGCGGCGCGCTACGTGTGTGACAAGTGAGGCCCCGGGAGGTATCAGCAACCACTACAATCGCGTGGACGCGCGCATGTGCCCGTCCGTTTGCGAGCAACGGACGGAGAGCGATCGACCGACGACGACGACGACGACGACGACGACGACGACGACGACGACGGTGTGACGAGGGGAGGAAAAGGCGGCGGCGGTCGCGGCGGAGTAGGACGAAGGGAGGCTTGAAACAGGCGGCGAGAGGGACAGAGTATTCTCTCTTGTGCACCGCGAAGGCAAAGACGACCAGGGCAGAGGGGGGGGGGAGGGCCTTCTGGAAGCGAGAGAGGAGCCGCGCGCGCGGCTGCCCTCCGGCGCTCGTCCGACGGCATTCCTTCCACCGAGCGAGTCGCCTCTTCATTCTTCTTATCGGCCCCTCTCCCTCCCACTGCTTTGTATCGCCGTGCGTCCTCTCCTCCGCTACCCTGACTCCTTTAAACCGTCCTCCCCGCCCCTGCGCTTCGTCCCCCTCCTCCCGTCCCAGTCGTCCACCTCCAGGCTCGTTGGCCGGCCAGCCAGCCCCACCTGTCAGCCGCTCGGGTCCCAATTTTAGCCAGGAAAGACGCCTAAACACCCGACTTTGTCACCTGCCATCTCCCTTGAACCTCGCCGCTCTCTCCTCGTCGTTTGAGAAGGCGACATCCGACTCCATGAAAATGACGAAAAAGAAGACAGGGAAGAGAGAGAGAGAGAGAAAGAGAAGGATCTCTATCCGCCTCTCGCGTGAGGGGCCTCCGTCGTTCTTTTTATCATGTACACAAGGGTTCTGCTATCGACTAACGCGAGTGTGCGTTCTGCAATCGCACGCGAAGCACTATGATACAGCAGCGAGGAAAACAAAAGTTACCCGGTGAAAGTAGAGAGGAAAGGAAAAGAAAGAGAAAGAGATTGCAATATTTATGATGCGCTCCGGGATAGTCTCTTAAAAAAAAAACAAATATAAAATATAGCGAAATTAAATGACCTTTACATAAACCGTTATATCTGATAATGAAATGTTGAAAAATATGTGGCAGAAATATATTTAAAAAATATATCAGAATGCTCTCTCTATATGAAAAATATTAGATAACATAAATATTATAAGAATTTATAAAAATTGATATTACCATGAGTTATCTTAACGAAACAAAAATAGATATATTAAAGCAGTATCAAGGAAAATAACAATTAGGAAAAATACTTGAAAATGTATTTATGAGATATAAGATTTATTCACATAGAAATGAACTTCATTTCACAGAAATAAACTTTATATCCCGCAAATAAGTTTTCAAGAGTATTTTTTTTTTTCAACACACTAATAAAAAATGCAATTCAATGATATCCGTTTTGTTTTGAAAAAGGTGAGGAAGTGAGATACGTTCAGCAGAATGTGTTGCGCAACGTATCGTAAATCATGCATGACAATCACTTATTACGGGAAATTGATCAAGAAGATGGCACGCGACGCAGCAACTTTCCACCCATGCGTGTTAATCGTCGTGCCCGGAATGCCTGAAAAATGTCATAAGAAACCGTCTAACGGTGCAAAACAGTACTTCTGTATACGTTCGTTAATGTCGGGATACGTGAACGCGGGAGTGTGCGCTCGATCTTCGCTTATACATGTGAAATCTGAGCGACGCGGACGAGCGAGATGAAGATTTTCATGGTACAGCGCGTCCGCGAGTGGACGCGGTATTTTCGCCGCAATTAAAAACGCTGGTAATTTCCTTAGGCGACCCCTCGTGTGGAGAGCGCCTCCCCCCCTCCTCCTCCACCTTCTCGTGTTCCCGTTCCTCCTCGACTCGACTCGGACTAAGTCTCAACAGCGAGATAACATCGAGCCCGCGCTCGATAAGTTACGCAAAGCCTAACCGCAGAAAAACAAATGCGTTTCCGACGGCAGATCATTATACGGTGCGTTATTTATTCTTGATGATCATGAAATACCGGTTCCCCACGGAGCATGGCCGGGCGTGTACAATAATTAACGTACGATAGCAATAACGATAATTCGAGATCTCGCACAGCATTCCGGCGCTACTGGACACGCGGTTGCGCTGCTCCATTCATCGATCTCACGGCGTTCATACTCGATACTCGGCCCGCCACGGCTCTCTCGTCTCACCAAGTAGTCAGGTGTACGTAAATTTGATAGCAACTTTACTAGTCGATTTTGTAAAGATTGTGTCCATTAGTACCTCTATCTCATGGAATGACAAAATAGAAATACGAAAAGAATGATCAAAGTTTGCTGAAAAGAATATGTTATGAAAGATGTAATATGGAGGATCTGAGTATTTAGTAAATTTATTGTTTCATTGATGGGAAAAAAATGTACATTATCGTATGATGGAAATTTAATGATTAATTCAGTATTTGCTTATTTGCTTCATAAGTGTAACTGAGACAATTAAAAAATCTCTATTATCGATTGTCGCGATAATCGTGAAAATCTATCCGGATAGACAGGTGTATGTAAATTTGGTAGCGACTTTACCAGTCGATTTGTAAAGGTAGCGTACCTTATGAATACTTCATACGACATCCATATTTATCACACAGAATAACGAAATACGTTCCAAGAAAAAAATATAACCTCATCTTTAGGGAAATCCTCTTATATATGGACTCAAGAGAATTCCCAGATAGACTTTCATAATTATCACGGCGCAAAACAATTAATGATAGGAACTTTACAATTCTTTTAATTAAATTTATAAATGTAACTATATTGTCTTTAATTTAATTCTTTACTTAATTAATTATTAAATTTACATCATACAATAATATACATTTTTTTATTATACTGATGTAATAACAAATTTACTAAAAGTTGCACTCAGCATTTCGTATTACATTTAACACGACATATTGTTTTGAGCAGATTTTTTTGTATTTTTTTTTGTATTTTTATTTTGCTATTTTGCTATATGATAAATACGATCAGCTATAAAGGTCACGGAATGTCATGATTTAATATATTTAAAGTTTCTGTACATTTTATGTATATACATTAGTCTATCGTGGTTCCTTTAAAACCAGAAAGAAAATTTTCTAAGTATAATATTCTTAAAGTTAGAGAAATTTCATCTATAGTACAAGTTTTGTTTTTAATAGAAGTCTCTAAGAGGACATTCTGCTGCAACTAAACGTATTTCTTTTAATTCAAAAGGAAAAAGAAAATTAGGATAACATCTATTAGGTTTCCGAATAATAGTTCACTTTATTAGAAGAAAAGTACTTTTTCAGTAAAAGTTTTTACTTAGAATATGGGATTATTAAAATAACACATTGCAACTAGAGTTGTTATAGTATAGAATATTTCTTTAGTGTTAGAATATTTCCCTTTTGGTTTTAAAATAATTCTCTCCAAGTTATATATAGACGAGAATTCCGAGAATATATTTCTTTAGGTATGGAAATACGAAAGGAGTACGTAAAAAAAGTATAAAAACTTGCTCAAAACATGTCATATATTGATGTAGTAAAAAGTTTACATTATTGTCATGATATAAGTTAAATGACTGATTCAACGCGGTATATTTGCCCCATAAAAGTCATTACAAAAATTGTGGAATTTCCACTGACTATTTCACGTCATGGTAATCATGAGAAAGTCTATCTGGAGCTGCTCTCCCGGCCCAGCCGGCCGTCCGCGAGCCAGTCGTAAGTGCGATATCAGCATCACGGTGGCGCGTTTCGATTCGGTATTATCTAATCGCAGCCGGCGTGCTGGAGCTACCGCGCAAGATCGCAGTGCGCTATCCGGCTCGCGTCTCGTGTCATCGTGCGCTCCTCGTACACACAACTGCACGGCACGAACGAGGCATCCTTAAGGCCTGTCTACACAAGCCGCACAACGCAAATTTGCAAATGCGGGCTCAGGATAACGTACGATCCGCAAATTGGATGATACGTCACGTGCCACCTAGTCCATGGGTGACACGTCACCTTAGGCCCGCGTTCGCGAACTGCGTAGCGCGTTTTGCGGACTATGTATGTAGATGGGCCTTTACACGCGCGCCTTCACGTGCGCGCGCGCCGCGGGTCGTTTCCTCGGCGAATTTTTACTCGCGGCAAATAATAAATTATCGGGCCGGCCGTGCGTAATCGGTTCGGAATATAATCTGTGCGCATGGACAACCGTATCGCGCTGCGGTAGCAGCGGAGGCTCCCTCTTAGCCTACAATCTGTCTTACATATTCATTATGGCTGCAGGGTGAGCAGGTATTATCTTAGATGGTCGGTTTGGAACAACGTATAGCTTGTAATTTTCAGAGGGCCTCTCTCTCTCTCTCTCTCTCTCTCTCTCCTCTCTCTTTCTTTCTCAAACCGCCTACCTTCCTATCCTGGCGCGTCTCTCCCGCGTCGTCCTGCCGTGCCCTCATCTTTCTCTCCTACACCTCTCTCACACATACCCCCTAACGTCTTCCGTCTTCACGGTCCCGGCGCTCTCTAAGTCGCAACCCTTCCGGCCCCGGCGTCGCGTACCCCGACACTCGATCCGGCCGTCGTTACCTCCGCTGTAATGACAGCTGTGTGCGCGTGTACGTACAAATGTACGCGCACGCCTCCGCCCGATAATATCGCGCTGTGGACGTAATTGCCGCTCGTGCGCACGTCTGCCTTGCTACAAAGACCAGGATGACGATCTTGGAATTCCCAGAACCCCGAGAGAGTGAGAGAGAGAGAGAGAGAGAGAGAACGGCGCCTTCTCTATAGAAGAATCGGCATTCCCCATTCTCCGTCACTCTTTCACCGGACACACGTTGAACGCGTTCGCCATATTTGGTCGGCAGAATGAGAGTTTTGGAGTTATCGTTGACTTGGTGATAAACGGTCTCGTTAATGAAAAGCGCCCATCAGCGCTTTCGTATCCTGCTCTCGATATCGCGGATCCTCACTCGCGAGATTTCATCCCCTAATACAAGTTCTCTCTGTCGCGCTCTCTCTCTCTCTCTCTCTCTCTCTCTCTCTCTCTCTCTCTCTCTCTCTCCTTTCCAACGCAGGGATTTGTCGAGCGATTCAGATATTTCTATGGAGTCCACGGCGCGACGATTGGGTAGCGGAAAACGAACAGCCGTCCTCGGGGGCTTAAGGACGACGATTCCCTCGAGACTTCCCGGGCAGGATTACTCTTCAATTTTCAAGCCTCGGCTGGCGCATTTTCTTGACACGACCACTCTGCCGAGCGTGCTCTCGTGCGCCATAGTAGCGGCACTCGGCGTATAACGCCGTACTTGTGGTTGCACAGGTTAGAGAGGTGCACCGCGGAGAGCAGGTGCCACGCCAAGTGAATGACTGGTGGCACGTAGCGGCGGCGATGTCGAAGGTGGCGAGGAGTGAGGAAGAGACGAGGAGAAAAGGGACGGTGGAAGAGGAAGGTTTAGCGAGTGTAGCGTGAGCGAGCAAGGTGTGCGCGGCTCGTGTGAGTGGATAACGCGAGTTTGGTGAATGGGGCGAATGAAGTGAAACGCTCCAAGTCGACGGCGCGTGCAACGAGTGGGTGATACGCTTTCTAATTATCGGAATTAACTCGACGGGAACGGAAGCGGGCGTGTGCCAGCTTGACGCGCTCCCCGCCCGTAACGCGCCGCGCGATCATCCCCTCCCTGTTTTCACGCGAAGGCACCGCGCATAATTTCTTACCGGTTTTCGTGGTTTTCCCTCGTAACAACGTCGATGCGAAATGTCAACGGCGTTGACAACATTTCGATTTCTTATCACCGAACGCTTATGACAAATGGCAGCGGGCAGATTAATTAGAAAGCACTCTGTTGTAAAAACCTTCAGTAATTTAAATGACTGGTTTCTCGAGAAATTTCCCTGGCGCACTTTTAATCCTTTTTGTGCGACTATTAAGTGTACATATTTTTCTCGTCTTTGCTTCTCTTATGAATTGCTGTTTCCAACTGGAATGTTTCTGCAGTTCCTATACGAAGAAAATATTTTAGTAAAAATTATGTCAAAATTGTATACTTCGCTTGAGAATGTAAAACTGAACTACTAAAATTATAATATTAATTGTAGAAATAGTAAATTTGTCGATCTCTATACCTGATATACAATATAAAAGACATTCAAATTATTACAATAATTTTGTAGTAAAAAGTCAAACGAGCATAACATTTTTAAAGAAACATGTAGTAATTTCAGTCATTTAACTGAGAGACTGATTTCTGTTTGATTTATGATTACAATTTTTTTTGTAATTTTCACTCAGCCTAGATCGACTTTTACGTAGCGTTGAGCATTAATCTATTAAAAATTTCTTTGATTGAAATAATCGGCGAATGAAAAATATCAATCGTTTTCTATATAATCAGACGAATAATTTAATCGAATAATTTAATCATTAATTATTAATCAATGTACACATCAAAGTTTGATCAATAATTAATTTTATCAATCAATAATATTATTTGTAATTTTGATTATTACATGATGATTGATTAGTTTCAATTATTTCAATCAAAGTCGCAGTATTTTCAATCAAAGAAAATTTGATTAAAAAATCGATCAATATTCAACACTGTTTTCATAATTATTACAATATGAGATAATCGATGATTAAATATTTATGAAACAAATATACAGCATTGAATTAATTAATAAATGTACATCATATAATAATGTAAATTTTTTTATTATATTGGAGTCCAGTAACAAATTTATTAAAAATTATTTTCAAATCTTCATATTACACTTTACATAACATGTTATTTTGAGCAAATTTTGAGCATTCTTTTAGTGCTTTCTTCTAGTTCATCATTCAATGTGACAAATATGAATATTGAATATGAACCATTTATAAAGGATGCAGCCTTTATAAACAACTAATAAAGTTGCTACTAAATTTACACATATTTATCTATATCTAGGCAAACATCTAAAAAAATAAAATATATCTATTCGGTGCATACTAATAATATATTTTTAGTTGTAACAATATACATGTTTTTATCCCGAGAAAGAAATTTTTACTATAATGAAAAGATATAAATAAGAAGAATAAATAAATATATTATATATATAAATTA
>NW_022639506.1:1291590-1295385 GCF_010583005.1 Odontomachus brunneus | reverse complement strand
ATATATATATATATATATATATATATATATATATATATATATATATATATATATATATTAATATATATTTATGTATAATTTAAATTAAAAAAATAAACATAATATATATACATAAAAAAAATATATATATATATATAATAACGTATAATAAATGTTTCTTAAGATTGTAGTTCTTCGTGAAACCACACACTTGTTTGGTCTATTCAAATAAAAGACTTCAGATAAATATATCATTAGTAAATATATCATTAGTAAATATATCACTGAATAAATATTTTTTATTCTACAAGTATTTCTCCTCTCCCTCCTATGCATAGGAACACAACAATTCGAATCGTTCAAGTTGCCGGGGTAACGACAATCTTCTAAGCAAAATCCTGCCGAGGTTAATCGATTCTGCTAGGTAGACGGCTGGCCCGGCGAGCACCCGGAATCGGGGCACACTTGTCGTACGTCAAGACGAGGGAGGAAAGTGCACCGGCAACAATAATCAATGGAGTTACTGCATTGGGGTGTGGCGCGCAGTGCCGGCACCTCCTTGCTGTCCGACGTGCTTCGATCGTACCCCTTACACAACCCTGTCTTCGCCGCCTTCCTCCTCCCCGCCAGTAACTCCCTTCTCTTCTTCTTACTTTCCCACCCCCCTCCATCTTCTCCTCTCGTAACTCACTCGCTACCCCTCCGACGTCGTAGGTAGGTATCGACATCCCGTCTTCTGTCTCGTCTTCCTCCCAACGTAGACGCCTCTCCTTCTGCGGAGGAATTATTGCGCGAGAAAATATTTATCTGACGTGGCGCGATCCTTCCTTCCTTCCTTCCTTCCTTCCTGGGATTAATTGCAGGGACATTAGAGTTACGCCTAATCTATTCAGCGCGCCGTTCTTACCGGCGAGTTGAGAAGTTACGCATGTATCGGTCATTTTTATAAACCGTCTCTTATCCGTGCGATTTCCCTTTCACTATTTTTCCTCACACACACATATACCTCTCTCTCTCTCTCTCTCTCTCTCTCTCTCTCTCTCTCTCTCTCCATCTCGGTTTGAAGTGAGATAATTACAGGTCGCTGTCGCATTGACGAATTCACGTTTCCACGCGGCGGCCAGACGTGGCTGAGGGGCGGCTGAGACGCGGTTTCAGGTGCCTCTGGACACGGGACTGGTTCCAGCGCGCGGAGATCGCGCGTGGGAGGAACGCGCTGGACGCAGTAGCGCGAACACAGTACATTGCAGACTGCAGGTGCAGCGAAACGGAGCGGTGGCGAAAGAAGTAGCGTTGCGCTGGTCAGCGCTGACACGCCCGGTTGCTCATGCTTCCGGCGCCACCACCGGCTCGGGTATCTCGAGTCCCAAGCGGCGCCATGGAAACCGTACGACCTGCCTTACGGAGACCTAGCGCTCGTCTCGACGCTCGTCAAGTGGCTCGACAATGAAAAATGCAATAGCGGCGTGTGACGCACGCGCGCGGGTCCTACATCGTAAGATTTGAGATAATTAATTAACCCCGAAGTAATTATCTGCCGATAAGTACGGCCTTCGCAGTGACACACGCGCAATTAGATCTTTCGATATGAAACGATTTTCAGTGTTAAAATGAGACAGCCCTTTTTGTAACAGACGTTGGGAGTCATTCAATTAACCCGCGAACGTACTGATTAATGACTCTAAAGAGTGGGCGGTGCTTTCGCGGAGTTATGCAAATGGTCCTAGACATGTTTCTTCAGCACACAACGATGACAAATTGGTAACGTCTATGATTTAGACGCGTGTCCGCGGAGAGACAACATGGTAACACCGGTGACAAGAGCGGTATGCACGGGGAAAATATCATAGTAGAAATTATTTTGAGATTATATATTTCATTTCACGATGCTTTCTGTAAAGCTAAGCGATACTGACATTGTAGTACACGGAGAAAGCATTATAGCAAAAATTACGTTAAAATTATATTCTTTTTTACAACATTTCTTGTAAAGCTGGATTATACTGCAATTATATTATAAACTATAAAAATAATAAATTTTAAGATTTACAAAATGTAAGATATAAAATTAAAATAATTACAGAAATTAGAATAATTATAGTTGTTGTAGTAAAAAGTTGTAGTGCATAAAATTTTGAAACAAATGCATGATAATTTCGGTCATAATTCTGTATGGTCCAAGATTACAAAAATTTTCTTGTAATTTTTACTTCCGTACAATATTTCTTCCGTATATTAATTAGGAATAAAATAAATTGTAGTAAAAAGTAGAAATAGAAATAGTAAATTTGATGGTCTACCGAAAAAATATTTTTAAACAAATATGTGGTAATTTTTATCATAATTTCTGTATAGCCCAAGAGATTACAAAAAATTCGATTACAATTTTTATTATAATATTTTCTTCGTGTATCAATTAGAAATGGATTATAAGTAATTTCGAATGGATGAGAAGTAATTTTGAATTTTTCAGGTAAAATGAAATGATTATATCTTTATATCTTTATAATTTTATGAAACAATATATGCCAAGAATAACAGAAAGTTATAGATACGAAATGTACACACATTGTATCACAAAATTATAACGATATGAAAACACTAACATTTCATTTTTCCTGAAAAATCTGAAATTACTTATTACACGTATCAACAGAGTAGATTATAATGTAAATTAGAAGTAGAAATAGTAAATTCGACGATCTATCGAATATGAAAAGAAAAAACATTCAAGTAATTACAATAATTTGTAATAAAACGTCAAACATACGTATTATTTTTAAATTGATGTACAGGTTGTCCCAGAACAACCTTCGAAGCTCTTGTATTACTAGAAGAAGATTTGTGTATGATTACGCGAGATATGATAGATGAACTGTAATGGCTGACATTTGCGTCGTGTACTTATACGTCAAACTGAACAAAAAAATCCTTTACTTTTTCCTAATAACTTTATAGAATTTTAGTTTTTAATTAGAGAACATTAATATATATTTTCGCAAACGACCACCCGTCAATTTTCTTTAATTAATAATTAAAAATTTACAAAATTATTAGAAAAATGGTAGAGGACTTTTTTGTTCAGTTTGACCTAATGTATAAGCATACGATGGCAGACGTCGTCACTACAGCTCATTTACCATATCTCGCGTGATCATTCACAAATCTTTAATTAATATCTCGATAATCATCGCAAATATCACAAAATGGTATAGAACTTTTATGTTCATCTCAATTTGTGCCTCTAGGAGAGGTTCGAAAGCTGTTCTAAGGCACTCTGTATATGCAGTCATAATTCTGCACGGTCCAAGATTACAAAATTTCGTTGTAATTTTTGCTAAAGTATTTTTCCCACGTGATCACAGCTGCGGCGTTTCGCGATCATTCCGCGGCGATAATCCGCACGCAATGTTCGCGGATGCGTCTCGGAAAAAAATCTGCAAGTCTCGTTCTTCCGATTTTATGGAAAGTAGCGATCGAACGTTTTCAGCGATGTATCATGTCTTTCAGGCATCATGTACATTCAATATAAAGAATAACGATAACTAGCACAGCAACGCGCACAGATGCGCAATTTAAACGACCGCGCTTTCTGCATTACGCGTAATTTATTCCGCAGGCAATTACCGCTCGGCTGAGCTATATTTTATGATCGCTAATTGGAAATCGACACCGTACAACATTTGAAAAGTATCATCTCTCTTAACTACTGCGTTAATCATTTCAACTGCAACTCAATAATTAATACTAAGTGCTGCAACTTTGCCAATAACATTTTTTCTCTCTCCCCCTCCTTCTTCCTTCGCCCCCCCCCCC
>NW_022639506.1:1231572-1291363 GCF_010583005.1 Odontomachus brunneus | reverse complement strand
CCCCCC
The DNA here is from genome assembly GCF_010583005.1 of Odontomachus brunneus. Lineage (NCBI taxonomy): Eukaryota > Metazoa > Arthropoda > Insecta > Hymenoptera > Formicidae > Odontomachus > Odontomachus brunneus. The sequence continues at coordinate 1,291,357 of NW_022639506.1, read as the reverse complement.
CTCTCTCTCTCTCTCTCTCTCTCTCTTCATTAATGCTACTAAACGCGAACGATAAGTTTCGCTAACCGTGCGCGGCACGATGACGGTGACTTTTAGCAGAGTCACCGTTGTCACTGTCAAGTAGTCAGCGCACCGCTGCCGTCGATATTTAAAGCAGCACCGTCATCCCTCGGCTGGTCCACATAGCTCATTCATGCTTGCTCTCCATTCAGCTCCCCGATCAAGAACTACCTGATCTCGCACTACCGTTCGGCTCCACCGAGGACGGGAGAGACGTACCGGTGCGCTGCATTATTTATAGACACTTCTAATCGCCTCGTCCCGCGACGCAACGGTAGAAATAATTCCGACACTCGGCAATGGCTCAGCGAGATGACAAGGAGCGAAGTGCCAACTGATAAGGAAAACACGTATCTTCTCTCGCAATAAAAGTGTTGCCCCGTCGTACTGTCCGATCGCGTATTGACTCACGCACGCAGATGCTTACGGAATGCGTTTTATTCCGCGATCAATCGCGAGAAGCGAGGTCGTGCTCTCCGTACGGACCACAAGCGCTCGTCCAACTAATTAAAACGTACAAGTTCCGATCAATCTGTGTTCACGTAAATACGCGTGTAAGTGTCATTCAAGTGTCTGCAATAAGCGCGCAACAAACGGAGATCTTAGAGCTGTTATTAAGAATTGCGACATCGAGGAACACGTTACTTATTGTCGCCGTGCGTACAGGTGGAAACTCGTTATGAAGCACTTGTTACGCATGACGCAATCGACAATCCCCGACGAGAGTTACACGTCATTGCGCGGATATCCACGCGATTCAACTCAGTAAAAGTCGTTATTAGATGATACATATGCACACGTGGTGTCGCGAGTGGCAAAGCGGGACGCCGGTTTACCTCGCGCCGTAGATAATCATGTATCATTAATCGCGTATGCGACAATGACGATTGTATTGCTCGCACATTCTGATTGTTTCGCAACGCCGCGCATAGAAAAGGGGCGTTTCATTTGATTCTGTGGCTTGCGATAATGACAATTCTTTTGCATACAATTAAAGCTCACGTCGAATCCAAATATTGTACATAACTCTCTAATCTGAGCATCTAACCGTTCTCGAGAAAAATAGCTCAAAAGAGTCCCAACAGATGGTATCATGTAAACGAAGACAAGTATCGGTTGACAGTGGCAATTAGTTCAACTACGTATGACATGCGTCGCATATTTGCCGCCAAACAACATTGATGCAAAACTTTCTAGTGAAATCTTAATTGATTAGTGATTGGTGATAGCTGATTGTCAGACAACACATAGCAGATCGAAATCGCGGAAATCACTAATATAGAACAGTAAGAAGTTTAGATTAGAAAGTTACATAGTTTTTGGAATCGATCCAACGTGAGCTTTAATTATATGCAAAAGAATTGTCACTATCGAAATCAGACGTCATTATCGATCCAGAATCAGACGAAACATTATGGCCACACTCTTTCCCAAAATTTCCCCTGATATAGAGATTTCGATTAGAATGTTCAAATTTATCTTAAAATTAATTTAAACCGAAATAATAGAAAGCTACTCGAATAGATTAACTAACAGTGAGATTTGAAACGGCACATAAGGAGCAAGCACTGTTAAATACTAATATTACTTTTTTAATATTAATATGATTGTGGGAGCATAAAATTGTCCAGGTTCGAGTCCTGGCGGAGGCAGTTTTTTCGCAACATATATAATGAATCTATTTGAGTCATCGGTTTAATGAGGTTTGGGATTTTAATAAAAAAAATATATATATAAATATATATATAAAAATATATATATAAAAATTATATATATAAAATTATATAATAATAAAAATTATATATATCAAATTAAATAAAAATTATATATATAAAAAAAATATATATATAAAAATTATATATATAAAAAATATATATATAAAAATATGTATATAAAAATTGGGATTCAAGGATCGGTCTAAGTATGGAAGGTTGATTCTCCGCGTACGATAATCGAAGAAAAAATTTTTGATACGTGCGTTTAACATACTGGACAATTTTATCCTCCCACAATCATATTAATATTAAAAAAGTAATATTAGTATTTAATAGCACTAAGACATCCGTGCTTGCTCCTTATATGCCGTTTCAAATCTCACTGTTAGTTAAAATTAATTATCTACTACGATACAACTAATATATACTAACATATTAATTAAAAATCCTACACTGAGAGAAAAGACTGGTAACTATAACAAACTGCATTTAGTTACAGAAATTCGTTGAATGCTTAGTAACTAATACTAAATATGATAATAATTACCAAATATTTAATAGATCGGGAGTATGACGTAATTGCATTCACAGTAACATCAATTAAATAATTTAGTAATAGTTACTTAATATTAAATATTTAATATGAAATATATTACAGTTATGAGCAGATATTTGATAATTGTTATGAAATTGTTATATCCCATGTAATAAAAAATTCAATAGATACGAGTTCTATTTTGTTATCAGTATAAGTATGTTTTGTTGCAGCACAATGAAAAATTCATTCATTTGCAGCTATTACATCGTTTCAATATCTATTATTACAGATGGTTGGTTGAACTTACCAAAAATTTTGTAACTATTACAAAATCGCTTATTTTGCTCAACTATTCAATAAGTTTTATTTACCAAATATATTCTGGAAGCAAATAAATTTTACTTCTGTCAAATAAATAATTTATTTTACAGAACTAAATTAATTAATAAGTATTGCTATAGTTTTGGCCCGCTATATTTACGTCTACCATTTAGTAATAGTAACCAAATTTTGATAATATTTACTAAATTCTTCTCTCAGTGTATTCTCTTTTTCCGAATATATGTTCCCTCCCCCCTTTCTGAATCGAAATACAAAAGTATAATAGACACTGACGCTTTTTTATAGAGTCAGTTATATTAGTATATTTTTATGTGGAGGGAATAGAATAAATATATAGTTAATATTTATAGTCAAGTTTATATTTAAGTTAATATATTTTTTTTAACTAAATTGTTTTAACTAAGTTTAATCTTAATGGCTTTTAAAAGTACCTTAGTTAAAATAAAAATTACATAAACGAAAACTAACTTAATTAAAAGTTGACTTCAAATTGAATAAACTTATTAGAGTTGAAAGTTAATTATGCAAAGCAATATGTTGTTTTATAATACATTGTAAGCAATCCACAATATGATTTTAATATTGATGAATTATTTTAACTTATATAAAAGAAAGTTAATGAATTAAAGTTAATGTGTTTAAAAAAATGAATAGTTCAAATTAATAGTTGAGAAATAAATTACATTAAAAATGTTATTAATTTTTCAACCCAACTAACCAGTTATCACCCTGCTTTATTGGCATTAAACAAGGAATCCCGTTTTCTTACCAACTATAACATTCAGTAGGTTAAAAAACAAAACATTTATTAAAAACTGGCTAATATTGGCTATTTTATTGAATAATTATTCTTCGTGTTTAATCAACAGAAATTTCGCGAGGATTAGCTCGTCATGGCTAAGCCCGATCGTTCTTCATCTCCGACGATCGGGAAAAGGGGCAGCGGCGGGATCCCGCCGTTTGGTTAGAATTCAAAGCGTGCGCCGTTCCCACGTGCACTCCGGGGAGTTTTTCCGATTCACGATGAGTCGCTAACTCGAACGCCCGGTAGCCCGGAGGATCCAGATTGCGCCGCTTGGGGGCATTACGCCAGACAACGCATTGTGCGCTCATTGTGCGATCGAAGAAAGAGCATTTTTAGACACCACTTAGGGCTCTCGCACGACGGGGGTGACAGGCGAGCACGAATCATCCTCGCCTAACCTCCCCCTTTTCCATTGTCGTGGAAGACGCGTTCGTTGTTCGGGGCGCTTTTAGCAGCCGAATACCTCACGCCGAACGTACAAATGGCCACCGAAAAAAGATAAGGAAGCGTCAAAGGCCGATCGTTCAATAGCGGTGACTCGCTTTCTTTTTCCGACTCGCGGCAACCTAATACTCGATATTCTATAACACGAAAGATACAAACGATTTTTGAGCAACTTCAGACTCCTTCAGACACTCAAATTCCAGCTCAGTACTCCAGGAAATATCACTCAAATTTTACACTTCGTGACATTGTTTTCGGTAAATTTTGTAATATTTTTCATATGTCTTTTCCGTACTTCTATTTCATCATCTTATGTGATAAAAATATGAGTGTCATATAAACCACTCTTAAGGAATGTAATCTTTTCAAATCGACTGATAAAATTGCTGTGAAATTTAATTAATAGTTGTTTCGCAAAGGTGATCTTTATGAATAGTTCATATAACACTGTGCGATCATATAGAATCACAAAATAAAAATATGAAAGAAATACTAAAAAAATAATCAAAATTGGTTAACCCTCTACTGCTAAAATTAATTTTGCAGATTTAAAAAAGTTTTCATGTACACAAGATATTTAAAATTAAAGTACTCAACACATATACGGCGAAATATATTTTACTTTTCTAATTTTTTATTTTCCCAAAATAGGTTTGTGACTCTGAGGTCACGTTAGACAGTTACTATCGCTGCCAGCATAATAAAAAAAGTCAGCCATATTGTGACTTTCACGTCACATCGATCAAGACAGGAATAACATTCATATTGAAGATAAATAATGATGAAACTGGATTATGACTTCAGAGTCACAGGATTAAAATAATATGCTATGTGAAATGTAATGTGAATGTCTAAGTGTAACTTTGAATGAATCTGTTAATGCATCAATATAACTAAAAATTTACGTTATTGAATGATTTAATAATGAATTCAGTATAGCATAGCCTCATAAATGTAATTAAAATTTTATAAAGTTTCCATCATTGATTATTTCATTTTGTGATGATTATGAAAGTCTATCTCTCTCTCTATCTGAATACGTACTCAGATACATAGATGTACTCAAGTTTCTCAACCATTTTGCTAATCAATTTGCAAAGGTTACGCCCCTTATGAATGATTTATAAATATTCATTTATCTCACACAGAACAACGAAATAGAAATACGAGAAAGAAATGATCGAAATCTACTCAAAATAGTGTCATATAAAATATAATATAAAAATCTGAGTGTGTGTATATGTGTTGACTTTTGAGAAAATTGCTGTTGCTGCATCGATGTAACTAAAAATTGTACGATATAAGTTTAATGATTAATTCAGTACACGGTATATTTGCCTCATAAATATGATGGAAACGATTGCAGAGTCTCCACCGTCACCGATTGCCTCATGTCCTGATAATCATGAAAGTCTATCTGGGCACCGATCAACTTTTCACAGCCAAACACGAGCGCATAATCAACGACGATAGGTTGTTAGCTCCCGTAACGCGTATATCGGTGTAAATGATCTATTTATATGCAACGTCATGTTCACTCACTGTACTAGCGCTTGGCTCTACGCAACAACTCGCGTGCGTCTGTGGCATCTCTTCGGGATAACACGCGGCTGCACCGCGGCTCAGCGAAAGAATCGCATCGCGATATCGCGGCCGAACATACACGGCGAAGCCGGAGGAGGAGGCGAACTCGAGCTTCGCGTTTTATTGCTTAGAATTATCTGCGGCGATGCTGATCAGCGTCATTCAGCGACGAGCACTTCGAGTGATACAAGGAAGATTGTCAATTTCACGAAGGAAAGCTGACGATAAGGACGCAGTAAAGCGGTTTCGCCCGAGCCGCCGCCGCCGCCGCCGCCGCCAGCTAAAACTTCGTTTAGCACCGCATCGGGGTGAAACAAACCGGTCGCGTGCGTGTTGGCTGCGTGCGACGAGCGAGCGGGGCAGAGGGTCAATCTCCTCGCCTCTTCTTCTTGTTCTTCCTCTTCGCGTTCTCTCTTTTCCTTCCGCGTAACCATTTTCTTCTTCTTTTTCATCATCATCATCATCATCTTCTTCTTCTTCTTCTGCGCCCGCCTAACCATCTCTTCTCCGTCTTCGTTCTCTCTTCGCGGCAACGTCCTTTCTCTTCGGCCGTTTCCCCCCGTGCCCGCAGGATAGTCGCCATTACGTTGTACCGAAATATCAAACTGCTACCAACGCCACACCGCAAATGTATTGTCACACAGCGGTGTACACGCCCGCGGAGAACGGCCACTCTCCCCATGAGATTAGGAACGTGCAGGTCCCGACGAACGTGACCGATGTGCAAAATATTTCTCGATGGCCACTGAACGACAGTAAACGCGGCAGGTTGCTCGTTACTTCGGAGTTATTATTGGAATACTGTATTCGATTCTGGATACGCGACAAAAATAGCTCTTAAAATATCACATCGTTTGTACTTTTTACGTAGTAGAATATCGAGTATTTTATCCGCGCGAGAGTAAGGAGAAAACGAACTCATCACTATTAACTCTTTAAATAGTATGCTCAGAAAAGTATCGTGGTAAAATATTAAATCCCTTTTGATTTATTTAAGAAGATTTTTGTTTCAACTTCTTGGTAAATTAACTGATAATTAAATCATATATCTACTTTTGTTCTTCCTTCAACTTAGGCAAGGATAAACATATGACTTAACTATCAATTAACTTACCAAGAAGAACAACCAGCCTTTAAACTATTATATTTTTAAATTCATACAAACTAAGAGAAAAAAATATCTAAAAAATAAAAAATAATATATAAATAAAAAATATATATAAAATAATAAAAAAATGTATAATAACATATATAATAATATATAATAATATATTTACTTATACTAATATAAAGTATTTCTCAAATAAGAAAATTTACTCTACTTAAATAAAAGAATTTAGATTGAAATAAATATGTTATTAGTGCATCCATCGAATACTTATTATTTTCTAGATATTTTATTCTCTCACAAGTAAACCTACCAAAAAGTTACATTCCGATTTCTCTTTAATTTAGCACAAATGTAGAAGTACAAAAAATATTTAAGTCATATTTTTTTATTTTGGCCTACTTTGAGTTTTACGGACAATTTATAGCTTTTTAATGCTCTCACTCTTATCATCAAGTGCAACAAAAATACATAAGAAATAAAATTGAATATAAAATAAATGCGTTTTTGGTTTGATTATGAATATGAAGTCAAACGTGTAAAATTATTGGTATAAATAATAAAATGTTTAAACAAAACATGTAAAAAGTTTAAAAAAATTATTTATACAAATAATTTCTCAGTTTGGCCGAGATTTGAACTATTTTTGACTAATTTAGCACAAATTTGAAATATTTCGGTTGGAATTTCGGCTAAAGAAATTTAGAATTGTTCGTGTCTCAGCAATGCCGATTTTGTTAAAATTTTAATTAAAATAGCCGAATTTCGGTTTGGTCGAAATTCGAACATTAGAGATTAGGCATTTCCGGACATATGTGTATATGATATTTTCTTGTTTAGATGTAAAGAATTCATCCTTAAAGCTTATACAAGTATTCCTGAATCACTCCGTGTGTGTATTATTTTATTATAATTTTACACACACACACACACACACACACATATATATATATATATATATAAAGATAACCAAATATTTATTATGGAGTCCTTTTTAAAGACTAATCAACAAAAAATTACGGTAATTTAGACGGCAACAATTTAGTTGTCGTATCTAATAGAACAATAATTTGTAATGTTATATTTTAAAATTTTGTGTTTATTCCTTAAATTCGATTCATGGAATTAATACAAAATGGTAACTCGAACTAAATAATGAGTAAATAGTTACTTATGCGGGAAGCGTAAGTTTTCTCGTTACGCGCCTACCCCCTCCCCCTTCACGCATGCACTATCTTTCTAAACTAATTCTAAAAACTTTTAAAACGTAACGTAATTGCCGTAAGTCAATGAAATTAAATCAACGATCGACTGGTTTTGCTGGCGCGCTCAGGGAATTTATCGCCACGAAATTAACGCTAGTTGAAAAAAGGGGAAACCATTAAGAAGGAGAACCTTCGCTGTCTTTCTCTCTCTCTCTCTCTCTCTCTCTCTCTCTCTCTCTCTCTCTCTCTCTCTCCATCTGTACACATATATCTCTCTCTTCCTATCTTACTTCTCGAGAGTGGGATCCTCGCTGCGCGTAACGTAACTGGAAACTTTATTAAGAGTCATTAACGCTCGATCGTGCGGCTCGTAATAGCTTTTAATCATCGATCGACTCTACTTATCTCCAACAATAGGCAAGAGCTATCTCATACGAAAGACCGTTCCGTGAACTTGGAACGTGACGCGATGTGCCGGCGCAACAGCTAAGATGCACGTGTGCACGAGAATCGCCGTGAAACGCTAACGTTATAATAACGGTCGTAACAACAGCAAGAAGTCGTAATTTAAATTGAGTTTCTCGCTTGTCTGTCCGTAATAGCTCTATCGCACGCTACTTGAACGAGAAAGAGAAAGCGAACGAAGAAAAGAGATGGAAACAGAGAAAGAGAGAGAGAGAGAGAGAGGAAGAGAGAGAAATACAGTGATCCAACTCTAGTAAAAATGTATGCAGTTTGTGTAGACTTCCGCTCAGTTATTGTCTAGTATTCTCATTAGTTGTAGAAATAATGCGTAGGAACTGGAGTCTAGTTAAAGCATTTTACTGTACAGTATGTGGATCAATTCTTTACAAGTATCAGTAATATTAATCGAGCTTTTTTAATGTGCACGACTTATAATATCTATAGTGTATAAATGTAAAAAATATTTATTTATATTGTTAGCAAAAAGCTGAAAATTGAGCAATCAGTAAACGGAAGAGCAAGGAAAAGGAATCTGAAGGAAATATTAGGTGGTAAACTTAGTTCCTGCGACTCACAGTTAGATGAGGTTAGTTGTAGGTGTAATTTATTTTGACATCTGAAACTGGCTGCATTTTAGAGGTTAGACATTTGTCAATAAAATTCAGTGCGAAGAGATTCATTTAAGCGAGCAGTGCTATTTTTTCTTTTGATTAAATATGGAACAGCATGATAAGTTGTTTTTTCGACATATGCTTCATTACTTTGACTTGAAAAAAACTGCAGCTGCAGCTCATAAATTGCTTTTCGAAGCTTATGGCAATTATGCTCCATCGGAAAGAACATGCCAAGTATGGTTTCAGCGATTTAAGAGTGGTGATTTTGATGTCAATGATAAAGAACGCTCAGGCCAACCGAAAAAGTTTGAAGACACCGATTTGCAGGCATTATTGGACGAAAACTCTACTCAAACGCTCCAAGAATTGTCTGCAGCATTAAATGTTACTCCGATGGCTGTTTCCAAACGTCTACATGCAATGGGAAAAATTCAAAAGGAGGGAAAATGGGTACCACACGAATTAACCGCAAATGCCATTGCGAATCGCTTAAACATCTCTATTTCTCTGCTCGCCAGGCAGAAAAAGAAGAGTTTTTTGTGGCGCATAGTGACTGGCGATGAAAAATGGATATACTTCGATAATCCTAAACGAAGAAAATCATGGGTAGACCCTGGCCAACCATCGACATCCACACCAAAGAGAAATATTCATGGCCACAAAGCAATGCTTTGCATTTGGTGGGATATGCACGGCGTCGTTTATTATGAACTACTCAGATCGAACGAAAGTATCACGGGGAATCGATATCAATCACAATTAAACCATCTGAATGAAGCATTGTTGGAAAAAAGGCCAGCAGTAGCCAGCAATCGACGTAAAGTCATGCTTTTGCACGACAACGCTCGACCACACGTTGCCAAAGCCGTCAAAGAAACACTGATGCAGCTCGAGTGGGAAGTTCTCCCGCACCCAGCGTATTCATCAGACTTAGCTCCTTCGGACTATTACTTGTTCCGGTCGATGCAGCACGGCTTGGTGGATATACACTTCAGAAATTACGAAGATGTGCGAAAATGGATCGACGAATGGATTGCATCAAAAGACCAATCGTTCTATCGTCGCGGAATCTACGCGTTGCCCAAAAGATGGGAAAAATGTATAGCTAGCGAGGGAAAATACTTCGATTAATGTATTTTTTTACTTTTGATATCGAAATAAATGAGTTTTTTAAACAAAAAAACCGCAGGAACTAAGTTTACCACCTAATAACGCATTCGACAATGTTAAGTTTTGTAAGAGAGATAACAACTAAAACTAGAAATAAAAATGAGCAAAAAATGGAATATATGTCAATGATACAAAATCTCATTGCGATAAAAACACATCAACTATTTTGAGACTAATGATGCAAATGAAAATTGTCATGATAAGTCAAACTTACAACTTGGTGAAACAACTACGAGAATGGAGAAAAGAACCATTGCCATTGATCGTGAACGATATCGCGAAAAACATATATAAGACATAGATGTAAAAATAAGAAAATATATACAGGGTGTCCCGAAACTATCGGATGTTATTTTAATGGCAGATTCTTTAGAACATTTTAAACGAAAACTTTCATACAAAAATGTCGAGTATATAATAGTTTTCAAACGGGAAGCGATTATATTTCACCAATAACAGGGCTGAGATTTCGCGCGCTCAGGCACGTGGAAATGACAAGTGATAAAGTTGCTCCTATGAATGTCACTTCTTTTACGATATCATGATTATTGTATAAATTTACAATAACATTGTCATAATATGTTTTGCTACTTCTCTACGCATTGCATTAGTATATTTTTTATATGAATAACAGTTCTAAGATATCTTAAATATGATTCAAGTGAAAATGACATTTCAACTTAATCTGTCAAAGTGTCGATCAATTATTACCATGAAGGTGTCCACTATTCTATAATGCGTGTGGCACCTTTATCACTTGTCATTTCGGCGTGCCTGAGCGCGCGAAATCTCAGCCCTGTTATTGGTGAAATATAAACGCTTCCTGTTTGAAATCTATTATAGCCTCGACATTTTTGTATGGAAGTTTTCGTTTTAAAATGTTCTAAAGAATCTGCCATTAAAATAACATCCGGTAGTTTCGGGACACCCTTAATATATTAATATTATATATCAAAGATTTTCTGCGCTATGACTTTCAGTGGGCATTAAAATGTTTCAATTAGAAATCATACGCCGAAAATGAAACATTACTAAACCATTTCATGAGCAATCGACTCAATTATTAATCAACTGAATAGTTTTGTGTCTGTTTTCTGTTCAGTTTTCATGTAATAAACAGGCTCAGATTTTGCGCATCTTTCGTGTGCAGTAATTGCAGGAAAAGCCTTGCATCTTGATTGAGATTCTATGAGCAGTTTTACTTTTTCGTTACTAGACAAAACTAACATAACTATCCAGTAATTGCTCGAAATTGCATTAAATTTTTACCCTGGAGGGAGAGAGACGGTGAGAGCGAGATGAAAAGAGCGCAAGGGACCGAGTCGAGTGGGTGGGTGGGTGTGAGAGATATCAGCGCCTGTGGCTGGGGCGCGTTGATCTAATTGATGCCCGGAGTTGGGGACAGAGTCAGGATATGACGCGAATCCATTGTGTGTGGCTCGTATTATTATAATATATATTATACGCATATCCTCTCCTCTCTCTCTCTCTCTCTCTCTCTCTCTCTCTCTCTGCGTATATGTAGCACTGATACCACCGCGTAGCAACAAGAGCGACTCGACGAGGGAGAAGAACGGTGAAGAAGAATAGGGACGGAGATACCGCGCTACGAATGTAACAATCCGCCGACATTGTTCGGCCAAGCAGTTAGGGAGCGCGGTTAGCGGGAGTCGGACACTTTGCGCGATATATCGACGATGATTCGAGTGATCGGATAGTCGTGTCTCGTTTATGCGTATCGAACGAGAGAAGGACCTTTGCCGTGAGGTCGGTGGGAGAAAGAGTGACAAGTGTGCGCGCGCGATTCCCTCCGTGATTTTTAGAAATTTACTCTCAAGAAAGTAGAGCATGCTATTTCATTCATTCAAGAGTGACAAAGGATGACAGTTGTCTGGAGGAGAAACGTTTACGTGATTTTGTGTTCGTGTCGACGAAAACGGTTTTAAATATAGTTGATTTTTAGCAAACAGTTGATTGCTCACGTTCTCGGAATATTGGAAACGTTTATAGGCAATGAAATTGGCGACATGGATGATTCATGTGAAGAAACGTTGCCAGATATCAACGAAGTGACAATTCGTCGAAGAACATGTTGGTAAGTCGCGCAAATATATACAAAATTTTGATTGAATAATACAGCTTACTAACGGTGCCTTTTACAAGACTCGTATTGCGCGACAGGTATATATGTACTCATATTAAATACAACCTTTATATAAGACAGCAATAATTTGATCAGATATATTTTATAACCTGATGATATACAAATTTACGATAAATTTATCTATAAAATTTTACCTCTGTAAAAGAAAATATTAGAGAAGTAAAAAACGTCTTATACTGACACATGTATTTTAAATACTGCAGCTTTAATTGCTTGTTATTTATAATGACAATATAGACAATTTATTACGAGTAGTAACTATTATGTAACGTATAGTATCACTGTGTATGTGTATCTACAAGAATTTCAGAAAGACAGAATGTTCATTGTGCTTTTGGGTACTGCTAAGCAGTTGTAACCGGGTCGATTTCGTTACATTGCTTATCATTATTTGCAAAGAAATTGTTGTACAAATGAACTGATTTAATATATTTTTTGTCGAAGAAAGGAGAATTTTGACCTCTTATAAACAAAATTTGATTTTAAAAACAAGAAATCCTATCAAATCAAAACATTTTTGGTTCAATCATTATTAGATTAAGTCAGCCAAATTTTTCTCTATCTTATATTAAAACAATGCATGATATATATGAAAAATGTAATTTAGTCTGGAAATTCTTTTTATATACATGTTTTAAAGCTATTGGAAAAATTCCATATTTCTTGTAAAAAAATTATTTCTGTATACACTTTTATTCTTTGCTCTTTAAATTTCTTATATCTTCCAGAAATTTTTTCTACATTATAAGTATGTATCCTAGAGAGAAGAATTGTTTCTTTAGATTTATTAAATTCAAAAGAATTTATCTATTGGAGAATAGTCCAAATAAATTTCAACAAATAGATTGTTTGGTTTTTCAAGTAATTTTATTGTTTAGCCCAAATAATTTATTGTTTTATTTAAAGAAAAAAAGTGTTCCAATTAATTTTTTATTTTATTAAAAGTTCGATATAATATAATTTTGTCTAAATAATCTTAAGAAATTTGACATTTCCTTTTCGTACTTTACGACAATCTGTCTTTTTATTATTTCATGGTATATGTCCTCTTTTAGTCGTGATTTTTCATTCAAATACATCATTTATCATACAAAATTTAAAAGTAATCATGACGTCATTGATTCGCTAATGTACATTCATGTCAATATCCGTTGTATATCGACTGCTGTTGCATTATTTTCAACGATTACCAATTAGTGTCGCATGAAAAAGCTTTTTAGACTTTATAAAGATGCATTATAATCATTCTATGATGCAGTCATTCATCCTTTTTTGCTAACCACTTGAGTTGCTTGATTTCAACAATTATGTAAGAATAATTTATACCAACTATACCAATTTATACCAGCTCTAATAATAATAATATATTTGTAGTATTATGTTTATAATGCATCTTCCTAATGTCTAAAAAGCTTTTTCGTGTCACACCAATTGGTAATCATTGAAAACAACAGTCGATATATAACAGATATTGACAAAATGTACATTAGCGAATCAATGACGTCATGATTGCTCTTGAATTTTTCAAACATTATATTGGTTAGTCAAAACAATAGATAAGATTGAGGAACATAACGTTCAACTATTTAAAAACAATAGTTTCTTTTTCAATCAAATAACATGATTTAATTCAACACGCGCGCGAAACTAAATGTGAAATATAACCACAAATAATATAACATTTGGTTGGAAACTAAATTTTATTTTCTTTAAATAGTGCTTTCTCCATCAAACAATATAGGTTAATCAAAATGTCCCGACTAGAAGTTCATCCCATGGTTCTGATCAGGTTGATCCTAATCAGTTGTTTGGCTTCCTCTCAGAGGAAAAGGCATAGTCATGACAACTATAAAGTAACAAATGTTTAATCTGATGAAACAAATACTTGATATAAAATGATGTTTGAATCCAAGGATCAAACAAATAGGAATATTAAATCCAAAGAAACCGTTCTCTCTTTGCAACCAGGCAAGACTACTATAGTACTTTCTCAGTTAATGAATGTTCATATCTTCGAGGAAAATTCGTTGCGTACATCGTACGAGCGCCAAGCGAAATTGACGCGCAACCGTCGGTGGCTGCCTTCTGGTAAAAGTGCCTTCGAAGCCTCCGTATCTCGTGCGTCGTCCGCGCCGCCGCCCTCGCCGGAATGCATAACCGTCGCTCAGAAACTTATAATGAAGAAAATCCTCGAGAACGCTCGCGTCTCTCGTATAGGTAACGGCGATATAAAATCATTAAAGGAACCGTGCAAGTATTCTCCCCCTCTCCAACGACGTCGGCCTCTCCTCCACGGCGCGCCGCGACGCGCCGTTCCCGTTCTCCAGCGAGTTGATATTCAAAGTGTCCCTCTCGTTTCAGGCGAGTGGATCCCACTTTGACTCGTCCCCGCGATAACATCTAACGTTTAATTGCATTCGGCTGCGCCGCCGGATATAACTTCACTACCGGAAATTAACGAACTTTGACTATCGGTCCTGTGCCTGTGCGCGAGCCTGTGCACGGGTGTGTATTTAAAACGGTAAGCGCCGCGCGGGACGCGTCCGAAAACGGCTCCGCTTGCGTCATCGTGTTCGCGGGCTATTAGTGAAATCGGGCGAAATCTCGTCGCGCGAAGACCGATAATTAATATCTCGATGTTGAGGTGAGCAACGCGCGCACCGGCAGTCGGAGTTATTGCCGCTTATGCGACGCAATACCGCGCGCGCGCGCGCGCTCAGAGGATCCTGCTATTTCGTCTCTCGCTCGCAGCGACTCCCGGCCGCTTATTTCCGAGTCTCCGCGATCGATCATCCGGTAACGGATGCTCCTTCAATTTTAGACTTCCCGACCGTGAGGGAACCGGCAGATAGACGGACAGAGAGAGAGAAAGAGGGAGAGAGAGAGAGAGAGAGAGAGAGAAACAGCAAGAGAGATTAAGAGTTACGCGCTCCCGGGCGTTAAGGCCGCGAAAGGGGGGTCCGACCGATCGACCGCCGCCGCGCGGCTCATAAAAACGCGTCTATCTTGCATCCCGAGAGCTACTATCTCCCGCAAAAAAAAGAGGAAAACGAAAAAAAAAAGAAAATCGGGGAATACATCCCGACGAGCGCGTCACTCGTCGACGGGGCCCGTCGTATCGTTGCCGAGATCAACGGTGGCGCGCAGCATCACCGCGAGCGGTGGCTTCGGCGCTGCGGTTCGAACTTATCGGACACCCGATGGGCACTGCCGGGGCCCGAAATAATTGCCCGTAGTGAAATATAAATGATACCAAGATTGTGGAGCGTCCAGGAGAAACGGGACGGGACGGGACGGGCCGGGACGGAGGACGGGTTACGCGGGCGCGCCATGGCGTCGTTGGTGCGCGCCTCCTCGGCGGCGTGTGCGTGCGTGAGTGCGTGCGTGGCCCGTCGACCGGCTACTTGGTACGCGAGACGTACGCGCACGTAATTGCGTGCCCGTCCTGAAATTATTCATCTCCCCGACCACGGCTGATCCCAGGCGCACACCGCGCCGCACACACGGACCCGACCGGCCGGCCGGCCAGCACCAGCGGAGCCAGCCCCAGCGGTATGATAATGCATAGAAGTGCCAGTCATTATACCTATACGTACCCGGTGTATCCAGTGCCCATCCTACCTACTCGGTACGTAGATTACACCACCTCGAGCCCCCCGTCCCTCCCCCTCCCCCTGCCCGCTCGTTTCCCCCTCGCCAACCCGCCCAGTGACTGCTTTGCCCCCCCATCGCGCTGCATACACACGCATACGCGAGCGAGCGAGCAACGCGCGCGAGTTACACCTACCTATCTACCTCCGACCGGTATACGCGCGATGCAACGACGCCGCGATGTAAGCCTGGGCGCGAATGCACTTACCTCGTATACGTGCGTCGCGAGAACATTAAGGATATCGCGAGTTGCGAGAAAAGCGGGGAAAATTGGATTTCCAGGTAGCACGCGATGAGAGGTGTACTGCGAGCGAGAATGTAATCCGAGGCGCCCTTAGCTGAGACGCGCTCCGGATGCGCGTCGTCCGGGAATTCTTCTTGGAAGAAACGCCAGGATGAACCAGCGACAGTTGACAATCGGTTGCACGATGTCTACGGTCGCTGCGACGTCAGTCGGTTATGTTATAAACAATGGCATGTGTAGGGGAGACCGTGGCGAGATGACACATTCTCTCCAAGTCTTTTTCGAAGAATCTCTGAGTTTCAACTTCTCAGACAACTGTTTGACTGTAGTTGTGTTTGACTGTACCAACATGGTAGAGACAAACTTTGTGGATGCCACGCCAAAAAAACTGTTGCTCTTTTGAGGCAAACCAGTCATCGAGCCATTTTCGTAAGAAGTAAAGCGCTGCTTAGCAAGTGCGTGTTCGATCGATGCAAATAAATAGTAATCGGACGGAGCCAAGTCTACTGAGTAAGCCGCATGCGAAAGTATTTCCCAACTAAACGCCTCAATCGTTTCCTCTGCGTTTTTATACCCGTAACAATCCTACGAATCGTGTCTTTTCTTCTCTAACAACCGAAATACGAGCATACTACAATGTCGCCATTTTCCTTTAGTACCAGTTCAATTTAGTTAGCAACTCGAGGTAAAAAAGCTACATATAAAATATGTATGCTGATAGTTTTGGGATCTCCGCAAAACGTCTTCACAGCCTTGTCAAGCTTTAAATAATGGCTTTATCTCGTTCACTCGTATGGTCAATTTTAATTATCTTGGGCCAATTGTTCCAATCTCTTGGTAAGCTACCTGACAGTTAAATTATATGTCTGTCTTCGTTTTTTCTTCAAATTAGACAGAGACAGACACATGATTTAATTGTTAGGTAGCTTACCAAAAGGTTGGAACAATAGACTCTTTATGGATGAAAATTGTTTCTGTTACTTGAAACAAGATATTACACACTTGCAAGGAACTTCACTCTAACTAATAACACGTCATAGAGAATATTAATATTTAAATTTCTAAATGTTTGAAAATACATTTGGCTGTTCCTAAATCAATGTTTCTCTATTTTTTTACTGTAATATTAAAAAAAAGCATATATGTTCTAAAAAAGACATTTTGCGATATCATATTTACTATTCTTTTTGCGATAAATACATAAACAAAGCATATAATCGACATACCTCTTAAGTCAACTAGATCCAGTCACTCTTACGTAGACTAAATACTCTTCCTACAAAGTGAAGTTGGCATTGATAGCTTGAGACAGATTGAGAAAGTTGTTTTTATACTAATCCTTTCTCATTGTTATAGCCTAGAGCGGCTATAAAAAGTCACTATGTAATACACATACTACTGTGTCCAAAAAGTAAGACCAATTTTCAAGTTAAATTGCGCGGATATATCGAACGTCAGAAATATTTTTTTTCTAAATTGGTAGCACTGTGACAGACATCTGTGCTAAACGTCAAGACTTGGAAGCTATTCGCAAAAAGAGGCCGGAATTGTGGAAAGACAACTCTTGATTTTTGCACCACGATAATGCGCCATCTCACACTGCATTGGTTCTTCGAGACTATTTCGCTAAAAATTCGACCCATATCGTTCCACAACCACCATATTCACCTGATTTAGCACCGTGTGACTTCTGGCTATTCCCTAAACTCAAAAAACCGCTGCGGGGACACCATTTTGATTCGATTGAAGAGATACAAGCTGAATCGAAGAAAGCTTTGAAGGCCATTCCGGAAATCGACTTTAATTGTTTCGAGGGTTCGAAAAAACGTTGGCATAAGTGTATTGTGTCTGAGGGGGATTACTTTGAAGGCGACGAAATAGATTTGGAATAATAAATAAAGATTACAAAAAAAATGTTAAATTGGTCTTACTTTTTGGACACAGTAAAACAGTTTTACAAGGAATCTCTTGACAGACTCTCTAAGCTGGAGTGAGCAAGGCATTGGCCCAAACCAACAGCTTGCTCACTCCGTCTCAAATTGCCAACTTCATCCCCTGCTACAGCAAAGGTATATGAATGCTCAATCATGGTCAATGTATATAA
Source organism: Odontomachus brunneus (assembly GCF_010583005.1). Taxonomy (NCBI): domain Eukaryota; kingdom Metazoa; phylum Arthropoda; class Insecta; order Hymenoptera; family Formicidae; genus Odontomachus; species Odontomachus brunneus. Next base: position 1,273,144 of record NW_022639506.1, on the reverse strand, counting down.
GTCGTTAATCACAAACAGTGTATCGCAGGTGTATGACAATTTGTGGAGAGATACGCCGAAGGAAATTCTAAATGGCCATTCAGCTAAATCTCCCTCGTTATTTTGTGCATCTGCCCGTAATGGGATAAACTCGCGGGCGTTTGGATTTCATCTCGCCGGATAGCACTTACGCGAATCGAGCAGAGCGCTTTATGATTAACCGAATTCAACTTTGAAGTTATCTCCGGGCAGAGTCACGTTGTTGAGCCTCCCGGCGCGGCAGGTAGACACCACCGGTGCGCAGCACGGCGTTGCTTTTGAGTCATTAAAAGTCACTTAGGATAATATCTGGGTGATTCGCTTTTAACCCGAGTACTTTTTCGAGCAATTTATCTCGTATTTTCGCGGCCCTGCAGCGCCGCGTAGCTGTCAAAAGTGAATACTCCCTTCGCCTCTTCGCTGAATGCCTCGGACGAATTCCGAGGTTTTGTGGTAACGTCGGAAGCAATTTAAATTTCAGTCATTAAAGCAATCGACAAGAAACGTGTATTCCGCTCGACTCCTTTTTATGTGTAATAAGAAGTGTCGATAATTATGTCAAAACACTGTTGCTATAATGTAAACATAAGTGTTGCAAACAACTCGCAAATATTTCTCGGACAAGATTGATGAGACATGATCGGCGAGAAAACATCGATTCCGATTGTTCTTTGAATTAGAAGGAAAACCTTCCAAATAGATCTTCACGATTATCACGACGTGAGACAATTGGTGCTGGAAATTCTACAATTTTTTGAATTACATTTATGAAGTAAATATACACTAAATATTGAGTTAGTCATTAAATTTAAATCACACACAATAAGGTACTTTTTTTATCAGTGTGTAACAACAAAATTAGCAGATACACTCAGATTTCTATATTACATCTTACATAATATACCGTTTTGAACAAATCTTAGTCACTTTTTTCCTATTTCTATATAATCGTGATTCTATATAATAAATGTGAATGTCATATCACACACACATACACATACATAACTATTCATAAGGAATGCAACTTTTACAAATCGAATAGGAAAGACTGGGTTTAAATTGCTCCAGAAATATGTTGCTTATGTGTTTTTTTTTTTAGTATTTACCTTGAGAAGAACAGTGTATGTATCTACAATATATAACCTCTCGGAATAGTCATTTTAAAACATAAATATTTTTCCCTGAGTTTCAATATAAAATCGAAATAATATTACAATTGAAAAATAGAAAAATACGATTTATTAGTAGCAAAGTAAATTTTCGGGCCTCTCGAAATTTTGCGTTAATATTCTCCATCGTGAGTGAATAAAGTTAAGCGAGACGTTACTAGCCATAGCATAGAATAATATTTTTTGCAAATGTATATTTTGTTTTGGATATTAAAAGCAATTTTCATTCATAAAATAGTTGAAATCGAACATATGGGCGGACCAGGTAAGGTTAGCCTATAATTAAGGACCGGCAAAAGGACTGTGAAGACCTCTCGCGAAAACCGCGGAACTACTTATCAAAATAGATATATATATCCTTTCCTTCTTTCTTAACCTTTCTCTACTAAAAAATTGAACTCGGTACCGCGACAAAATGGCCACATTGCTGCATTGTTACATCTGTATTTTGGTTACCAAACAAAACATACGGTTAACAAGATCGCGGCGAACATTGACACATAAAAGACTACCCCTATCATGTTTGTACAATCAGTCATAACAATGTTAGTTGTCTGAGAAGTTGTAACTTCGAAGTCTTGAAATTTGGGGCATCTATACTTGACCTCCCCTCAAGCTACTGCCAAATTTAGGTATACCTGTCTATCTGGATAGATATGATTATCGCGACGTGAAACAATCGATGATAGAAATCCTATAATATTTTAAATTCATTACATTCATGAGGCAAATATATTGCATTGAGTTAATTATTAGATTTATATCATATGATAATATAAATTTTTCATTATATTTACTTACAGTAACAAATTTATTACTGAAAATTATACGAAGAATTTTATATTGCATTTTACATTGACACTTTGTTTTAAATAAATTTTTATTTCAAATAAAGTAAATTTTCACAATTTTCCTCGCGTATTCCATTTTTATTTCATCATTCTATATATTAAATATGAATGAAATATCTATTAAATATAAAAATTAAATATCTATGAAATATATATATTAAATATAAATATTAAATATCTATGAAATATCTATTAAATATTGGGAATATAAATTAGTTCGATCCGTTTTCGAAAGATTGCTCTGGCTGTTATGAATGTGACAGCTCATAGTGACAGCTGATTTCGGTGGTTTCAGAGAGGTTAGACATCTGTCAATAATATTCAGTTTATATCGCTTTGAGTTTCATACAAAACCCCTGTTTTTTACTGTGTTGAATATGTCAAATTTTGTATTAACTAAGCAGCATTTGCGGGAAGTTTTAGTTTTCTGCTTTAATTGGAAGAAAAATGCTGCTGAAGCGCATCGAATGCTTGTAAAAGTTTATGGTGACAATGCTCCAACTGATAAATCATGTAGGGAATGGTTTCGACGTTTCAAGAATGGTGATTTCAGCGTTGAAGACAAGCCTCGCTCTGGACAGCCAAAAAAATTCGAAGACAAAGAATTGGAGACTATATCCTGGCGATTCCATTATGGACCATCGATATAGGCTACAATTGATTCGTGTGAGCCGTGCATTACGAGAAAAACGGTCGGAATACGAGCAAAGACATGACAAAGTTATTCTTCTGCATGATAACGCTCGGTCTCATGTCGCAAAAGTCGTAAAAAATTATTTGGAAACGCTCAAGTGGGATATTTTACCGCACCCGCCGTATTCGCCGGACATTGCTCCTTCTGATTACTGGTTGTTCCGACGGATGCAGCACGATTTGGCAGGTCACCGGCAGTTCACTTCTTTCGCAGAAATCGAAAATTGGCTCCTAACTTGGATCGCCTCAAAAGACGAGAGATTTTTTCGAGATAGAATTCGAAAATTGCCTGAGAGGTGGGAAAAAGTAGTAGCCAGCGATGGACAATACTTTGATTAACCTGTTCATTCATTTTGTTTTGAAATAAATGCATTTTTGACCACAAAAAACGGACCAAACTAATTTGTACACCCAATATAAGCCATTGGTAACAGACTGGGTTTGCAACTTTACAAATCGAGTAATAAAGTTGCCGCCATATTTTACGTACACCTACTTCTGTCTGATTTTTCTTCAGATTCTTATACTCCTCAAATAATTAAAATAACGACTATCTGAGGAAGGGAGGGGGACTACACTTAACAAAATTAACATCATCTCCCACAGATTTGTTCCAGTGCAAACAACGCGAGATAAACTCGTCGCTCATCGCACAGAAGCAAATCACACCGGCAACGTCATTACGTCGCAAAAGAAACCTCGATCGCAATGAGCGAGGGGAAAAGGCTTTGGTGGAGCGGGGGAGAAAGAACGTAAAGCCTTCGCGGAACGGAAGTTCGCTCGATTCGCGATATCCGACGCCACGCGGCTCCTTTCCCTTTCTCGTCCGCTTTGTTTCTGGAGCCCCGAAGATAATGAGCACAATTACGGCGGGGTTTTTGTTCTAGAAATTACACAGTAGTGTGCGGATGCATGTCTGTGGCTGATTGCTATGCCCCCGTCGTCCCCTCGGCGCGATACCTCGCGTTACGCGCACGTCCTTACGCGTCAGCGTGTTGCGTGCGTGTTCGCCGCGTACCTGAGCGCCGCTACGGGATCCGTGAGCGCGCGAAAGCCGTGGCGGAGGAGAATCGACGAGATTCGCGTCATGTGTGAGCGTGCGCGCGCACGCACACCTCTGTGCGTGAGCCGTCGTGTGTAGCGAGGAAGTCAAAAGGACGACGTGGTAGCGCGGGTCCCGAGAAGTGGGGGCAGGGACACGGAGTAAGCTCTAATTGCATTCAATAAAGCAAATAATAGCAAGCTCATTAGAGCGGAGAGAGGAGCTGGCGAGTTGACCGCGGCTCGTATGCCAACCTGCCTACGCTCTCGGACGAAAGAAGAGGAAGGAGCAGGAGGAGGAGAAGGAGGAGGAGAAGAAGAAAAAGGAGGAGACAGAGAAGGCACGGAGGGTGAGACCGCGCACCGTTCAAGAAGGAAGGAGAGAAGCCGCGGCGGAAGGAGGAGAGGACAAACCGGGCAGAAACCGGCGATCGTGCCGTCGTATCGTCGCGAGAACCACGCTCCAATGTCATTTATTGTTCGCGGTGAGCGCGCCGTTTGCTTGAAGAGAGAGAGGGAGAGAGAGAGAGAGAGAGAAAGAGAGAAAAAGCGCAGCCCTCATCCCCTTTCTTGAGCTCGACCGGCCGCTCCATATGAATGGGCTACAGCCATGCAACCTTCGCGTCCTTCGTTAAGTATTTATCCCCGTTTATTATTATTCGGTCGTATCCCTTCATACACGAACGTATAGCCGCGCAGCGTGGTGTTCTCCGCGGTGCATCGGCGAATCGATGAGTAACGTTTCGCGCGCGCAACAGCGCGTCGTTTCCCCACGAGCGCAGCGCAGCGACCGGCGCTATTCCCCTCCGTTTGCCTGGAATTCACTCTTCCACTCGGAAATTACAATCGTGCTCGAGCGCGTTAAGACATGCCTGTGCTGTTGCTAACAACGCGAGGCTGGCTTCTCTGCTTATGCAAAATAGCCAACCAAGTATCTCTCCCTCCCTCTCTCTCCCTCTCTATCTATCTCTCTCTTTCTCTCACTTAGATTTTATTTCCCGAGCGCGTATTTAATTATTGATATACAATCTTGAAAGCAAGCTCCCACACCGTCGCCAAGAAATACGCGTTTGCAAGGAACATTAGCGATGGTATATTAAAAGCATTTCAACAATTATCGAACGTACTGACCGACACCTGCATGGCTGAAAATGATTGATTTTATCATCTCTTACGTTCACGCATTCCGCTGCTTAACGAAGTATCTTGACTCGGCTATCGTCTCGATTGAACGATTGATCCGCAGAATCCCCCATAAAAGTTCCTCAATATTTGCCAAGATACAGCATAGATTCTGATTATAGAATGCACAAATTTGTCTCAAAATTGAGTATCCCATTACGATACCCCTCTCTTCCAACTAGGTGCCATTTTTATCCCAAAAACTGATTATTTCACTACGATACCAATTAGGAATCCCGTTGTTGCTCCAAAATTAATTAGATTATTACAATATCAAATGGAAATTCCATTCGCGTTCCACAAATTAATTAGCCCAATTGACTAGGTTACCAATTAGAAATTTTATTCTTGTCTCACAAATTGGTTAATTCACTACAATCCTATCGAGATATACCTATCGAGAAACCCATTCTTGTTGTGAAAATTGACTATCTCTCTTTGTGATGCCAATTGAGAAACACATTCTTGTTCCATTGATTGTCTCATTACAATACCAAATAGAGATTCTATTCTTGTCTAAAAAACTTGGATGTTCCATTACGATATTAATTGAAAATCCCATTCTTTTTTCAAAAATTAATTATCCTATTATGACACCACTTGGGAATACCATTCTAAATATAGCTTCTTTATCTAGATTTGAAATATGAAAATTTGCTCTCTTTTTTTCATTCAATAACGTCAATGTTTGACGCAGAATCCCCCACAGAAGTTCCTCAATATTTGCCAAGATACATTATAGATTCTGATTATAGAATGCACAAATTTGTCTCAAAATTGAGTATCCCATTACGATACCCCTCTCTTCCAACTAGGTCTCATTCTTATCCCAAAAACTGATTATTTCACTACGATACCAATTAGGAATCCCTTTCCATTGATTATTTTACAGTATTAAACAAAGATTTCCCATTTTCCGATTGTATTCGACAAAAATTATTTTTAAAATATTTTGAATATTTTACTGAATAACAAAATGATGTGGAAAGTCATTTTTTGTTCAAGTCTAATGTAAAATAAAGCCCAGGAAAGGTATTGGGTAAACTTTGGATGTCCCACTTATAATTGCACGTTTGAAACACTTCTAACCAAGACCCATAATTATCCTGGGGAATCGAACTGGATCTCAATTAAATTCCAAGTAATCTTCTATGGTGGCTACTATCGAAAAGACTGATATTGCTGCAGTGGTTGGGGAGTGCTCATGGAATCAGCGGCAATTCGCAGGCGCCAACATTGACAAATCTGTTCTCCGCCCGACTATCTGTCTTCGGCCGCTCTTTCACTTATTCGACTTCGTTAAGCGCAATGCTGACTATGTTAATTCATCAAACCGCGCATATATACGCGCATACATACATACGTACATGCGCGTACATCGGAAACCGTCATTGGTCATACATATATCGTACAATGCCAGGCGATACGCCGTACAAATCAATCGCACGCCGATACCAATTAATACACCGGCGCGACCAACTTTTTTCATTCATCGTCTAAGCGTAACGGGCAGCGCGCGAAGCGGCGGTTTCTGTTCCGTATCGTCCGGATTATATAGCGGGCACGCGTCTCTGAGAAAGACGAACGACGGAGCATCGACGAGGGGCACCTCCATCGTGAGGCCCCGATGGCGGTCGATCCAGGAGAAGCAGAGGGATGAGCAGGCAGGGAGAGGGTGGGAGTGAGGAGGAGACGGAGGACGCCGGCAGCCGTCCGGAGGATCGTCCGCCCCCGAGACGCGAGTAAACGTCGGTAAGAATGGAGATTCGGCTAATGTATTCCGCGGATGTGCGCGCTCATTATTCAGCGATAATTAATTGACGGCTATAAATAAGCGGCGCGTCCGGGCACCGCGTAAATAAATGGTTCGCGCGCTGCGGAATGGTAATGGTGACTTTGACGGACCGTTTAAACTGGAATAAAGCAGGGTAACTCGTTTCCCCCGGGCACTCCTCGGGTCCGGGTCTGCCCATCGCCCAGTAACGAATATAACTCACCTGCCACGCCGCCACGGTCTGTGTAGCGTTCGAGAGCTCGCGGCCTGGTACCGACCCACAGATATGTACTCCTTCGGGACTCTTTTAAATCCCGTGACCCCGAGAGACTCCGGACCCTCTCGTTTCCTTCGCTGCGACGAGCTGTCCCGCGAGTTGCGCGCGGCAACCTATCGTATTGTCTCGAGGCGACTGCATAAAAAGTTTCTTAGGATCAAATTATGATTTTCCCGGATTTTCACGGAAATTTCAACGTCGATTTCGCACAGAACATTTTTGTAACCTAATTCAGTCCAATTTACGCACAGAACATTTTTGTAACCTAATTCAGTACAATTTACGAGAATAATTAGGTGGATTTTAATCCTGTATGAAAATTTCTCAAATATTCCCAAGCGTAGCACACATTCCAATCAGATTATCTAAATGTATTCGATATAAATGCACCGTATTGTATTATAAAGTCGAGAATTTCATTCTTACCTTAACTAAATTTTTCTGGCGCCTAAATGAAACCCGATTTCCCCCAAAAAGATCATCGGATCTGATTGGGAAATCTACAAAAATTCGGATTAGAAGTGTTTTAAAAATTCAATTCCAAATGAAAAACATCCAATTTTTTCTGCTGAATGTTATTCTAACGTTTCCTTTCTTTCAATTTCTATTTTTTTATTTTCTATTTATATTTAACAAAATGTATAAAACACTTTTAGTATTCATGCACACATTTTACAAGTACTTAAAAAATGTAAATACTTTTGTTTGAAATAAATAATAAACGTCTTTTTTTGATAATAAAATTATATATTTTTTAACATTATATTTTTGTTTTAAATATGAAACCTTAACATCACAATAAATATTCAAATTATTTACAATTAAATTACTCTGTAATATATAAGAGGGTGTATAAAATGTTCAAGCTATTCTATAGTATCTCATGTATTCAAATATTTTATTTAATCTAAATATAAAATAAAGAACGAGACAGAAATTTTGAGAAAACATTGGGCAGAGCAATTTGAATCTGTTTGACTTTTCGCAACTTGATTTATTTGAGGAATCATAATAGATCCCAATTAGATCCCAGAAATTTTTCTATAGTTGAAATAAGAATGAGGTTCCCAATTAGTAGCACAATATGATACACGTATTTGAGACAAGTTTGGGTTATTAAATTGGGATCTCTATGCAATACTTGAGGATGTTTGGAAAATTTCTATGCGAGATGCAGGTCCTTCTAAAATTTCCACTTCAATTCTAAAGAAGAGAAGCCACGTTGATGACAAGGATATTTCTAATTATCATAGTGGAAAAATCAATTTCGGGAATGCCAATCATCTATGCTGTGACTGGATAAATCTTGAGAAATGTCTACAAAATACATTAGATCGCGTTGTCTGCGATTTTGCTTGGATCGCGATGACAGAACGCGATTACGTGGCCGTCATTAAGCGGCGTTTTTCGCGTATCACGCGTACGAGCAGACAACTCTCTGCAGCTATCTCTCGTTACCATCTACGACGCATAAAACATTTAATTACGATCGTATCGCGACTAAATAAACCGACGCGATAACGCGCGCCGTATTGTTGGCGTTCGAGCTTGGTAATGACCGGTGGCTTCTTTCCTCGTTCACGCCCACCGCGCGCGTCATACAATGCGCGATTAATCTCGCTCGTAATAAGCACCGACGAGGTTTCGACCTTTCGGTTAGCCCCGCGAGTTAGTCTCGTCGTTGATAAAGTTACAGCTCGCGCAATTTACAGCCGGCTCTCGCATCGGCGCCTCGGCGCGGCGGCCGGAAGGACGCGGTGCGCGATGAAAGTTGACGTTTTTATAGACGAGTGTTGCGGCATGAAAAATAATGTCCCTCGGTCGTATCATCAGCAGCCTCTTATGCCGCGTATAATAAACGCGGCATATATAGCGTGCGTGTATTATGCTCCACCGACGACTCCTCGTGCGCAACGCGCGAACGCTACCTTCGATATGATTACGAGTAAAAAGAGAGAATCGGCACTCGGGGAGGAATGCATTCACTCGCGACGGGGCGAAGCAGGCCGCCGAAGCTCCTGGAGTCTCGCGTCAAAGTAAAGCAGCTCGCAATCTCTGCCTGGCATTATCGCGATATTTGAGACCATTCCGAGCGACGTGGTCGTAACACAGCAGCCGTGCATCGTCTCGCGCCAAGGTCGCGTTGGATTAAGCGGGCGGCGGCAATGACGTGTACATGTCATTGAACCAGCGACGCATAGCCGAAGCGGTGATTCCCGAGTTCTTGCGACAGGTAGCAGCGACGATCAACAAAGTCCAGCCCCGGGGCCGTAATTGCCGCGCGGCGGCGACGGCGGCGGCGGTAGCGACGCCATTATTATTTCACAGCGGTTGTCTCGCGAGCGAGGACCTAGTAGTGGCGAAAGTTACAAAGTTTCCGGGCGATCGATCTCGATACGCGAGGAAAACACTCAAGAGATCCTCTGCACCCGCAGCCGCCGGAGGGAAGCGATGCCCTCCGGGGGATACATTTCAATCCGCGACAATGCGCGCGATGCAATCGGTATCTCAGCTGGCAATTAGCACTAGGACTAGAGTTCCTCAAGCGTCAGGACACCGCGTGGTGATTCCTGATTGGACCTGACGTCATCCGCCATTAATAGGGAAGAAGCGAATACAAGTGAGATAGAAGCTCTGATGTGACGAAACACGTTGCAACTTCTTCCTCACTTACTCAATTCTTCCCTATAAATGGCGGACGGTCTATTAAGGCTGCGTTTGGAAACATCACTCTCTCGTGTGTTTTCGTGATTTCAGTGGGAAAGTAGTGGGGGTACCGTGTGCCTTTGTGTGTCGAGTGTTTCCGAACGCTTTCCAGTGTGACTTTTAGTATAAACTAGGGGTCTGTTTTCTGTTTTTGTATTGTAAAATGATGCAAAAACGAAAAGGTTATTGGTTTGTTCTTTTCAGCTTCATCTTTTCTCACTCTAACTTATTGCACTAATTCAGCAGTGCAGTTGAAAAGAACAGACCATACGACGTAGATAACTATTGGGAGTACAAATAAGTCTTCGCCGTTTGACAAAAGATGGCCCCACCAGTAAATTATGGTTGAAATTGTCAGATATAAAACGTCATATCATAAGGTTCGACATCCGGCAACATCATAATCTTGAAATATTAGCGATTTTGTATCAGCATCACATAATTTTTTTCGTGCGAAAATATCGAATTTTAAGCCGAATAAGCGTCATTTGCGGGAACTTTTGATTTACTTCTTTAATTTGAAGAAATCTGCAGCTGAAGCGCATCGATTGCTTGTAGAAGCATATGGTGAGGCTGCTTTAAGTGAGAGAAGTTGTCGTGAGTGGTTTCAAAAGTTTAAGAACGGTGAATTTGACGTCGAAGACAAAGAACGTAGCGGAAGGCTGAAAGTGTACGAAGATGCGGAATTGGAAGCATTATTGGAGGAAGATTCGTGCCAAACGCAAGAAGAACTTGCACTTACATTAGAAGTGACTCAACAAACAATTTCACATCGTTTAAAATCGTTGGGAATGATTCAAAAGCAAGGAAATTGGGTTCCATATGAACTGAAGCCGAGAAACGTTGGACGCCGATTTTGCACATGTGATTTTGCAAATGCTGCTTGCCAGGCATAAACGAAAGGGTTTTTTGCATCGTATAGTCACTGGTGATGAAAAATGGATCCACTACGATAACCCAAAGAAGAGGAAATCATAGGGACCACGTGGCCATGCTTCAACATCGACCGCCAAGCCGAATATTCATGGAAAAAAAACTCATGTTGTGTATTTGGTGGGATCAGCTTGGTGTCGTGTATTATGAGTTGCTCAAACCGAACGAAACCATTACTGGGGCTCTCTACCGAACACAATTGATGAGATTGAGCCGAGCACTCAAGGAAAAACGCGCTCACTACTACTCCAGACACGACAAAATTATTCTCCTGCATGATAATGCTCGTCCATGTTGCGGCGCCGATCAAAACCTACTTGGAAACACTCAATTTGGAAGTTTTACTCTACCCACCGTATTCACCAAACATTGCTCCCTCTGACTATTACTTGTTTCGATCGATGACGCACGGCCTGTCTGAGCAGCACTTCACATCATATGAAAATACCAAAAATTGGGTCGATTCGTGGATAGCCTCAAAAGATGAAGCGTTCTTCCGACGCGATATCTGTATGCTGCCAGAAAGATGGGAAAAAGTAGTGGCTAGCGATAGACAATACTTTGAATAACACATAAGGTACCGTTCTTTCACAATAAATGCCCAATTTTTGATAAAAAACGGCGGAGACTTATTTGTACTCCCAATAGTAATTCACCAGCTCACACCGACTCCTCTCGCTTTTTTGTCGAGTGGTTTGGTGGCACACGGTGTACCTCTCTCTTCGTTTCCGAACGATGTCACATCAAAAGGCTATCATCTAGTAGTGTGCAGACAGTGTGTGTTTCCGAAGCCTTAGACGCATAATCATGGAACATTCTAGTAACTTTTTTAAAATAAAATATTATCAAAAACACTCTAAATAGCACATTTATAAGGTTTCAACTGCCCGATCTTAAGTAGTTCCTATTGGAATCAGTGATACTTAAAGGGTTAACTCCCGCATAGAACATTTCTTGAGATCTAGGATCCAGCCCGATTTCCCAAAATAATTATGGGTTCTGAACAGAAATGTAATGCTTCATGTATGCGATTCTAAGTGGAGAAACCCAAATTTTTTAAATATTTTCTTCGGTCTTACCTTAGAAATTAATAAAAAACGTGATTGTTTTCCTAAATAATTTCATTATTCAGTAAATGCTTAAAGTTTTTTGAAAATATTTCATTTTTTGATATTTTATTCTATTGAATACAATAGATGGTATAAAAATAGAAATCCCCGTTTTAATACCATAAAAGTATATTTATTTTACCGACAGAAAGAAAAGCGCGAGTTTCTATAGTATTTCTGTTTCGATTTTAGACAAAGAACCCAGAGTTAGGATAAGAATATGACTCCTAATTGATATTGGGATGAGATGACTAATTTTAGGAGGAATTTGAGCATTCTATTCAAACTCTATGCTATATTTGGGGAATTTCTATACGAGCGAATAAAAAATAAATGCGTTTCTATAATTCTTGTGTTTCTATAATGTTAAGTGAGTAATGTTTCTTACGCAAAAAAAATTTCAGTTGGTACAACCAAATAGGAACCAACTGAAAATTAGGTGATCAGAAGTGATATCTCTGTTATGAAAACTAATATTTCTGTTGTCACAACCGAAAATATTCGTCTGAACATTTAACGATATTAGAACTCAATTGAGGCAACTGAGAACAATTGACTATACAGAAGACTCATAAAGGAATTTTTCTGTTCTTACAGCCGAGTTTTCATTTGATCCCTGAGCAACCGAAAATTCGGTTGCACCAACAGAATTATTTTTTCCGTGCTGTTTTAATTCGAAGTTGTATTCCAAAATTTTTCCTTTTTGAGGAAAATTTCAAAAAAAAGTTTTTTTAATCTATAGTTCACGTTATATATACTACGGATTTTTAATACAATTTTCTTTAAAAGAGAACTCTGAACAACAAACTCATACACATATATGGAGTAAGAATGAGATTCTCAACTGCTATCGTAATGGAATAATCAATTTCGAGACGAATTTGAACATTCTAATCGTTCTCTACACTGCATCTGAGATAATGTTGTGAAAGAAAATTCCCATGCCGGCAATCGTGATTAATGAAGAACTCTCGTCGAGAGTTGTGTAACCGCTCGATCGTCCTCGATAAAATTGACAGGGAGAAATTTCTCCGATAGTAATAAACGCGCTGCTGGTGTGCGTTAGCATTGCTTACATTATACAAAAATAACGTGCTTATATTGTGCAAAAATATTTTTAATTCTGTGCAACCAATTCGATGTAAACTTTATAGAAAACCCGAGTCGAAATTTTAGCTCTATGTTGAATTTTGAATTCTATGACGGAGTAGAAACTAAATTAACAAAGTTAGTTTAATTCTAATGATATAATTTACTCCTACTTTGACTGTAATGATGTTCGAAATTTCCCTTCTCCCTTTCTTTAGCGTCAAAATAGATATTGTATTATATATAATAGGTATTGTATTATATCAGAATATCAAAAGTATTGAATGAAATAATAAGGCTGAAAGAGTAGGATCAAAACTTTAGCTCGGAAAAAGGCAGTATTTTGTGGCAAAATTTTTTAAGCATCTCATTAATAACTTCTTTCTATCAGAGCGATTAAATTAACAGGTTTTTGAAAAAGAAAACGATACAATGCAAGAGAAAATCGCTTACTTATTCTTCGTTCAACATAAATCAGAAATATAAAATACGTTCTTAGAAGTTCCAATAGTTAAAAAAAAAATGACAAAGCTATCGTTGTCGACTGCTTTGGCAAATCTAATGTTAATACGCCGATATACGTACAGACGATGAGCTCGATTATTAGAATTCAAAGGGCGACGTGTCGTGAGTCGCTCTTAACGCGCGTGTGTCCCCATTCCGGTGAAACATGACGGCTGATCGAGATACCCTCGCACGACTGGTGTTAAAGCGAAGATCATTCCGCAGATCTTTTAATTGGACGCGCTGTGCTGTCGCGCCGTTGCGGCCGCATCCGCCGAACTTTTACTGCCCGCGCATGTAGCCCGTTTCAGCGAGAAATAATACAATGAATCGAAGCGTTATCGGACGGGATCTCAGACGGGACACGGAATCCCGCCTAATAACCTCTTCGCCGATCGACATTGTTATGGCGCGGTCATTAGAGGCGCGTCCTCGTGGCGGCCAAAAAACGCGGGACGCGTCGTCGTTTAACGGCCCTTACGCGGTCGGGTCTCATCGGCGCGCACTTATCTCAAGGGACTTGAAAATCCGGTCGCATTAAGATATCTATCGGAACAACGGATGTGCGCCATTAAACTTTTACTTTATTTAGTGCTCGGAGGGCCTGCGGTCCGCACGGCAGTCTCCGGAAAGGTAGGAGAGCAACGTCACCGGGGAGGGATGGGAGGTAGAGAGAAAGAGAGAAAGGGAAGGAAGAATGACGGCGCGTACAAAGTCGCGCGGACTCTCTGTTAGGAATCTCCGCAAATAGAATATCGCGTACAATTTTCCCAAGATTTTCCCAGATGCAGCATAGAGACCGATTGGAATGCCCAAAATTGTTTATCCCACTGCTATGCCAATTGGGAATCTCACTATTGTCCCAAATAATTGGTCGTTTTTGTAGTTACAGTACTAATTGAGAATCTCATTCTTGTTCCAAAAATTGGTTTCCCCTAAGAAACCATGTAGCAATTGCATTTTTACTTCATAAATTAGTTATACTACTATTAAACCGATTGGAAGTCCCATTGGAGAACTAGTTAACGGGACTAATTCGGAGTTCCAAAACTTGGTTATTCTACTACAAAACTAATTGGATGCCCTATTCTTATCTTACAAATTGATTAACCCTCATAGAAATTTTTCTGGGATCTAATTAGAATTCAACACGATTTTGACTCAAAAAACATGGAATTTGATTGGAAAATCTATCAAGATTCGGATTATAAGAAGTAATGTTTTAAAAATGTGATTCTAAGTGAAAAATCCAAATAGATTCTATTTTTTCTACTTAATGTATCATAACCATGTAACCTAAGAAACCATGTAGCAATTGCATTTTTACTTCATAAATTAGTTATACTACTATTAAACCGATTGGAAGTCCCATTGGAGAACTAGTTAACGGGACTAATTCGGAGTTCCAAAACTTGGTTATTCTACTACAAAACTAATTGGATGCCCTATTCCTATCTTATAAATTGATTAACTCATAGAAATTTTTCTGGGATCTAATTAGAATTTAACCCGATTTTGACTCAAAAAACATGGAATTTGATTGGAAAATCTACCAAGATTCGGATTATAAGAAGTAATGTTTTAAAAATGTGATTCTAAGTGAAAAACCCAAACAGATTCTATTTTTTCTACCTAATGTATCATAATTATTTATGTATCATAATTAAATTGCTTTGTAATGTCAAGTCATGTAAAATATCTAGACTATTGTACTGTCATTCCTATATTCAGAGATATTTTATTTAATGTAAATATAAAATAGAATTTGAGATGTAAACAGGAAAACTATTGCAGAGCAGATGGAATCTGTTTGTGTTTCCCACTTACAATCGCAACTTGTTTGCTTGAAAAATCAGAATAGATTTCAATAAAACTATACCTAACCTAACCTAACCTACTGCGATAGAAGTACTGTAATTAGATACTGTGTGAGATTTGACAAAACATGGTGGAGTAATCAAAATCTTATCTTGATCAGATTCTGATTCAAGAGTCTCTAGTTGAGATAAGAAAATCCCTAATTAGTATCAATATAATACACCTACTTACAAATTTGGGTAATCTGATTGGAATCTAAAGAATACTTGGAAATATTTGAGTAATTTCAATAAGTGCATTGTATACAATAGAATAAAAAATAAAAAAAAATATTTTTAAAACACTCTCAGTACTTTACTCAATAATAAAGTTATTTGAAGAATCAACATATGTGTGTTTCGTTTATATATAATTCTGATGTAAAATGAAGGCCAGAAATAATAGTGAACTTTGGATTTATTACATAAAATTGCATGTTTGAAACATTACACTTCTATATATATGTATATAACTAAGCCTATAATTATTTTGGACTGAACTGAACGGGATCTTGATTGGATCCCATGAATGTTCTGTGCTGGATCTTCTCTCCACTACTCTCAATTGTTCTTCACCGTGTAATTATTATTTACATTTGCTATTAATGACCGACTCGCTCCATCTTTCTTACATACGAGACATATCGCTTAGAATTGCTAATGCCTCGAACGTTGAAGTCGTCGTCGATAGGCAGTAAAATGCGCACGGATCGAACACTTCGACTAATTACACGTGTCGCGATTAACGCGCATTCTGATCGACCGCGACGTATCCTCGGGAGACTCACGTCATAATTCGTCCTCGACGAAGCGGCAGCGGCTGTCTCGGGGAATCGGGAAGCGCGTCACTTCGCCGGCTGCGAATCGTAACGATCGTCGAGTGCGCCGTTCGGTCGGACGATCGCGAGGTGGAATTTCGCGCTCGCAATCGCGCGATATCGGGACGATCGCGGGCGCTCGCGACACGGCGACGCGATGGCGATCGAAATCGCAGAAACGCGCGTCGCTCCTGCTACGCCCTTCCTACGTAAGCGATTGTTAACTGGTTATTTCCTACGCTCGTGAAGCTGGATGGTTTAACCAGAGAGAGTTACGGCTTTGGAGCTCGTTATGCATGCATAGGCGCGAGCATAAAACACTGAAATTGCGCGAGAGAGCGAGCGGACGAGCGAATGAATGAGCGAAAGAGCGAAGGGCTAAGCGGAGCGGTTGAACGCTAGCATCGATTTATCGTTGCGCATCGATTTGTCCCGATTTCCTCTGTCTTTCCCTCTGGACGACTAGGGTAAACTCGGACAAGATGGCCATACTTTTTTAAAATGCAAAAAAAATACATTTCTTATTGTTATTTCTTGATAGCGTTTGGTATCACTTCACTGAAGCCTACAATACGTAATACCATCAGAGTTAAAAGGAAGATCCTTCAGTGAAATTATTTTTTACAAAAATATCAAAACAAGAACATTGGTCATCTTATCTAAATTTTTAAGACAAGATGGCCATAAGGAATAAGTGACCCATACATATTTTATGTTCAAGATTCTGTACCTATTATTTTATAAAATTTAATTTATATATTAATTTAATTTAATAATTTAATTTAATATTAATTTAATTTAATTATTATTTTATAAAATTTAATTAATTATTTTATAATGAATTAATAATTAATTGAATTATAATGAATGAATAATTAATATGAATTTTATAATTATTTTTAATTATTTTATAATGAAAAAACATAATTTGATATATTCATTTTAGTATAGGATATTTAATACATATTATTTGTGAAAAATAGAATACACATATAAAATAGAAACCTTTATTACGAAACTTAAATCCTAAATCCAATTTTTGATCAAAACGTATTGCACATAAGATTTAATTACTGTAATATTAAAAGTAATTTTTGAAATATAACGACTTTCGTTTTATAAATGTTAGAATAATAGTGGGCCATCTTACCCAAAATGTGAGTGAAAGACGGTTATAATAGTACGTATAAAACAAATAGTGAAAACAAAAATAAAAATGCATGTTATATTACAATTTACATACCTACTTTATGTATCTAACATTGATTGCGATAGCTTAACTGTAATTTATTCGACGTTACAGCAAGTTTTAGTGGACACATGAGAAATATTACAGTCGAAAATAAAAATATAGTATAATATTCATAATCTTGCTGTTTCAAAAAATGTATGCACATATATTACGATTATCTTTGTGACTGATTACAAACACAATGTTTTGCAATTATTAGAGAAATTACAGCGTATGGCCATCTTTCCGGTATAGCCATAATACCCGAGTTTATCCTATGCGACAATCCTCATTTACCTCAATACCTCAATACCGACAATCCTCTCGTCCTCAATCGTGGCTTAAGTCCCCGCATGGAAATTTCCCAAAATTTTCTCACATACTGTACAAATCCCGACTAGATGCACCGATTTGCTTCAAAATTTTTCACCCCATTACTTCCCAATTGGGAAATCTATTTTTGTCGCGAGCATGAATCGGAACATTAAGACAAAATCGAAACTAGAATCGAGATATTATGGGTATTCGCGCTTTCTTCCTGTTAGTATCCGTTAGTATGTAAATTTCACATGAATATTCTCAAGTATAGCATAAATACTAATCAAATTGTCCAAACTTGTCCTAAATTGGTGTATCGTGTTGCAGTACCAATTAGAAGTCTTTTTATCCCAACTATAAAAAATGTTCTGGAGCCTAATTAGGATCTATTCCGACTTCCTCAACAATTTAAATTATAATTCTAAGTAGAAACAAAAAAAGAAGAGCAATTGTATACAAAAGATAAAAGGAAGAGAGAAGACATATAGAGAATAATAAAGTAATATTTAATACTTTCATAATTATGATTTATAGAAACCTAAAGTCTGTTCTTTTTAGAGGCTTTTGCACGGTCATTCTTATAACTTATCGTCTATTAATTGCTATTATAATAGGAGAAATCGGGATTAGTTGACTACTGGGCTAGTTGGCAAAATTGATTATTTATGCTATTTTCTAAGTTACAGAATTTAGCAAACAAGATTTTTAAACATGTCAAAGATAGCTTGGAAATCTCTACTTGCTTGATTCTGAAATCTGTTAAAGAACAGAAATAATTGATTTTGCCAACTTATTCCGTTAGCCAATTAGCCCCGGCCTCTCTTATATTTCAATGTTTAATAAGACGCTACAATTTTATACTTGAAGTAAAAATATAACATCTTGTTTTATTCAAGACACTTACAATTTACCTCAAAAAAGGTTCAGCAAAATATTTGAAGTAATTTAAGCATTTATACTTCTTAAATATTTATTCTTGTACAAAGTGTACGCGTGAATGCTCAAAGCGTTTCAGATATTTTGTTCAACATAGATATAAAATAGAAATTGAAAAAGTAAAACAATTTTGCGTTTATTAGAGTTGATTCGTTAAAGAAAATGAGATGGATCTGTTTAGATTTCTCCCATTTAGAATTACGTTTTTGAAACATTACACTTTTAGTGTGAATCTTCGTACGCTAAGAAACGAATACTTGAAAATTTATTCATGGAATATATAGTTTATTCACAGAAAAATAGATTTTGTTTCACGGAAATAAATTTTATATTCCAAAAATTAAATTTCCTGTATTCATTCTCAGTATAGATAGACAATATAGATCAATCGGAAGTGATCTTTCTTTAAAATCAAAAAGGATTTCGATTGAATCCTAGAAACTTTTTTATGCGGGACCAGTGTTGGGATTCTGTAACTCGTCATTGGAGTTAACGACAGTTTCGTTATCGTTGCTTCTCTACAGTATACAAAAGTTGCGTAACGATAACGAAACTATCGTTAACTCCAATAATGAGTTACAGACGCAGCACAGGAGTCATAACTATTTGGGGAAATCAAACTAGGTCCCAATTGCATAGATTCCAAGAAGTTTTCTGTACGGATCTCCCACTGCACCTGGCCGTTTACACTGAAAACAAATGTTTGAAGTTTGGTATTTGTAATTGCAGTCACATACAGAAATAATTACTATAAATTATGGTCAAGAAAATTATTTTTTATTAACTCTTCACTGCCCATTGAAATTAATTTTTCATGTTTAAAAAATTATTCATGTACATAAGATGTTAAAAACCAAAATACTCAACACATATAAGGTGAAATTTCACTTTTCTAATTTTTTATTATGGCACCGCGGAAGCGCGGAGGCGAAAAGCCTCGCCTCGCGGCTACATAGGGAGGTGAGCGCTCGTCGATCGGCGAGGGCGACAACGGGCGTCGTTACTCGCGCTGTGTGTATGTACATGTGTATGCGTGTAAGCGAGCGTGTGTGATTTAGTTGTGAAGGCCGCGGATTTACGGATCCACCCTTGTTGGCGCGGGCCGCGAGCCCTTTCTCGTTAGCCGCCTACATTATATTACCCATCGAGGGGGCATACATCATTCTCTCTTTACGTAAGTATCTATAACAGCTCGAGAAACATTTGCAGCTCGCTGGCGCGGCGTGCAATGAAACGGGACGGCGCGGCTGGGTACTCGAGTACGCATTCGCGTGGGCCGGTTGATCCCGGCGCGGGTGAACCGCTCGCGACCGCGACGGAATTGATGTACTGCGTCCGGGGAACAATGCCTCGTACCGACAACGTACCGGCGCTCGCGGTGCCTACGTGCTTTTTGTGCGTCCCGCACCCGAGAGCGTTGCGGAGGCGCCCACGTCTCCCGAAAATTAAAGGCACACTCGAGCGACAGTGTCCGGCCATTGTAATATGCGACACGTGACCGCCGCCGCGATTTACGCCGCTATATTTAGCGGCTTAATGACGCGCTGTCGACGATTCTTTCGCTCGTGCCGATTTATTAACGCTACCTCGATCGTATCGTTGTCTCCGTTCAAGTACACCCTCGCGTCACTTCGCTTCTTGAGTCGGCAAGGGTGTGTTGATTTTGTTTCAATGTTATTTTTATTAATTGTGTCCGAAGATGGGGTGACCGCCCACATAGCACCGAAGTCAATGTTATTCAAATGTTGCTGTATCTCAGTAAATTAAATTTTGTTTGCACGGAGTACAATGTTATAGTAATTTTCTTTATCGGAGAGCAACACATTGCTAGAACGTTAACTTAGGATGGTAAAGTGGTATATTTTGATAGATATTAAAATGATATTAATTTAACCACAAAGCAATCTTGAATTAACCAAGAGAACTTTTCTATTTCAGATTTATTTAAAAAGTCCCAGAAAGTAATACTTTAAGATCATGATAACATTGATACTATTTTTATAGCAACATAATTAAAAGTTTTTTTTAGATTAAGGAGTTAGAGGAGTAAAATAACAGGAATAAAAGTTAGGTAAAATTTAGGGAATTACAAAAAGTTATAAATTAATAGAGGTACGGATTTTTTGTTATGTATATCTATTAACAATATTTTCGTAAAAATTAGAAATTTTGGAAGAAATAAAATTTTATGGTGAATATTAACATAACTCTGTCCATTTCAATTCTGTTCTGCAAAAGAATCATCCCTTAATCATCCTGACTTCACCAGGGGTTAACTAAATTCAGTATTAATACTTTTTTTTATTCATTCAATTATAGTTACCGATTCACGGAACAAAGAAAACAACATTTCGTAAAACGGAAATTAGAAAAATAAAATTTAATCTTTTCACTGAAAATTTCGAGCTTGCAAAATAAATAAAGAATGATTTCGAGATATGAAGAAAGCCTCCGTGATTAGATTGTTAACTTGACTCGACAGTTAACCTGCTAATTTGAGCCGTATCAGGACAAGATGGCTACTTTACAACATATTAGTATTTCGTTTACTGCAGAATAAAATATTACAAGATTACTGCTGACATAAAAATATAAAACAAGATTGTTTCAAAACAAGTAGTTTGTTGTTATTATGTATGTACAATCAATCATAATAATTGCTAATCTGAGAAGTTATAACTTCGAAATTCTATAAAGTGTAATATCTTGCCCTAATGAATAGCAAATTCGGTTGGATATCAATTAAAAATCGCACCCAACGAAATACTGACGAATTCGTTAATGAAATACGATAAAGCTTTAGTACATTGTTATTATTTACACTGAAAACAAATGTTTGGAGTTTGGTATTTGTAATTGCAGTCACATACAGAAATAATTACTATAAATTATGGTCAAGAAAATCTTTTATTAACTCTTCACTGCCCATTGAAATTAATTTTTCATGTTTTAAAAATTGTTCATATACATAAGATGTTTAAAACCAAAATACTCAACACATATAAGGTGAAATTTTACTTTTCTAATTTTTTATTTTCCCAAAATAGATTTGTAAGGCAGTTATTATCGCTGCCAACATATTAAAACAAGGCAGCCATATTGTGACTTTCACGTCACATCGGTCAAAACCAGAACATTTATATTGGAGATAAATAATGATGAAACTGGATTGACTTCAGAGTCACAGAATGGAGTCACAGTAGAGGGTTAAATTTTAACGTTCTCTCTTAAAGTGAATCAGTGAATAGTGATATCAGTATAAGTACAGCACTGAGCATTTTTTAGTGCAACACTTAGAACTGCAAATCAGTGTATATTCACTGTTTTCAGTGATGTTTCACTGATTCGTTTTAAGAGAGTTAATGATAATAATATGCATATTACCACTATATTTTCATGTTGCGACAACAAAAAAATACGTTTGGGGCTAAAAATAACTATAATTTTAGATAGATCAACCATTTTTTTCTTTCAGCGTAGGCACCCCGTGGTCGTGTTCGACACGGTGCATTGTTACATGACGGCGATCATGATGTTATCTGCACCCTCGACGTTGTCATGAATTGTAAGACGCCGGCCGCCACGATCCACGGATGGAAACGGCGAGATCGAAGAAACTCGCTGCCACGTAAAATACACCGGCTAGCCGGTTCTCCTCTATCCGGTCGATTATCTTGGCGCTGCCGTCGCTCACGGGATAATTGTCTCTGTGTGGTTCCAACCCGACCGTTCGATACTTAATGAGACATCCGATTGCTCCCAATTTGGTATCTCGCGGTAACGAATCGTCAGCGGGCCCGCATAAATCTGCGCCGCGCATCGTCCGCGCTATTATGTCGCGCAAAATTTATACGCGTTAACGGAACTCGGAATTATGCGCCGCGCGAACGAGCCGATACATTTGAGAATCACCATCGTCATCATTTATTCCATGATAATCTGCGGCGTGATATCGGCAGATTCTAAGAGTGAACCATGCTGTATGCGAGTCAGTACGCCCAGCATAAGAAATTCCCAAGATTTTCCCGAATGCAGCATACATTACAGTTAAAATGTCCAAATTTGTCCCAAAATTGATTATTTCATTATGATATCAATTTGGATTTTCAGTTTTATCCCAAACATGGCTTCTCTATCTAGAATCGGAACAGAAATATTATGGGAATTCACGTTTATTTTAGTCGGTAATAAAGTCTATATACTTTTATGATATTAAACAGAAATAATCATAAATTATTTAGAAAATTGAAATTGATCCCAATTAGATTGCAAAAATTGTATTATTGATATTTTTGAGTTCTCCTTAGAATCACAACTTCAATTATTTGGAAAATTGAAATAGGTTCCAACTAAATCCCAGAAAATTTTGTATGATTGGTATAAAAATAGAATTCTCTTGATATCGCAATATAATATACTTATTTCAAATAAGTACGAACAATTTAACCGAATCTTATGCTATATACTTATTATGTGTGTGTGTCTTATGCTATTACTTAGGTATGTGTGTGTGTTTGAAAAATTCCCATACGGTACCAAAATCTATAACTATACAGAAAAAAAATTTGGTTGAATTAACCAAATATTTGATCGAATATGAACGATCCAGAAATTCCGATTGAAGTAACCCAAATTCTGTTTAAGTTAAGAGTTTTGGTTGACTTAAACACATTGAGAGAAAAGACTGGTAATTATAACAAACTGCATTTAGTTATAAAAATTCATTGAATCCTTAGTATCTAATACTAAATATTATAATAATTACCAAATATTTAATAGATCGCAAGTATGACGTAATTGCATTCACAGTAACATCAATTAAATAATTTAGTAATAGTTACTTAATGTTAAATATTTAATATGAAATATATTACAGTTATGAACAGATATTTGATAATTGTTATGAAATTGTTATATCCCATGTAATAAAAGATTCAGTAGATACGAGTTCTATTTTGTTACCAGTATAAGTATGTTTTGTTGCAGCACAACGAAAAATTCATTCATTTGCAGCTATTACATCGTTTCAATATCTACTATTACAGATGGTTGGTTGAACTTACCAAACATTTTGTAACTATTACAAAATCGCTTATTTTGTTCAACTATTCAATAAGTTTTATTTACCAAATATATTCTGGAAGCAAATAAATTTTACTTCTGTCAAATAAATAATTTATTTTACAGAACTAAATTAATTAATAAGTATTGCCATAGC
The DNA here is from genome assembly GCF_010583005.1 of Odontomachus brunneus. Lineage (NCBI taxonomy): Eukaryota > Metazoa > Arthropoda > Insecta > Hymenoptera > Formicidae > Odontomachus > Odontomachus brunneus. The sequence goes on along the minus strand of NW_022639506.1, from coordinate 1,249,421 downwards.
TTTGGCCCGCTATATTTACGTCTACCATTTAGTAATAGTAACCAAATTTTGATAATATTTACTAAATCCTTCTCTCAATGCAGAATTCGGGTTACTTCAATCGGAATTTCTGGATCGTTCATATTCGACCAGATATTTGGTTAATCCAACCAAACCTTTTTTTCCGAGTATCTTAACAAATCGGATCGAATCCCAATTAGACATTAGAAAATGTCTTATGCGCGTCTCAACGAGCACTTGGAAACTTACGTAGTATCCGTGAACGCCCGGAGCGCTCAAAGTCAACACCGTGGAGGAGGCACCGAGTCATATCTCTCCTCGAGCGTTTGCTCCATTAGCTCCATTAGCTAGCGTTAGTTCGGGCGTTCGCGCGTGTGACGTAGCGATATCTCATTATGCACATCGCGCAATTCATCGAGCGCAAACGCGCAGATCGAAGACGCAGGTCGGAGCCGCGACGACGACACAACGATCAGCTCCGTGCATGGATAACCGTGCCTTACACCTCCTTAAGCAAGACACGAAGGTGAACGGCAACGACACGGCGCGCGCACTCACGTGGCGAGGCTTACCCCTCGGCCAGGAAGTAGAATCCTCGGGCAACCTTCCGTCGTTGCGTAGAAATTTATCGTCGGTCACGAAAACGCATCTTACCGCGGGAGGCGTACTCGCGGACGACAACAACGAATAGGTACTTAAGTCCTATAAGATGTTCGGTCCGAGAACAAGCGTGGATTCTACCGGTTCTTAATAATTGCGCCCCGGCTCCTCTCCCAGGATCTTAGCGGGGCTTATCTCCGGCGAAACGCTTCAAAAGCCAGTCGGCTACAAACGGCAATACCGGGATAGTCTTCGCATACCTCCGGCCGATATACCCTCCAAGCCGGAACGCCTCGATGCGACTACAAAGCCGTCCCGAATGCGTACGTTTATTTTTTCTGCTTGCATGCAGCAAAAAGTTTCGTTAAATTAATCTGACAACGTACGAACAAAACACATTCAGTTGCAAGAAACAGCTCAGACAGACAGGTATATGTAAATTTGGAAATAACTTTATTACTCGATATGCAAAGATTATATCTCTTATAAATTCTCTATATAATATTTATATTTATCAAATAGAATGATGAAATAGAAATACGAAAGAAACGCGAAAAATGAGCTCGATTTGCTCAAAACAATGTGTCATGCAAAATCTCAACATGATTTTTAGTTGCTAAATATAGCAAAAAATTTATATTAATATATAATATAAATTTAATAACTAATTCAAAACACAATATTTTTACCTCATAAATATAATTTTAAATAATCGTAAGTTTCTATTGTCGACAGTTTCGATTGTCTTCCATTGCGATGATTATGAATTACCTGAAAATGTTACTAGTTGTAAAGATTGTTACTAGTTGTAATGATTTGTAAAGATTGCATCCTTTATAAGTGATTCATATCACATATGTTTATTTATCACATAGAATAACGAAATAGAAATACGAAAAAAATATGAAAATTTAACCAAAATAAAGTGTTATGCAAAATGTAATATAAAAATCTAAAAGTAACTTTTGGTAAATTTGTTGCTGCATCAATACAACAAAAAGCTGACATTGTTGTATGATATAAATTTAATGATTAATTTAATGCGATATATGTGCCTCATGCATGTAATTTAAAATTTTGTAGGATTCCATCATCGATAGTGTCTCACGTCATAATAATCATAAAAGTCTAGATTAAAACTTCACTAATCAATTTGAAAAAGTTTGTTTGCATGTCTTATGAGTAATTCATATGACATACGTATTTATCATTTATAGAATGACGAAATAGAAGTGCAAAAGAAATTATGAAAATTTATTCAAAACAATGTGTCATATAAAATGTAACATGGAAATCTCGGTGTAACTTTTTGTAAATTTGTTGTTGCATTAATACAACAAAATGTTTATATTGTGCAATGTGAATTTAATGATTAACACAATGCAGCAAAATTTTCTTCATAAATGTAATTTAAAAAGTTGTACGGCTTCCATTATCAATTATTTCGCGTCGTGATAAACATGTAAGTCTATTTGGCAGAATTTTTGGTTCTCTGAGCCAAATTTAATTCACAAGAAACACAGAAATTTTTCTTCACTGAAGCCTACAGTACGTAATATCATCAGAGTTAAAAAGAAAATACTTCAGTAAAATTATTTATTACAAAAATATCAAAACATGAGCATTGGCCACCTTACCTAAATTTTTCAAATAAGAAATGATGGCTAAAAGAATAGATGACTCATATTTTATGTTCAAGTTTCTACACCTATTATTTTATAAAATAATGAAGAAAATATAATTTAACATAATTAATTTTAATATAAAATATTTAATACATAGTATTTGTGAAAAATATAATACATATATAAAATAGAAATTTCTATTACAAAACTTATGCAATCTTTTGATCAAAACATATTGCATATAAGATTTAATTATTGTAATATTGAAAGTAATTTTTGAAACATAACTACTTTCGTTTTATAAATGTTCATGGTATGATAGTGGGCTATCTTACCCAAAATGTGATTAAAAGATAGTACTCATAAACAAATAGTGAAAACGGAAAATGCATGTTATATTACAATTTACATACTTACTTCACGTATCTAACGTTGATTGCGATAGTTTAATTGCAATTTATTCGACATTACAGCAAGTTTTATTGGACACATGAGAAATTTTACAGACAGTCGAAAATAAAAATATAGCAAAATATTCATAATCTTGCTATTTCGAAAAATGTACGCACATACACTATGATAAATATCGATTATCTTTGTAACTGATTACACAACGCAATGTTTTGCAATTATTAAAGAAATTACAGGTTATGGCCATCTTTTCCGCATACACTGAGAGAAAAAACTGGTAACTATAACAAACTGCATTTAGTTACAGAAATTCGTTGAATCCTTAGTAACTAATACTAAGTATGATAATAATTACCAAATATTTAATAGATCGGGAGTATGACGTAATTGCATTCACAGTAACATCAATTAAATAATTTAGTAATAGTTACTTAATATTAAATATTTAATATGAAATATATTATAGTTATGAACAGATATTTGATGATTGTTATGAAATTCTTATATCCCATGTAATAAAAGATTCAGTAGGTACGAGTTCTATTTTGTTACCAGTATAAGTATGTTTTGTTGCAGCACAACGAAAAATTCATTCATTTGCAGCTATTACATCGTTTCAATATCTATTATTACAGATGGTTGGTTGAACCTGCCAAACATTTTGTAACTATTACAAAATCGCTTATTTTGTTCAACTATTCAATAAGTTTTATTTACCAAATATATTCTGGAAGCAAATAAATTTTACTTCTATCAAATAAATAATTTATTTTACAGAACTAAATTAATTAATAAGTATTGCCATAGCTTTGGCCCGCTATATTTATGTCTACCATTTAGTAATAGTAACCAAATTTTGATAATATTTATTAAATTCTTCTCTCAGTGTGGCCATAATACCCTAATGTTGTTTTCTTCCCCGTAATTAAACGCTACGATAAATAGCCACGATTGTTTTATACGACCATCACGACGATGGGAGTCCCTCGAGTCGCTCATTGTACGGTGCTTCGCTTTTTTGTTTTAATATCCTCAAACTCGTATGCGGCGTCGTGGCGTTATGCAATCCACGAATGTGCTTTAACCGTTACATACAAGCAGTGCCATAACCGCTCATTAATCACTTGTAAGTGGCTATTAATAGACAACTTATTAATATCCCGCGCCAACTATCGTCGTCTTGACCGCATCGGGACAAACTGAAAATTACGGCGCGATAATGTTATTCGCGTACGCGCGCGCATGTCGAACAGTTACATGTCACGATCTCATTAATCGCCTATCAATTAGATAAAGCGCGCCATGACGAACTATCAATATCCCCAACGAGTAATCCCGCTGCGTGAAACAGACAGAATCGACGGCTCTCCCGGACAGCACAGTATTTTTATGCCGCTCGCGGGAGTCTAATCGCATCAGTCACGAGACGAAGGACCTTTTAACCGTGAAGTCCTCTCCGCTCAGGGAACGAGATAGAACGACCAGCCGAGGACACGGAAGACGAGTAAAGAAAGAAACAGCGGGAAGGCGGGAGAGGAGGTAGGCACAAAACAGAGAGAGAAGGTGAGAGCAGGAGACAAGAGACGAGAGCAGAGGAGTTACGAGAGAGTCCCGGTCCGCTTGACAGTGAGGTGTCGGGTGGTCGGAGCCCGGCTTGCTGTCAGCTTGTCAGCCTGTCAGCCCACGCACGTTGGCACCGTGGCGACCGGCCTCGTGTGGATTCACACACCGACGCCTCACGCCACAGCCACACACACACACACACACACTACGCGCCGCGCCGCGTCGCGCCGGACGTGCATTGTTACAACGCGCGCGAGCTGTTCCGTATGCGCGTGGAGTCCAGGACGACGAGGAGAGCCGGTCCGCGGCTGTACACACGCGGCCGTCATTAGTCGCAGGACCGCGTCTGTCGATCCACCGGGAGCTTCGGCCGCGATTCGTCCGAAGAGCGCTTCTTTCTTGGCGCGACCTCTCGATAATGACGTTTAATAACTCGCGTTCACACGTCGTCGCCGACGGGATCGGTCACGGGTGAAACTCTCTCTCGCGGAAAGAAACTCTCCTGTCCTTGTATATTCGCGGGAATAGCGGGAAGGCTAAATGTCATCGTCCGCGTCCACGTGAAACGATCGCGCATGCCAATCATCGACGGCGACGGTGGTCCATTCCGCTCGCTCGCTTTTAACGAGCCTTCCACGCTGAGAGACAGGTGCTCGCGGCCGATGCCCTTAGGAAATCAGAGAGGTGAAGGGACACACGTATTTGTCCGCGAGAAAACGCAATCACTTCGAATGGACTCGATCATAGGATCGCGATAATCGCTGGCACCGCTGGGGTTGGGAGATTAGATGTGTTACGTCCTGTAGAAGAACGCAACATAGAGAAAGGCCTCACCTGTACTTATAGGTCGAAGAGCTAGTCAACGACCAGAAGGGTCACTTTACTAGCCCGACGACGTACGGCGAGCGGTCCGATTTTGAGTCAAAGAACTGAATCTCTTTACTCGGGACTGGACCTTGAGCGATAATAGGAGAGGACGGGTAAACAAAAGAAATTAATTAGATGCTATCTCTCTATTTACTAATATTTCTCTGGATTTAGCATTGGCGTCGGTTGACAAACGTTGGCATTATATTGTCGATTCTATTGTGATTCCTGGCAACGAGTTTTTGTTGGCTTTGGAATTTGTTCTCAATTCTACATTTTTTACTTTTGACAATATAACTTATAAACAAACTTTTGGGAGTCCTATGGGCTCCCCATTGTCCTCCCCTATTATTGCTAACCTAGCTCTTCAAGATTTGGAAGAAAGAGCTATTAACATGATTCCAGTGACATTGCCTTTTTATTTTAAATATGTTGACGATATTCTTTTAGCGGCTCCTAAGGAGTTTTTGGATAACATATTGCACATTTTTAATTCGTTTCATCCTCGTATTCAATTCACAATGGAGATAGGAGATGACTGTATTAACTTTTTAGACACTACTCTTTTAATACGTAATAACACAATTATTTTTGACTAGTATCATAAACCAACATTTTCTGGTCGATACCTTAATTATTTGTCTTTCCATTCTATTCAACACAAGATCGGCACAATTATTGGCTTGGTTAATAGAGTGTTTTATCTTAGTCATTCTTCTTTCCATAAGAAAAATTTAGATTTTATCATTTTGACGCTAATTAATAATAATTATCCTTTTGACCTAATTTTTAAAGTTATTAAACGTAGACTGAGGTTTCTTATTGTGAATGGTGAACGAGTTTCAGAGTCGATTAAAACAAATTTAACAGCTTCTGGGTGTGATAAAAAATATTTTATCATATCATTTTATGGCTCAATTTCGAAAAGACCGGCAAAGCTTTTTAGAAATAATTGGACAGATATTGCTTATTCTTGCACTAATAAATTATCAGGATTAATTCGTGTGCATAAAGACAGGTTGCTTCTTGGTTTCCATAATAATGTTGTATATAATTTGCAATGCAGTAGTTGTGATGCGTCTTATGTTGGTCAGACTAGTAGAAGACTCTCTACACGTATTGCCGAACATAGGAGAATTCCTAGGAGTTCTACGGTGGAGTTAACGGCTATACAGGAACATCGTTTGAGGAAAAACCATGATTTCGATTGGGATGCCAAGGTTTTACATGAGGAACGCTTTTACTTGAAACGCCTGATCTCAAAAATGATTTTTATCAAATTTCAGAAGCATGGTCTTAACTCATAAAAGGATACTGAATATTTGGGCAGCGGCTACTGCGGCTTGTTATGAAAATAAACTTTGTTTTGGTTTCCTTCTCTTCCACAAGTCGTTTCCGCAATGTTAATGCTAGGTATATAAATCTGTAATTATTTGTATTTCGTAGATATTATCGTTGACAGGATCGGTTTATTTTTAGCTGAGCTCAACAAAGGTATTTAATATTGTCAGTTTTAATTATTTATTATATTTCAATTTTACTCACTTTTATTTTATGATTTTTTATAGTTATGACGGCACTTGTCAATATTAATTAACTACTTAATATTATTTCGGTAACGGTCTTGTCAGCTTTAATATTGAGATTAACATTCATGTCAATTTATTCAGGTCTTTAACTAATTATAATGCGTTCGTATCGTAAACCTTGAGTTTTTATTACCACTGAAGAGGGTTTATGTTTGAGCATATGATTGTTTTATATTGATTATTCATGTTCAATAAATATTACACGATTTCCTAACACAAGAAAGGTTTTTTACTCATATGGTTTATAGCACTATTAGTTCTGTGCTTGAACTCGAATTGCCCATTATCCTATTTTTTAAAAGAAATTAATGTTTCTTAATCAAAGGAATAATATTCAATTTATTTATAGTTACAACGTGCTGGTGTGTGTGCGTGTGTGTGTGTGTGAGTATGTGTCAGCGTATGGGTTGAGAATGAGCGTTAATGTTCAGGATCGTCGGGAGGTGAAGGGGGTGGAGAATAACTTATAGGAAAATGATTTTCATCCAATTTCAAAAGCATGGCCTTAACTCACAAAAGGATACTGAATATTTGGGCAGCAGCTACTGCGGCTTGTTATGAAAATAAACTTTGTTTTGGTTTCCTTCTCTTCCACAAGTCGTTTCCGCAATGTTAATGCTAGGTATATAAATCTGTAATTATTTGTATTTCGTAGATATTATCGTTGACAGGATCGGTTTACTTTTAGCTGAGCTCAACAAAGGTATTTAATATTGTCAGTTTTAATTATTTATTATATTTCAATTTTACTTACTTTTATTTTATGATTTTTTATAGTTATGACGGCACTTGTCAATATTAATTAACTACTTAATATTATTTCGGTAACGGTCTTGTCAGCTTTAATATTACGATTAACATTCATGTCAATTTATTTAGGTCTTTAACTAATTGTAATGCGTTTGTATCGTAAGCCTTGAGTTTTTATTACTAGGTTCATGAAGAGGGTTCATGTTTGAGTCGAAACGTATGATTGTTTATTTTATATTGATTATTCATGTTCAATAAATATTACACGATTTCCTAACACAAGGAAGATTTCTACGCATATGATACATAGCACTATTAGTCCTGTGCTTGAACTCGAATTGCCCCTTTTTCCTATTTTTTTATTTATAGGGAAAGATGGAGGAAGAGGTGGAGATAGTGGACGAGGATGCGGATCTAGAGGGAATGGCTGTAAGTGGAGAGGGAAGGGGAGTAGATTTTCTAGGTCTAAATATTGTGATAATGCTCTACGGTTATCCGTTCGAATACTCTGCGCGAAAGGGAGTCTGAGGCGGAAGATAATAGCTGCAGCATTTCAAGAGCGTCGCGCAGATCACTCCGTTGCTGGCAAGACCGGTGTCCCACTACAACGAGGAAGGGACAAACCGAGTTTTGGAAGTTCTGCCGCTAATTAATATTCACCGGAATTATTGCAATTTTGACAAAGTGAAAATACGTCTGTCCGAACTTATTTGAAATTGAGAAAACCGGATAATGAAACAATGACTCACTGTTATTGTATGAGCAGAAAAATAGATCCCTCTGGTTCTGCTGAAATTGTTGCTTCCTTCCTGTCGGATAATGATGGTTTTCCAAATGGTCAAGACAGATGTGATTGGAATAATAATAGTCGTACTGACTCGTAACGATTCTGATTCTCGAGGTAATAATCATGGAAATGATACTCGTGTTGATAGACGTCGTAAATGACAATGAAACAATAATGAATGCTACTCGTAGACATCGTAATGACAATGAGACAATAATGAATACAAGAAGTCATACGGATCGGGCTTTTTATAGGTTCGAAAAATGGGAAATTTCGGGGATGACGGTTACCGGATTCGTTAGAGATGTCTTGCTTAGTAACGAGGATGAGGCTCGGATTGGTGGAAAAAAATAGAAATTCGGGAAATATTCGGTCAGGCCATATATGGGCATGCGTAATTGTAGGTGGTGTGATTCATGATTCTTTCGTAAGGCTCGAGATCTACGTGATTCTTTTCGTGTACTTGACTTTTGTAACTCGGTCGGATAAGTAATCGGTCTTTACGCAATGTAAGGTACGTGAGGCCCTACGGGACGTAACAGATGATTCTTACGGCTGGAATTTTGCCCGGCGGGGAATAAACGACGCGACTATAGATAACGATCAACGAGGAGAGTGGCCAGGATTTTTTAGCGGACGCTAACTTTCGATAAACTGCAGTGTCGCAAACCGCGAATGTAGGCGGGGAAAATCAGCGAACATGTAAAAATCGACGGCAATATCACGCGACACATCGTACTATCCGCAAAGAAAATTTCTTGAGGTCTAGTTGGGGTCCAGTCCGAGAGATTAGAAGTATGTTTCAAACATACTATTCTAAGTGGAAAAACCAAAATGTTTTCCCAATATTTTTTCTGATCTACATCTGACGTTAGCACTCAACAAAACACGTGCTGACTCTCCAAATATTAAGAACTTGCAAGTTCGTCGGATTGTCAATAATTCGTTAGGCTCAAAAGATAACTTATCCCGTAGACATAAAATTAGACAATTACTTGGAAGGTGACGGAAAATGGCGAATAACGATGACGGATATTTTGATTGAATATGGCATGCATGTTATTAATGAAAGAAATGTGGCTAAAAATACGACAAACTTTTGCCAGCCCTAATAATTTCATTATTTAATAAAACTTTCCAAGTATATTAAAGGTTTTTTTCTTAATTCTATTGAATAACATAGTTTGTACATAAATAGGATTCTTTATTTCTAATAAAAGTCGCCGACGTTGCTATAAAAAAAAAAGTACTAAGGACTCGTATTTTTTCCTATAGCATTTTCGTTACGATTCTAGACAGAGAAACTATATTTAGGATAAGAAAATAGGATTTCTTATTATTATTGCAAAGGAATAACCAATTTTGTGACAAATTTGAGCATTCTAATTGGAACCTATGCTATATCTTGACGAATTTCTGTGCCGATATCGGATATGATAACTTAATGGGAACATAGAAGGAACATAGAAAATTTTTGGACTCCAAGTCTGATCCTCAAAATAATTATGAATTCTAATTAGAAGAGTAATGTTCCAAAAATGCGAGACTAAGTGAGCAACCTCAAGCTTTCTTAATTTCTTTTTCTGATCTCCATTTTACGCTAGAATTGAAGAAAATATATATATGCTGACTTTCAAAATAATTTTACACTTCAGTAAAGTACTCAGTATTTGAAAAGGTATTTTTTCTTGTACTGAATGTAACAGTTGTTAAAAAATAAGATACCATCATACCATAAAAATATAACAACGTAACTGCCTGAAAAATAAGCGTGAGTTCCCATAATATTCCTATTTTAATTTTAGAGAGAGAATTCACTTTTCAGAAAAAATTAAGTCTCTTAGTTGGTATCCATAGTGGGATATCTATGGCAAGACAATCAATTTTTGTGGCAAAAATAGCATTCCCAATTAGTCGTAATCAACAATTTCGAGACTTAGTCCTAATTGGAATTTATACTGTCGAGTATCTGAGAGTATCGTGAGAAATTTCCATGCAGGTCGCGCGGTGACTGTACATTGTGTCCGGCGGTGAAATTAATATCGCGCTTGTGGCTTCGTTATCGAACGCTCGATCTACTTTTTCATTGTACATAATAACGTACGATCCAGTTTCTAGCCGGCCGCTGACGTCAGTTGTGTTATTTCCATTTTTAATGCAACCGGTTCCGACATTACCGCACCAAAATGCACGGCGAAAGAAGCACACACGGCGTGCTGCTAATGCTCCGAGGCTGGACTGCACTTTCATTACAATTATCGTCCGTTGCTACCGGCCGAATGGTTACGCGCTACTGTTCGGAAAGTATATAATTTGTCCATAGGGGGAGGGCGTAGCTCGCGCGAAAAACGTTTACTTACGATAGCGAAACGGTATATTTAGGAGAATGTTCCATAATGATAAAGACCCGCGCGAGATTGTCTCGGATGAGCGCGGAATTACGGGAGGCGAGCGCAATTATCGATAGTATATCTCGATTATATCAGAGTCGACGCATTATCATGTACCCCGGCGTAAAAGAAGCGCAAAACGAACGTCGCGCGGCATTCCACCCAAGGAGATTCCGGCCATTACGTTAGATTTTCTGCCATTAAGGCTCAATCTTCCGTGGAACAGAGGAAGAGAGGAGAAGCGCCGCGCCGCGCATACCGCGCCGCATGCGCCGCGAGTGGACGACGAGTGGCAGATTTTTGCGGCGTCGCGCCTGGAAAAGTCCCTATTAATTTACAGCGATAGCTTACCCCGGGCAATTAATAGCGCCCGCGGTAATTAACAGCTACGTATGGCCTCCGCGGCGCGGCTCGGCTCATCGTGTCACGACCGCGTATCGTCCATTGGAATATAAAGAGAGAGAGAGAGAGAGTGGGGGGGAGGAGGGGGAGGAGGGGGAAGGAAGAGAGAAGAACACGTCGTCGTAAATGCTTTTACCACGGCGGCGAATCGCCCGGCGCTCCTCGTCCGCGCGATTCCCGTTGTTTGCACGCATTATCGCGACGCCGCGATCTCGCAGGATGCGCAGGATCGCGCGCACGTCCGCCTGATCCGCGAGGATTCTGCGAGTCGCGGGGTTCACGCGCCGAGCGCACCCCCGAACGTATTATTATCCGGTAACCCATCTTAATTGACCTCACCCTAGGCACGTTTCGCCGGTAATCGGCGCGATTAAATCGCCCGATCGAGCCGACGCGAGCTACGTATATGATAATTCAGTGGGCATCCGAAGCCGCCGGTCAATGGTCGCGCACCTGTTCTCTAAACTTGCTCTCTCCTCTTCTCTCTCGTCGCTCTCTCGTTCCTTCTCTCATTCCTTCTCTCTCTCTACGGGTCCTCGGTTATGCTATATTCTCCCGCGTTATACGCGCACGGTCGTCCCTCTTCTTCTTCATCATCATCTTCTGCTTCTTCTTCTTCTTCTTCTTCTACTGCTTCTTCTTCTTCTTCTTCTTCTTCTTCTTCCTCTTCAACATCCTCCGACAGCCTCTCTTTCTTCGTCGGGTCAAGGCACGTCTAGGCTGTTGGGAGGCCGTTTACCCCTTAGCCCGCTACACAATACATCCGTAGCCTCGCTTCTTTCTCGAACGCTCGCTATTCGCATATCGCTGATAATCTCGTTTCGTCATTACGCGATCGCGAATGCACGATAAGGACGCGCGTTGTTGTACGAAGCAATCGATATCTGAGCAAAGTGCATCCCTGCTTCATTTTCCGCGAGTCAATTGAGAAGTGAGGACAAAAAAGAATGTGAGAATAACGCTAAAAGCACATAGAAAATTTCTTGAGATCTCTAATTAAAATTCAGTCTAATTGCTCAAAATAATTGTGACCAGCATGGAACATTTTTTTAATCTAATTGGGATTCATTCCGACTTCCTAAAAAAAATGATAAGTTTTGACTAGGGAATCTGTAAAAATTCGGATTGAAAGTGCAATGTTTAAAAAATGCAATGTTTAAAAATTTTAAGTTTGGATATCCAAACAGATCATATTTTTGCTCAGGTCGTATAAAACATTCAAGCTAATTATACGTTATCTTTATCTTCAGAAATATTTTATTTAATTTAAATATAAAATAAAAATTGGAAAAATATTGAGCAAAGTAAATGAAATCTGGTAGATAATATATATATATATATATATATATATATATATATATATATATAATATTTCCACTTATAATCGCTACTTTATTTATTTCGAAAATCGGGATAGATTTTAAGTAGTTCTTAGGAAATTTTCCATAATTGGAATAAGAATAAAATTCCCAATTATTACCGCAATATATGATACATTTATTTTGACCAAGTTTGAATAATCTGATTGGAATTTATCTGATTGAAATTCATGCAATTTGGGAATATTTGGGAAATTTCCATACTGGCTATATTCTACCTGGAATAGTCTTGGGAAATTTCTATGCAGATGTCGGCTAAAAAAAGTTCTTATAATATTTCGATTCTAGACAGAGGATCCAGAATTTTGAGCAAGAATGAAATTTCAAATTGATATCATATTAGGATAATTAATTTTTGAGCAAATATGGACATTCTAATCGGATTTTATGCGGTACCTAGGAAAATTGCGATAAATTTCTATGCCAGGTCTAAATGGCATCGTCGCGCGGATGCCTCGTTTACCTGAGCTCTGTTTAATTATCCGCTAGATCGAGAGGAAGGGAGAGACGACAATGAATCGACGTGGGGCGGTTCGTATGAACGGTAAAGTCAGGCCCGGAGAATGACGTTAGAAAGCGATAAGTGTAACCTGGCGCTCGCGACGGCGCCGAGTCACTCGAGGAGACTACCGCGCAACGCGCGTCGCGTCGGACGATTTGTCAAACCACTCCGCTAACTTACGTAACTACTCGCATTATAGATCTTACAAGCACGACAACTGCGACGCGATCTCTCTCCGATCGCGAGTATCGATGACCTTTCGAGTGGCATTCGACGGATCTAACCAACAGATTGCCATCGATACCGCGTGTAGTTGTGACGTTCCGCGTCACACGGCTTTAAACAATCGCGGAACAAGGCGTGGGGCTTTTTACACGACGTGAAAATTACATCTCGCCCGATTGGTGCACGCACATACGCGGCCGCGCACGAGCGCGCGGTACACGCTCGGCGATTAACATGTTGCGATAGCGCGTTAACAACGTCACCGCGACGTCGACGTAGCCGCATACTTATTGCGAGAAAGCAATCATACCCCGTATGCGACTTCGGCAAGGCATGCGCACGATTAATTATCCTTGTCGAACGGTTTTCACCGGTGCATCGTCCGACTGCTAAGATTAATTGCCTCGAAACCGACTTTCTGGCGACAAACGGCGCGAGCAACATCGTTAACGCCGCCGTGAGGCCGGCCGCGAGATCCTCGTCACGCGTCAAATCCACCGTCTATGTTACTACCTAACAACAATCGATACTCGGGCCGACGATCAATTATACTGGTCTACGAAAAAAATACTCTTCTCGTCGCATGGATCGAAGTATGTGACCTGCACAGTATATTTTGCACTGCTCTCTTAAAATGAATCAGTGAAACGTCACTGAAAACAATGAGTACACTGAGAGAAAAGACTGGTAACTATAACAAACTGCATTTAGTTACAGAAATTCATTAAATCCTTAGTAACTAATACTAAATATGATAATAATTACCAAATATTTAATAGATCGGGAGTATGACGTAATTGCATTCACAGTAACATCAATTAAATAATTTAGTAATAGTTAATGTTAAATATTTAATATGAAATATATTATAGTTATGAACAGATATTTGATAATTGTTATGAAATCGTTATATCCCATATAATAAAAAATTCAGTAGGTACGAATTCTATTTTGTTACCAGTATAAGTATGTTTTGTTGCACCACAACGAAAAATTCATTCATTTGCAGCTATTACATCGTTTCAATATCTATTATTACAGATGGTTGGTTGAACCTACCAAATATTTTGTAATTATTACAAAATCGCTTATTTTGCTCAACTATACAATAAGTTTTATTTACCAAATATATTCTGGAAGCAAATAAATTTTACTTCTGTCAAATAAATAATTTATTTTACAGAACTAAATTAATTAATAAGTATTGCCATAGCTTTGGCCCGCTATATTTACGTCTATCATTTAGTAATAGTAACCAAATTTTTATAATATTTACTAAATTCTTCTTTCAGAGTATACACTGATTTGCAGTTGTAAGTGTTGCACTGAAAGTGCTCAGTGCTATATTCACAACTAATATTCACTGATTCACTTTAAGAGAGTGGAAATACGAATATAGAGCTTCCCATCGTGTGAATTTTCAATTTCTGAGAAATGTGTTTTCTCAATATATACAGATATGCCTTATCTAATTTAAAATAAAGAAGCTAATGATTCTCTTCTGTACACTGAGAGAAAAATATATGATATTTGGAACTATAATGACATAGTAAAAAGATTATAGTTAGAAATATAATTTTTATAATAGTAAATGTTACCATATTATTTGTAATATAAGCATAGTATAACTGATCCGTATAAAATTTTTACCAAGAATTATAATTATTTGAAATAAAAAATATAGTAAAGTAGCAAATATTGAATGGTAAGAGAAACTAACTATTTTATATAGTCAATACAATTGGAATATTTGGCAAATATAGGTACATGTAACTATATTCCCAAAAGGTGCTTTACCAGATATATAGAGTAATAAGATGGTGACTATAAATCTGTGTTCATTCTACTATATCTTCATGTTTAGATGAACTATAAATATATGTTTGAAAACGAACTATAAAATATAATGAGATTATAGTTATCCCAACTATTTTTTTCTCTCAGTGTAGAGGAGGCCGAGCTAGATGCCTAATATATTTCGGAATGTAGGAATCGCATATATACAACACGTTAAATCTCAAATGACCACCATAAGAAAACTGTAAGCGGTAGAGAAATTTGAGATATATTTTCACGGAAAAAAACGATATGTTTGGCTAAATGGATTATGGCAATCTAATTTAATAGTAAAGTTACCGGTGTTGCAGACACCGACAATATCTGGTTGATCCAGCCAGAGTGTGTCCGTGGTAAATGTCACCCCACTCGTTTTCTGGTTGCCAAATCACGTATGTACTTATTATGTTGATGTACCAAAATAACTCATAAGTCATATCGACCACACGCATTGCTACATTGAGAGAAAAAACGATCGATTTAACTAAAATTATAGTTATTTTTTATACCAACCATATTTTTTAGCTGTTTTAAAACGAAAATAATGATAGTAACATGCATATAACGTTATTGCCACCAAAGTTATGATATAATTTAATAAAAAAATATCTTCCTTGCGCATAATTTATAATAATTGTCTTTCTATGTGATTATAGTTACACGGAAAAAAGAGATGTAGTGCACCTAACAAAAAATATTTAGTTGTAAGTAAATAGCTGCATCATTCTACATATCTTTGTATGACAGTTATGTGCATAATTGATTTGACTTACTTTGCTGTGTCAGCTACATCAATGAAGTTGCGCGTGATCTGGTTGTGGCAACCAGAAATTAAGGGGATTATTTTGCATAGACAAGCTAAATATCGATATAGTTGCATTAATCAGGAATGCTATATTGCAAAGCAGCGATGTTAGAAAACAAAAGCAATTCACTACGCTCACAGCTAGAGATGTATACATGTGAAAACTGGTTCTGAGTGTATAAATATACATTTGTAGTTGCCGCGTAATGAGCCGCGTTTGTATTAACCATGTATTATCACTGCTGCAACATAAGTAACTCAGCTCTTTGGTTACAGCAACCACGTAAATAGTTGTTCCGTATTTTACTATTGAATCTGGTTGACACAATAAGATTTCTGTACGAATCAACCATATTGTTTTTCCCGTATACAAATACCAAATTTTTTTTTCAATGTATCTCGCAAAGATAACTAAGATGGTGCAACTATGCTGCTCACAACCAAATATTTATATGGTTGAGTGCACCATATCTTTCTTTTCCGTATACCTACACGAAAAAACGGCTGAGGTTGAGACAACTACACTGAGAGAAGAATTTAGTAAATATTATCAAAATTTGGTTACTATTACTAAATGATAGACGTAAATATAGCGGGCCAAAGCTATGCCAATATTTATTAATTAATTTAGTTCTATAAAATAAATTATTTATTTGACAGAAGTAAAATTTATTTGCTTCCAGAATATATTTGGTAAATAAAACTTATTGAATAGTTGAGCAAAATAAGCGATTTTCTAATAGTTACAAAATTTTTGGTAGGTTCAACCAACCATCTGTAATAATAGGTATTAAAACGATGTAATAGCTGCAAATGAATGAATTTTTCGTTGTGTTCCAACAAAACATACTTATACTGATAACAAAATAGAACTCGTACCTACTGAATTTTTTATTATATGGGATATAACGATTTCATAACAATTATCAAATATCTGTTCATAACTGTAATATATTTAATATTTAAATATTAAACATAATATATTAAATATTTTATATAATATATTAAATATTAAACGTAATATATTAAATATTTAACATTAAGTAACTATTACTAAATTATTTAATTGATGTTACTGTGAATGCAATTACGTCATATTCCCGATCTATTAGATATTTGGTAATTATTATCATATTTAGTATTAGTTACTAAGGATTCAATGAATTTCTGTAACTAAATGCAGTTTGTTATAGTTACCAGTCTTTTCTCTCAGTGTAAAATTACAATGTACCGTACGAAGTGTTGGGGCATCTATATTGTTTTGTGTCTTAACATTCGCTATATTTACTGTACCAAGCATATAGTTGTCCCGACATTTCCTCTGTAGCAGAACCCGTTTGGTTGTGACAACCATATCATAGTTCGTGTTACAGCGTGAATTGTTGTCACACCATCGCGCCAGCGTTGACACTTGTCCAGTGTAGTGATCTCAACTACAGTAGCACGACCATATCAATATGGATGTTACAACTATAGCTGCCCCAAATATTACTATTTATTGTGAGTGTGGCCATAATTATGCACTTGGTAACCATATCGTTTTTTTCGTACATAAAAATACATAAGAAATCCCATGTGACAAATTACATATTAATCAGTGTTGTCAATCGATCGCGGGACATTTGTTATGATAAAATTCGCCGTATAATAATATATAAATATATCCGGAACGGAGACAAAATTCACGTTATATCCAGATCACAAAGCGCGTATTCTCTCTGCGCGACTTACAGACTCGACAATTATACCGATGCGCATGTTCTCCCATTGCGCACACACATGCACACCCCACACATACCCGCACGAATCGAATCGATATCAAAAAGTGTATTCGCTTTAATAAATACATGCACGTATAAAATCGCTCCGCGCGGGCTTTATTCGGGAGCCGGCATGCGGCCGGCTATATCAATTTGTAGACGCGTGTGCACGTACACTCGATCGTGTGTGTGTGTGTGTGTGTGTGCGCGCCTCGCGCGCGCCCATACACACACGCACACGCGCACGTACGCTTGCTCGCAGGTAGGACGTGCGCACGCGAGAGAAACACCTACACGATATCGTCCGGTTGCGCGCGGAGCCCCTTGTAGTCCCGGATCCCTTCCCCCCCCCCCCCCC
>NW_022639506.1:1230331-1231442 GCF_010583005.1 Odontomachus brunneus | reverse complement strand
CCCGCCGTTCCTCATTCCTCTTCCCTCCCGCCGCAGCATGCGTTATAATCTCGATATCCCATATATCCACGTACAAGACATGCCTCCCATTTTAAATATACCATCGTGTAATTCATAATAAATGACTTATAAATGCAATGTACTTTTTGTGCTGGGGCATCGCGCGCCCGTTGTGCGAGCAACCACGTCGGCCTCCCCCTTGCCGCCGCGTGTGTGCGTGCTCTCGCGCCCTCCCCCCTCCCTCCCGCCTCACGTCCCGCGTGTCCGTGCATATACGCACACGCGGTGGCACACGCATGCCGTACCCCCGTGGCACCGATACCGATACCGCGAGCCTGAGAGCCGCGTCTGTGTTCCTTGCTTTATTATGTGTAACACGCATTATACGAGGCCTCGCACCAGAGAGCGGCACGTCTCCGGCGCCGCTGATTTAGATAAATCGAAGATAGCCGTGGCGGAGGTCAGACCGCGCGTACCTCATCCTCGCCGTCCCATTTCCGAGAGTCGCGCGGCCTTAAATCTCGTCGCTGCCGTGCGCGCAACCCTCCTCGAGGAGAGGTGTCGCGCAATTTAAGTTTGCGAGTCGCGACCGGCCCTCACCGGAGGCGGATATCCGACGATATATGCACTCTGGAAGGCACAGCCGAGTAGAGAAACTAACACTCTAACGTGTGTCAGCCGAGAACATTTTTTGGGACCTCCAAGTAGAAAATCCAAACAGATCCCATTTTTTTACTTGGGAGGCTTTAGCTTCCATAAAATGATTATGAGCTTTAGTTAGAAGAGTAACGTTTCAAAAGTGAGATTCAAAGTAAGGAACTCAAAGTTTTTTCAATATTTTTTGTCCTTATTTTATATTAGAATTAAACATAACATATATTGACTGTCGATATAATTTCATTGTTTAGAGAAATACACAATGTATTTAAAAAATATTATTTTCTTATTCTATTGAATGCAACAGCTGGTAAATATTTGGGATTTCTTGTTTGATATTATAAAAATACATCGACGGTACAGTCTAAAAAAAGTTTCTAATAGTATTTTGGTATTTTGATCCTAGACAGAGAGAGAGAGAGAGAGAAAGAGAGAGAGAGAGAGAGAGAGAGAG
>NW_022639506.1:1216684-1230195 GCF_010583005.1 Odontomachus brunneus | reverse complement strand
GAGAGAGAGAGAGAGAGAGAGAGAGAGAGAGAGAGAGAGAGAGAGAGAGAGAGAGAGAGTATAACTCATATTTAGGATAAAAGAATCGGACTTTGAATTGGTATCATAGTGGGATAGTCAACTTTAGGATAAATTTGAGTATTCTAATAGAAATTTATGTAACTGAGAAAAATCTTCAGAAATTTTTATGTGGGTGCTCACTGTCCCCATAGGAATTTTTCTTGAATCTAATTGGAATCCAATCTGATTTCTCAAAAATTCATGGGATCTGATTGAAAAATCTATAAAGATTAGAAGCGTAATGTTTTAAAAATACGATTCCGAATGAAAAATCCAAACAAATCTCATTTTTCTGTTGAATGTTTCCTAAAATATCCTTTCCATTTATGTTGAACAAAATATTGGAAACGCTTTTAGTATTTACGCACATTTTATAAGTACTTCAAAAACATAAATTCTCAAACTGTTTCAAATAATTTGTTCGATTTTTTTTGGAAATTAATTGTAAATGTCTTTATAATGATACATATTATAATTACATATATAATATTACATATTATAAACTAAAACTTTATATATTCATTTCTATTTCGATTTTAGACAGAGGAATCATGTTTAGTACAATAATGAAGTTCCTAATCAGTATTGTAGTGGAATAACCAATTTTGGGACAAATTTGGGCACTCTAATCGAAATTTATTCCGTATCTGGGAAAATCTTATAAACTTTCGATGTTGGTATTCCTTCTAACTGAAGTGGTTCCCACTGTTGAACCTTGGTCCCGGTAACAATATTGCCACTCGAGCCGCAAAGCCTCTCTCTCTCTCTCTCTCTCTCTCTCTCTCTCTCTCTCTCTCTCTCTCTCTCTTTCTCGTGGGAGAATGCAAGAAATATAAAATACGGGGATACTTTCCGGTGAGCGTGACGCGCATAATTTGAACTCTTAGTTGGCACCGCGTATCCAGCAGTTTGCACGTTTATTAAACATCTAGCAAGTGCGGGTAAACGAGTCGCGCACGGGAGGAGGTACGTTGCGCGCAAAGCAAATTCTCATCCCCCCTGGACCCCCCTTGGCCATTCATGCCGATGCTTGACGCGCACGAATTACCGAGACGAAGAGAGAGAAAGAGAGAGAGAGAGAGAGAGAGAGCAAAGAGAGCCGGTCCAACGGACGTTTGTATTTCTCGCGTCCGGTTCTCGCGACTCCAGGACGCGAGCGACGCTGCGTGACCGGGACTCGCGGTAAAAGAGACGCGACGAGATTTATCGAAACCCGATGCGGCGAACGCGCCGATATATGTCCCGGACCCCGACGCTCGAAAACGCTCCGAAGAATCGTTCCATACTGAAAATAAAAGAGCACCGTCTCCTGGCCGGCCGTCGACGACGCGCCGATATGTCCATGTGTACGCGCAGAAAGCGAGAGACAGAGAAACAGCGAGAAAGAGAAAGAGAGAGAGAGGGAGAGAGAGAAAGAGACAGACAGCGGGGAAGGCAGACAGAAAGAGAGAGAGATAGAGCGGCGCGCGTAGCAGCAGGGGTGCGATTAATCGTCGTAAGCAATCGCTTATATCCTGGAATTTTAATTCGCAGTCAGTTAAGCGCGCTTGTAGCCGCTAGGGACGAACAAAACGTCGCCGTCGTCCGCGTATATTGCGAAAACTCGGGATTCGTGCGGGCGAGAGCGCGTCGTAGATCCGCGAGGAGTCAACTCCGAGATGCCTAGGTGCGCGTCGTCCACCACGTGCACGCGAATACGTGCGTGCGTACGCGTGTACCTATCTACCTACCCACCTACCTATCTACCTACACTTCACCGGATACCTACGCTTGAAATCCGACTAGCGCAGCTCGGCTGGCACCTGCGCTCGCGAATGTGCGCGCGCGCTGACGCGACGAAGCGGTCGTACCGGTCAGCCGGTTGTAAAAGTGTCAACGGCCACGTTACATCGGCTTAAGTCGGGGCACCGGCGCGATCGCCCGGTAATAACGCATCTCGCGCGATTTTCGAAGGTGCTAACGACGTCGGGCGAAAGAGCCTCGTCAATGAGCCGGATATCGGCCGGGGCCGGCCCCGGCAGGTCCGGCTCCGCGGTCGTCGTCTTCGTCGCGTCACGGCGCGTCGCGCGCCTTCTCCACCTCCTCGCCCTCCTCCTCACGTGACGCACAACTCGCGAAATGTGCATGCACGGTATCCGGCACGGTATCGCATTATAATAGGTGGGACGGCCGAGCGTGTACGTGTAAGACGCGCGCGCGCGCCTATATCGCGGTAAGATGCCGCGTCTGCCGCAGCGGGGTGCCTCGCTAAATAATGCAATAACGTAAGAATTATGGCAACTTAATGATACTTTATGTATAATTATGCGCCTGCGTTACAGGACCCGCGAATGCCTCTCCCCCTTCCCCGTTTCGGTCGCGGGTGGTAAGCCGAAGGACTCGTTGCTTGTTCGGATCGTGAGCGGTTCGCTCGATGCGCTTTCCTGTGCCGAGTAAGGATAGCCGCGTTATGCACGCAGAAGACTCTTTTCTCGGACATACAAACATCCATTATAGCCGAAGCAGCGTCATAGCAGTCTTACCCGGCTAGGATATGCTTGCAATGTACAGTAGGAAAAGATTTCAGAGAAGCAGTGTTGGATACTAATCGATTAAACTTTTCTTTTACACTGAGAGAAATTATCTGATGAAAAATTGCAAACGGATATTTCCGATCAAAGTACCGATGATGAATTTTTATATCCGATCAGGATATCCGATTAAATTTAATCAAATTTGGTTTCCTGCTCTTTCACAAGTTTTTTCCGCAATGTTAATGCTAGGTATATAAATCTGTAATTATTTATATTTCGTAGACGTGGCGATGTTATCGTTGACAGGATCGGTTTACTTTTACCTGAGCTCAACAAAGGTATTTTATATTGTCAGTTTTAATTATTTATTATATTTCAATTTTACTTACTCTTATTTTATTTTATGATTTTTTATAGTTATGACGGCTACTTCTCAATATTAATTAACTACTTAATATTATTTCGGTAACGGTCTTGTCAGCTTTAATATTGCGATTAACATTCATGTCAATTTATTTAGGTCTTTAACTAATTGTAATGCGTTCGTATCGTAAGCCTTGAGTTTTTATTACTACTGAAGAGGGTTCATGTTTGAGCCGAAACATATGATTGTTTTATATTGATTATTCATGTTCAATAAATATTACACGATTTCCTAACACAAGGAAAGTTTCTATACATATGGTTTATAGCACTATTAGTTCTGTGCTTAAACTCGAATTGCCCTTTTTCCTATTTTTTAAAAGAAATTAATATTTCTTAATAAAAGGAATAATATTCAATTTATTTATAGTTACAACATGCTGGTATGTGTGCATGTGTGTGTGTGAGTATGTGTCAGCGTATGGGTTGAGGATGAGCGTTAATGTTCAGGATCATCGGGAGGTGAAGGGAGTGGAGAATAACTTATAGGGAAATGTTTTTCATCAAATTTCAAAAGCATGGCCTTAACTCACAAAAGGATACTAAATATTTGGGCAGCAACTACTGCGGCTTGTTATGAAAATAAATATTGTTTTGGTTTCATTTTCTTCCGCAAGTCGTTTCCGCAATGTTAATGCTAGGTATATAAATCTGTAATTATTTGTATTTCGTAGATGTATCGTTGAGAGGATCGATTTACTTTTAGCTGAGCTCAACAAGGGTATTTTATATTGTCAGTTTTAATTATTTATTATATTTCAATTTTACTTACTTTCATTTTATTTTATGATTTTTTATAGTTATGACGGCTACTTCTCAATATTAATTAACTACTTAATATTATTTCGGTAACGGTCTTGTCAGCTTTAATATTGCAATTAACATTCATGTCAATTTATTCAGGTCTTTAACTAATTGTAATGCGTTTGTATCATAAGCCTTGAGTTTTTATTACTACTGAAGAGGGTTCATGTTTGAGCCGAAACGTATGATTGTTTTATATTGATTATTCATGTTCAATAAATATTACACGATTTCCTAACACAAGGAAGGTTTTATCCATATGGTACATAGCACTATTAGTCCTGTGCTTGAACTCGAATTGCCCCTTTTTCCTATTTTGTGATTAATCAAATAATTCCGATCATAATAACATTTCGTCAGATAAACCGATCAAAAAATTATGAATTGATTTCTCATCGGATATTTCCTGATTAGATACAAAAATTCATCGATATTTTGAAATATCCGTTTGTTAATTTCTTATCGAATAATTTTTCTTAGTATACTAAAATAATTGACAAATCAATAATCAAAATTAATCAATCGTCATATGTGTAAAATCGTAACTATCTTCATCGATTGATAAAGCTTATTATTATTCAGTATATGTATAATCAATCACATCAAAGTTCGATTAATAATTAATTTTATCAATCGATGAAATTATCTGTCATGCTATAGATAATTATATATAGATAATTACTTGTCATTCTATGCAACGATTAATTTTGATTATTGATTTCTCGATTATTTCAGTCAAAGAAAATTTATTGGTTAATGTTCAACACTACAAGAAAGTATGCGAAATTTTGAAAGCAAAGAATAAAAGTGTGTTTTGTAATTTTTCTATAATTTTTCGTAATTTTTTATTTGCAGGAAACTAATTTCTTTCAAGAAGTATGGAATTTTTACAATAGATTTAAAAGAATATTCTCTTATATTAAATTACATTTTTCATACATATCATACATTGCTTATTAGATATATAAAAATTTTTGCTGAATTGACTTGACAGTAAACAAATTAAACGCGTTTTATTTTAAAGAAACAAGTTTGATCCATAAGAAATAGAAATTGTTTTCTTCAACCAATAATCAATTCCATTAATTCGTTAGTGCAACAAAATCCTTTGCAAATAATGACAAGCAATCCAATGTGATCTATATGGTTACTATTGCTAATCCAGAAACGCAACGAATACTTTATCTTCCATACACAACAGAGTTGCCACCCAAGAAAGTTTTATCTCATACTTGTATTAGAAATAACGAATAATCCAAGGTGCGGCATCGAAAATATATATATCGATATAGGACATTTTTTTTACTTTTATGACATTTCCTTCCACATATAGTAAATTTGCACTAGTTTTAAATTTACACAAGTTTTAAATTTACAAGTTTTAAATTTACAAACAAAATTGTTACCATTATGTTACAAAATATATCTGATCAAACTATTCGTTTACTGCAATCATATGTAAATTGTGGCTTCAGTACACTCAGAAAAAAATACTTGAACATTTATTTGTAGAATATAAAGTTTCTCTCTCTCTCTCTCTCTCTCTCTCTCTCTCTCTCTCTCTCTCTCTCTCTCTCTCTCTTTCTGTGAATCAACTTTATGTCCCTCTAATAAATTCAAAAATATTTTTTTCTCATTGTACGAGTACATCCCATTCGCGCGATACAAGTCTTGCAAATCATATCATTAATATGCCATATTATGCATTACAACTTGTCAGCTTGTGCGTTTCGATGCTATCTCTACTTTCATAAATACACATACGTAACATTGTTACAACACTTTGCGCTTGCGTATCATTTGATTCTTCTCCACATCGAAGAATGTGGAGAATTCTACACTGAAGAATCCTTTAGCGCGGGTGTTAGATGACAAAAAATAATAAATCGCTCCGTGCTCGAGGTGGTTTTACCGCCGGACGATAGATAGACATGCGTAAGTCAAGACACCACCGATCGTAGGGCGGTTAAAAATTCCGAAAGCACAGCACGACCGCACGTGGTTTACAGCGAGCCGGAATAATGATCATGCAATTACGCGTAATGAAAGAATATTACTCGACTGCCTAAGAGAATATACGGGCGGTTTATTAATTTTTATGAGATAATTTCGGGAGCGCGCACACTCGCGCGTTTAATATCTTTCTGGCAAATCCATATAATTTGCTGCCTATCTCGGCTACCATATTACAAAGTCTCAAATATGTACACGCGAGGACGAAAGGAGGCTTGGCACGAGTGTGTCACGCAATGTAACGAGTGGCCGCCCTTCGAAGCTTTGACGAGTCCACTGACTTTGTGCGCCTTTTCACGCGAAAGGAAGGCGCCGGGAGCGGTTAATTTAAAACATGTTATATGCAAAGTGGTAATGGTCCCCACTGTCGCGGCCATCACTGTCGATTGCCTTAAATATCCGTCGATGCGTGTTTGCCATTTCAAAGGATCAGTCTCTTTATGACCATCGTCCGTGTCGTTAAAACAAATAAACAAACAAAAAAATGAGGGGGAGCATATACGCGTATGCTTCGCGAGTGTTTCGTCGACTGCTCGCTCAAACTCGCTCAAACTCACCCGCCCGCATCCGCGCGTTAATAAATCTTCGAAACGTCGGATCGTGCGGCGGAGCAGGAGGGGAGATGTGGCGGGGGGGAAGGGGATGAGAGAGAACACAGTTAATCGCTAAATTAACGGTTGCTCACACCTGCGGAGATTTGTAATGCAATCAGCGCCGTCGGTCTCGCGTCTTGGAGCGACCCGACCCGATGGCTGCCGACCTCTGACTCGGCAAACATATTGATTTATTAAAGTGCACGTGCACACGTACACATTACCACAGTATCCCGCCACTGGCTGTACCAGGTAATAGGCAGTTATTTTCTTAATAGATTTCCATTGCCCAAAGAAATATTTAACCGATGCGCGAGCGCGTGCAAGCGCCGCTCTCCGTAAAGGACCCCCGCTTCAAATTGCAGCTCATCGGTGGTTGCAAAGTCTGGCTCATTCGCGCCGTATACACTGAGAGAAGAATCTAGTAAATATTATCAAAATTTGGTTACTAAATGATTACTAAATGATAGACGTAAATATAGCGGGCCAAAGCTATGGCAATACTTATTAATTAATTTAGTTCTGTAAAATAAATTATTTATTTTACAGAAGTAAAATTTATTTGTTTCCAGAATATATTTGGTAAATAAAACTTATTGAATAGTTGAGCAAAATAAGCGATTTTGTAATAGTTACAAAATTTTTGGTAGGTTCAACCAACCATCTGTAATAATAGGTATTAAAACGATGTAATAGCTGCAAATGAATGAATTTTTCGTTGTGCTTCAACAAAACATACTTATACTGATAACAAAATAGAACTCGTACCTACTGAATTTTTTATTATATGGGATATAACGATTTCATAACAATTATCAAATATTTGTTCATAACTGTAATATATTTCATATTAAATATTTAACATTAAGTAACTATTACTAAATTATTTAATTGATATTACTGTGAATACTGCGTCATATTCCCGATCTATTAAATATTTGGTAATTACTATCATATTTAGTATTAGTTACTAAGGATTCAATGAATTTCTGTAACTATATAAATGCAGTAACTATATAAATGCAGTTTGTTATAGTTACCAGTCTTTTCTTTCAGTGTACACTGAGAGAAGAATTTAGTAAATATTATCAAAATTTGGTTGCTATTACTAAATGATAGACGTAAATATAGCGGGTCAAAGCTATGGCAATACTTATTAATTAATTTAGTTCTGTAAAATAAATTATTTATTTGACAGAAGTAAAATTTATTTGCTTCCAGAATATATTTGGTAAATAAAACTTATTGAATAGTTGAGCAAAATATGCGATTTTCTAATAGTTACAAAATTTTTGGTAGGTTCAACCAACCATCTATAAGAATAGATATTAAAACGATGTAATAGCTGCAAATGAATGAATTTTTCGTTGTGCTCCAACAAAACATACTTATACTGATAACAAAATAGAACTTGTACCTACTGAATTTTTTATTATATGGGATATAACGATTTCATAACAATTATCAAATATCTGTTCATAACTATAATATATTTCATATTAAATATTTAACATTAACTAACATTAATTAACATTACTAAATTATTTAATTGATGTTACTGTGAATGCAATTACGTCATATTCCCGATCTATTAAATATTTGGGAATTATTATCATATTTAGTTACTAAGGATTCAATGAATTTCTGTAACTAAATGCAGTTTGTTATAGTTACTAGTCTTTTCTCTCAGTGTAAATTCGGTCTGTCCGCGCAAAAGCGACGATAACAAGGCCAGTAAAAGTTCCAAGTTCCTCGTTATTATCAACAAATTGTTTTTATCAATTTCTGGATCTCTGGGCGCCGCAAAGCCACAATAGTGGAAACGTAACACGGTCAGCAGAATGTAGTCGTAACGATACGATATGCAGAGCCACTTAACGTTACACGAAAAGAGAACTTTGGTTGAATTAACCAAATATCTGATAAAATATAAATGAGCCAGAAATTTTGATTGAAGTTACCAAAACCCTGTTAAGTTATCAAAATTTCGGATTAACTTGAACAGAATTCTGATAACTTCAACTAGAATTTTCTGGTTTGTTCATATTTTACCAGAAATTCGGTTAAAGAAATGTTTCTCTCATGATGTAGATTCTAAAATATTTCTGTACTGAGAAAAAAATACTTGAAAATTTTTATTTGTGGGATGTAGAATTTACTTATGTGAATAAACTTTATATCCCTTGCAAATTCTCAGATATTTTTTTCTTAGTATTGTTTTTCATAGATTAAAAGAACAAAAAAGTTCTATTGGATAAACTAATCCTTAGTAAAATATAAGCGATTCCGAACGGAATATTTCTCTAGAAAAGACCATAGAAATCTAGGAAATAACTGAATAATCTCGTATCGGAATCCATTCCGAACAGTTCCATAATGCGTGCCCAAAACTCTTGATAACTTGGAATGAATAAATTTTGATAAGTACTATGAGCATTTCTAAATTCATACTTTTTACTAGAAATTGTTTAATCTAATAAAAAAAAAAAAACTTTCTTTTCCGCGTACTAGAGAAAAATGTGTAAAAAATAAATTATGCGGTTGAAAGGGATAAGTGTCGTAGTCAGCGAAATATTGATTTCAAGGCCATTTATTGTATCTAACATAAAAAACATTTTAGAATCTACGATTAGATGACTCACTTTATAAATGATAAGATCTCGATATGGTCGAGAATGGAATTCATCGAGACTATAGAGATTCGAATCTCTTATTAGGCAAGATCCGCCGATTTCGAGTGCGACGGAAGACGTCGGAGAGGACCGTCGGAGGGTTCGACGAGATCGGGGCGACATATGGGAGGGGAGGGGGGGAGTGAGTGAGCCCGAAGAGAGTAAGGTTGGTAATTTATAATGTGTAATATGTAAAGTGGTAATGGACGGCCGGTTGTAGCGGTTCGATGCAAGCTGGGACTTGAGGTTGAAAGAGAGTCTCGAGGCAGGCGAGCAGGCAGGCAACTGGCCGCGAAGATGTTGCGAGGGGGCACCGTGGGGCGAAAGAGCGGGAGGGGTCCTTCAGGAGCGTCGAATGGGGTACTCGGCCCCAAGAGCGTAACGACGGGGGATGAAGGAGGAACGGAGACGGTCAAGAGTGGCGCGACAAGGAGCAAGAGAGCGCAAACAGTCGGGTAGGACGAAGGCAGAGGAAGAGAGTGAAACAGAGAGAGAGGGGCAGAGAGAGCATCTCGGAGCCGCCACTGCTTGCGTGTCGAGCCTTAATGAATGCAAACCACGATCCGGAGGCAGCCCGCTCGACCTGTTGTTTTCCAGTCCAGATAGCCTATAATTTTTATTGTCACGGGAGAAATAGCAGCCTGATGGAGGCACGGCTTATCTCGGTCCTCGTTTTGCGTCCCAGCCGTGTTCCGTACGTTTTGTTGCCCTCTCCTTAGCCCTCGCACCACTGTCCTCCCTGCTTCACCCTCGCTGTCGGCCTTTCCCTCTAGCATGTTGTTCCTCTGCGCGGTTTCTCACCCTTCCTTCTTTCCTTCCTGCCTGCCTCTCTTACCGTCTGCGATTCCGATTCCCTCCCGTCTCATTTTCGATCCTTCCCGATCGACGCCACCGGACGTTACGCGGGTCGCATGCACGAAGAACACGATGGCACATCGCGTGTTGCGAGGATGCGTTACACGCATAATGTATATCGTGTATGGGACAGCGTGTGAATTCGCCAAGCGAGCGTATCGAACGATCGTCGCGATGATTTTCCGGATAGAAATCTGCGTCGACCTCCACACTGAGAAAAAAATATTTCAAAATCTGTTTGTGGGATATAAAGTTTATTTCTATAAAATAAAATTTACTTCTGTGGAATAAAGTTTATTTCTATGAAATCAAATTTATTTCTGTGAAATCAAGTTTATTTCTCCAAATTAAAGTTTATCTCTGCAAAATAAATCTTTATCCCACATATATACAAGTAAATTTTCAAGTATTTTCTCTCAGTACAGTAAACACCAACCAAGAGTTATATTATATCAAGTTATAATTTGTCACTCAATAATATAACTGTATAATATTACATTTATATTAATGAGTGAAAAACTATAACATTTGATACAATATCACTGTTATACACATACAAAAATAACATTCCACTGTTAAGAAAAACATTTTTTTTACTCAGTTTACTTTCCTTCTCTTTAAGTAATTATCCTCAAAGGATATTTTCTTCATAAGAGTTTTAAGATATGCTCGTCACAAATTCCAAAAAAGCTTATTATTATCTACTCGAAAGAAGAATTTACTCTCTCTTTACAAGAATGTCATAAAATTTTATCGAAGGAAAAGTTGATTCGATGCTGTGTAATAAGCGAGCCAAATTTTTGTTTTAATTTAATATTCTTGATGGAAATGCTAAACTTGCTAGAATATATTTCGAATAAATTTGATGTTTATGGTGAATTTATGATAGATTTACGAATATATAAACTTATGAAATATTTGTGAAAGAACCCAAGTCGAAATTTTGATCTCACTTTCGGCCTCAATGTTTCGTTCAACGCCTATTTTTATAAGCTCCGAAACCCACATCAATCTCTTTCGATTCTATTTAACCTACTAACTTTGCCAATAAATCCTCTTTAAGAACCTGCAGGTGGCATTTCGTGCGTTTTCTGCTATTTAGAGACGTTAAGTAGAGTTTCAGTTTCTACACTAAGAGAAATTATTCGATAAAAAATTACTAAACGAATCTTTCTAATTAAACTCCGATCAATTTTTATATCTGAACAAGATATCCGATTAAATTTTATCGGAAACTCACGATACTAATGGCACTTCATCAGATAAACCGATCAAAAAATTATGAAGCGATATCTCTCGTCGGATGTTTCCTGACCGGATACAAAAATTCATCAATATTTTAGCATCGCTTTGTTAGTTTCTCATCGAATAATTTCTTTCAGTGTATGTGTATTAAATATACCCTTTACAAAATAAACGTTAGAAAGTTCAGGTAAAAAATAAGTCTAAAATTTCGACTTAGAAAGCAACATTTATTATATATACAGTATATATTGTTCTGTATGTAGTTGAGATGTTCACAAAAGTGTCGTCCCATCTCGGCGATCCAAAAAACTGTCGTTTCGTGCGCGGACAGGACGACCGGGTGACAAATATCCGCTCGTCGACAATTGGTTAGACGAAGAAACAGAGGAACCTCGAGACGAGAACCTATCCTCGCTCGTGGTTCCAAGGCGCGTAATCGTTTCCGAGGAATCGCATCGAGGAAGATCCGATGAAGACACGTCAGATCGCCCGTAACGATTATCCGGCGGCGAGGTATCGTTCCCCGCGTCTGCTGTACAACCAGCCTTGTTATATGGGAGATGCGCCGGCTGTATTGTCGGCTGGTACACAAATGGTTTCACGGAATCATACGGTGGCCAATGACGGTACTGATAATGACGACTTTGCGGAGTACACGAGTGAAATAAATCGCGGGGTGCGCGCGCGTTTTTTTCAGAGAATTCGATATTTACACGCGACCGCGAAGACGCGCCGACAGATTTGTGGTGGGCAACGAGATCCGGCCGTGTAATTCGGAGAGAACTGGTTCGTCGATTTAAACTGGATTATGAGAGCGCATTCCGGTGTTCCGCTCGTGAGCGCGGGATACACTCGGAGGCATCGCCGTGAATTACGAATTCATTAATAAGCTTCAGAAAATAACCCAGCGCGGATCGCGAGCGATAACGACCGTTCGGAAGTAAACACCTGACAGAAGTAGCAACACGCGTCAACCCAAATTCACATACGCAAAAAATTTTGCTGAATATAACATATTGAGGGTATAATGTAAACATAAAGAAAATATTGTTGCAAAAATTGTGACAAAATTTTGGATCCACACAAAAATTATGACTGGAATAATGTACGTATATAAAAATGTTATGCACGTTTTAATTTTTACCGTAATTATTTGCATAACTCCTTAGAGTATAATGTAGAAAAAATTTCGAGAAAGTTGAAAGTATTGAGTATTAAACGATTAAAATTTTCTTTGACTAATCAACAAATCAATAATCAAAATTAATCAATCATCATATACAAAATGATTGATCATATATAAAATTGATTGATAAAATTAATTAGTAATCAGTGTATAATCAATCATATCAAAGTTTGACGGACAATTAATTTCATCAATCGATAAAATTATTTTATATATGACGATTAATTAATCTCAATTTCTGATTTGCCTGTTATTTTAGTTTAAGAAAATTTAATCGATTAATATCTAACACCGCAAGAAAATATGCGAAACTTAAAGAGTAAGAAATAAAACTGTAATTTTCTTGTAACTTTTCTGCAATTTTTTTTCCAACAGGTATTGAACTTATCCTTTAAGTTGAAAGAAAAATTCTCATACTAAATTACATCCTTCATATGCATTGCTTGAATGTTAAATGAAAAAAACAATTTGGTTGAAATAATTTGACAATGAAGGAATCAAATGCGTTTTTCTCGACGGAATTTCTTAGAGTCGAGTTTTGTTCATAATAAGCAGAAGTACTTTTTTTCTGCTTTCTTCAGCCGAAATTCAATTCAATAAATTTATTTAATTTATTTCTGCAACAGTTTCTTTGCAAACGATAGCAAGCAATCGCAACGCGATCAACGCGACATTGCCCAAAATTGCGAACGAATATTCTTGAGCGTAAATACGTTTTTTTGCAATTTGCGTGGACGACAAAACAACTATCGTACTCTTCTCCGGCTAATGAATGTTCCTATCTTGTACGAAAATTCTCTGCATGTAGCCAGGGTAAAATCTACGGCTTCCGTTCGTGGGAGTCCCGAATTCACGACGTCATTTGTATGTAACTTGCGCTATTTGGATAATGGAATTCTTTCGAGGTTGCGCCAACACGAAGCGTCCAACGTAAGTATCTTTTAGACCAGGTTCTAGCACATGTGCTCACGCGCGTGCAGAGTCCATTCCGCCAAGATCGGCGTCATCATCATCATTATCGTCATCATCGTCGGCTTTCCACGCGTGTGCGCGCGTTCTACCTCTTTCTCTGTCTCCCTCTTTCTCTCCCTCTCTTTTTCTCTGTCTCTCTCTCTCTCTCTCTCTCTCTCTCTCTCTCTCTCTCTCT
>NW_022639506.1:1215796-1216644 GCF_010583005.1 Odontomachus brunneus | reverse complement strand
TCTCTCTCTCTCTCTCTCTCTCTCTCTCTCTCTCTCTCTCTCTTTCTTTCTCTTTCTTCCTCTTTCTCCCGACGCGGCAACATGAAATTCCAGCGGGTGAACGGTATAGCGACCGCAGGGCAATCAGCGTTAACAATGTTTTATTGTTACGTCACGGATCGGGTTGGTTGTACACGTACACGTACGAGACGAACGGACAGGCGTGCATTAAAGCTTATCATAACGGTTTGCCGTTAAGTCGCCGTCAGAGCGAACCCGGAGTAGTTCGCTCGCGGAGAGAAAAGAAAAAGGCGGCTCGAAAGTTGGACCCGACGCGCGCGTTGCAGGACTGAGCACAATGTTCCGCGTGTTGGGATTGACCGGCGGACCGCCGTCGTGGATATGTCTACGTGAATACGGCTTATGCGAGCGCGAGCGCGGATACGCTCGATTAAAGTTGACCGCGCGCATATTTGCCGCAAAAATAAGGTGCATTCCCGAAGCGACGGAAAACTATTAATCTTCCGAGGCAACAAACGGCAACGCTTCGCACCTCCGGCATGTGGAATACGCGACGAAGTCGCCTGGTGCGCGCCGTTCAACTTGATTCGCAGCGCGATTTCCCAAGAGGAATGCGCGAACATTTCACGTTCACCAATTAACACAGATGTATATTGTGTACATATTTTCAGTGACGACGTAATTATGAAGAATAGAACGTCACATATAAAAGAAAATTTATATGCCATAAATGAAAAATTTATATTTCTATGAAATAAATTTTCATTCCACATAAGTCAATTTTCAAGTATTTTCTTCTCAATATATATATATATATATATATATATATATATATATATATATATATA